>NW_026000005.1:34415428-34488635 GCF_001458135.2 Marmota marmota marmota | reverse complement strand
ATATATATGTGTGTGTGTGTGTGTGTGTGTGTGTGTGTGTGTGTGTGTGGTGTTCTAAATGATTAGAAAATAATCAAAACTAACTTTTAATATTGTTATGAATAGTTAGTGAAACAGCATCACTAAGCAAACACTACCCTCTTCATAAAAGCTAATCATAATAATAACAACCAGAATAGCAACTGAATACTGTCCTGGGCAGCATGCAAGAGGAGGGATTTATTCTGTCACACGAACTCAGAACATTTACTAGGCAACGGGGATTAAAACAAATACACAGATGAAGTTAATTTGAGGCAGAGTAAGAGGAAGACCAGAAAATAAGAGTCCAGTGGGGACAGAGGATATTGATTCAAGGTCACAGAGAAAGTCCCCATGGCTAAGGTGACAGTGAGCTGAGCCGTGAAAGATGTGTTTAGGCAAAGAAGTGGGAATAAGGAGAGCAGACTGGTTTGAATGAGGTGTCTTATTCTCAAGGACAGTAATAGGAAGACAGGTTTGTATCTTATCCACATGCCAATAGCGCTCTGTGGGTTTGGGCCACCCTTACCTACAGGAAAAGCAGAGCTGGGATGGGTGTGGGAATGGGGTGGCAACGCCTTCCTGGTCAGATGTCCTCACATCCGTGCTCCTTCCCCTGTGTGGATGCTGTTCAGAGCTGACAGTCCATCTCTCTCTAGCTCAAGCACCTCCCTGCTCCTGCCCATCCCTCAGGGACAACCCTGTCGCAGACCTGCTTTATCCAAGGGGCCCATGCCCTGGAGCTTACCCTTTCTCTCACTCCTCTCGGCCAGCCCCTGTGCTACAACAACAGTCTATCCCTCCCCAGAGCCCACACCAGCCTCTGTCTGGTACCCTTTTATTGGGCCACATCTCTGGGTGTTGGCAGTGCATAATGAGCTGACCTCAGCACCTCCACTGTCCTCCTGAGCCAGTTCCCCAGCCCCTTAACCACAGGCCATGCCTTCTTCTGACCTTCTTCTCATCCAAAGCACATTTCCCATCTGAAGCCAAGTCCTGCCACATTCCTGTTGTGAGACACAATGGCATCTTCCTGCTTGCATACATATATATTCTCCAGGTCCAACAGAAATTGTGGCAATGGAATTGTAGAAGGTTGGAATTCTACAACCTTCTGAGACACCCAAACAGCACGCTGGACTACCTGCAGAAGTGAGGAGTTCCAGCATCTGCTGGGCCTCTGGAGCCCTTGGAGGACGGACATCCGACTCCCTAGTGTTCAAATTAGTTGAAGGTTGTCTGCCCAAATCCAGTTCCTTTTTCATTTCAGTTGTAACCCTGCAGGAATGATAGAGCTGCTTTTGAATGTGTTGTAAAAGCCTGGTACCAACACTCTCATCTGAGTTCCTTTTTTCAGGTAAAACATAGACTTTTTTTTAATCAAGAACCAGGATCAGCTCATCAACTGTGGGGAGTCAGTCTGAATGATTCTCATTCTCCTTCCCCAAGCGGGAGAGGCTCTGACTGTTACTACATCTAATAGGGACCTGGACATTGCCCGGTCCCGGAAGTTTGAGGACACATCTTCACACGTAGGCATGTCGCCCCATGAATTGAGCTACGCTCACCTGTTCCTTTGTGATATTACCCCTTTGCCCTGTTTGGTATAGAGTGTTCCATGGAAACCCCCTTTGTGTGTCCCCTTCTCTTGCTCCGACTTTGGGTGTGGTCTTCCTAGATGTCAGTCAACCTGCTGACAGCAGACACCATGAAGCTAGACTCAGCCCCCTGAAACCTGTCCCCTTGCCTCATTTGAATGGCTTCTCCTCGATAACAGGGTTCAGCAGGTGCTGGCTCTCTCTTTTTCTGCGGACCCTTAAGGTCAGAGGAGCCATCATAGGACCCCCAAAGAAAAAGGTATCTCTGTCTCTTGTGTGGTTATTTCGTGCAGCTCAGTTCCCCTGGAGTGACGCTGAGTGTTTTAGTCATGAGAAACGCGACAATCAACATTTTTCTAACACTGGGAGAGAGCTAGAAGAAACCTCAATTTTGTATCTGTTCTAGGTCAGACAAGAAGGTGAATACAGAAAGCCATTTGACTGACAAAACCCTACATAGTCAGCTATTTGTGTCCATACCACTCCTGCTAAGGGACACACACACAAAGAAAGAAAGAAAGAAAGAGAAGAAAGAAAAGAAAAAGAGTTTTTTGCATCTAGGGAGATACTTGACCAGAGCAAAAGCATCAAAACTCAGTCCTTAGAAATAAACAGTGTTCTATATAAATGATGTAGTCTGGATCTTGAATATCTGCAACACAACAGTTCATGTGTTGAAGGCTTAGTCCCTAGCCCCCAGTGTTATTAGAAATTGGTAGAAAGTTAGGAGGTAGGACCTAATGGAAGGCAGATAGTTTGGGGTGTTCCCTTGAAGGGGATATTGTGACCCTGGACCTCTCCTCTCTTCTCTTCTCTTCCTTTTCCTTTCCTTCCTTTCCCTCCCTCCCCACCGCTCCCCTCCCCTACTCTACTCTCTTCTCCTTCTCCTCTTCTCCCCCCCTCCTCCTCCTCTTCCTTCTTCTTGTTTCTTTCCCTCTCTCTCTCTCTCTCTCCCCTCCACACTCCTCTTTCTGTCCATAGTGTGGTTAATCTACCCCACACTCCAGCCATGACATACTGTCTTCCACAGGCACAAAGCAACAGGTCCAAGCAACCATGAACTGAAACCATGAGCCAAAATAAACTTTTCTTCCTTATACATTGATTGTCTCAGGTATGTTGTTATAATAAGAGAAGGCTGACTAACACAATAGCTTTAAGTGGAAATGTCTTTTGCTGGACACATCCATGAGAGATGCCAGAAGTAACGATATAGTCATTACTCACTGCCAATCTCCCAGGTGAGAAACATCAACACCATTCGACCCCTTTCCATTCCTCAGTCTTTTGTTGGACACAGTTTGGCCATAATGTATCTGTTCCTTCCAGTTCTGCTGCCATCACCCAGTTCAAACCCTCTCCTGTTGCCCTTCAGCTGGATCACTGGAACATTCCTCCATCATTCACCTCTTCAATTCTTCCATTCAACTCACCCAAGAGGTCCAAGCAACCATGAAGGGGATATTGTGACCCTGGACCTCTCCTCTCTTCTCTTCCTTTTCCTTTCCTTCCCTTCCCTCCCTCTGAAGCCAGACTTATTTTCCAGGCTTAAATCCATATTCTAAAAAGTCCTAATTGTTCTACATGTCTGTCTCCCTTAAAGAGTAGACTCTTTAGCTGGTATCCAGGACTCCCCAGTGTCCCCTCCAACCCCATGTTCCCCTCCATGAATATCAACATACAGTCACTTCCATGACTGTCACACTGTCACCCAAATTTCTTCTTCCTGTGCCTTGTCTTTCTCTCTGTGGGGACTTCCTCACTCTTTATCCCATCTTCTCCCTACTATCTATTGACAAATGGCCATTCCTGAAAGTCGGGCTTAGAGTAGGCTGTATTTGTCATCAGCTGGACCAGCATCCCGTCTTAGAGCATTCTACTTCTCCCCCATTCCACTCACACAGCAGGCACTTGTCCCAGCATGGCCACTTCAAGGAGGAGGAGGGGTAGGTTCAGATCTGGTGATGAAGCCATACAAGAGCAATCAGGGTCTTCTCAAAGATCTGCTGGATGGAAGCTGAGAGAAGGAGGTCTGCAGGGTAAGGACCAGCCCCTGAAGGGAGTCTATCTCTCAGCTCCTTGCTCTGCTCTGCATGTTGGCTTCATTCTCGGGCAGAGTCCAGATATCATCACAAGTCTCTGGATAATTCTGTATCTGAAGCCAGCTCTGCCTTTGGGCTTAGTGGTTGTATTAAGCCATAATCAATTCCCTGTTTACTTTCAATAACTAATTTATTTTGTTTTTAATAAATTATGCCCTCTTTGCATAAGTTAGAGTTGGTTTCTTGCCATTAATAAAGTAAAAAGATCCCTAACCTGAGCAGTGACCACACTCTTCGATGAGTGCAGACACATACAGGATCCGCCTCGCACTGTTTATGCGAGTGTAAGCATCGTCCCTCCCTAGTATGCTGTCTACTGCTTGAGGCCAGTTTATCTTATGCACAGCTGTGTCCTCTGTTATACCTCACACATAATATGGTTTCAAACACATTGTTTGTTTGGCTGAGTGAATGGAAAGATAAATACTAGACAAAATAATCTACCCCCCAACAATATGAATGTCACCAACCATCCTCACTCAGCCATAAACCCTAGGAATGTAGGCAAATAGACATTATGTTGCTAAGGACATTTTAAATCTGTAAAACTAAAATAAAGTAACATTATCTACGTTTCCAGACTTTATAGACACTCTGTAGAAGTTTAGGTGGGGAAACATGACTCGTGGGCTGGTGAGACCATACCTTCTGCATGGATCCAGCCTTTCCAACATCTGTGGGTCTGAGTGGAGCTGGTTGAGGGCTGTTGTCTCCTGTCCTCATAAGGCTCAGACTCCACGGGACCCTGAAACCTGAGGACCTTCTGCAGAAGCTTTAGAAATGGAAGGCAGAGATCCGACTTCCTGAGCACCAGCTGCAATAAAACCCTGAAAAAAGGGGGCTGGGCATAATATCCACTCAGACAATTCTAGCGCGGAGAGCCTGCCTGCCATGCTTCTCAACAGCCGGGGCAAGATCAGAGTAGGATTCCATCTCCTTCTACAGATGATGAGCTGTTTATCTAAGGGGTAGCTAAGGAGTGCTCCGATTTATTTAGTGCTTGTGTCTTTTATATGTCCAGTTTCTTCTTCCCTTAAAGTTGAGTTGTCCTAGCTTTGAGACAGGGGCTTCTTCAGTACTGGAACCATTGGGCCCTAGAACCTACATTTGCTTCTGATTTTCTTGCCCAACCAGCCCCCACCCCTACCTACCCCAAACCGCTGTTCATTACTGTTCTTCGGAAAGAACCCAGTGGCCCGGTGACTAGCTGTTTCCAGCAGACTGGCCAAGTGGAAACTGGGTCAGAAACCTAGCCCGCTATGCTTCTGCGGTACCTGCTAAGACCGTGGGACCACTGCGCTCCAATTGTCACTCTCTCCTCAATACCCCCTGCCAGGGAGCCCTGGATCTTCTCCATCTAACAGTGCCTGCTGCCCCCTACCCCATCCATTGTGTTCCCTTGGGGAACATACCTAACCAAATGTATCCTCTTGTTTCATGGCAGGGAGGAGGCAGAGTCCCCTGCTCTTAGCAGACATCATTGGTCAAGAGGTGGGAGTCTTTTCTTCTGAGCTCAGAATGCTTCCTACAAGAATGTCCTTCCTACTCCTCCTTAAAGCTTCCAATCTGGAAATGGGACCAACGTGATCTGAAGGAAACAATTTGAAGATCTTCAGGATGGGTTCATGTAAGCTTCTATGAACAATTACGTACACACACGCCCATGCAGAGGTGAACACACACACACACGCACCAGCCCTTATTTGCACCCTGTCTTGTGGTAGAAGAAACAAAGTAGAAGAAAAGAATAGGAGAATCAATTTTGAAGAGAGAAAGGTAGATAGGAGTCATGAGCAGAGAGCCATCCCGGCCCCCACGTTATCCTGGGCCTTCTCCTCCTAGGGAATCTCACACTAGAGCATTTTCCTTCCCTTTCCTCTCTCTTTGTCTTTTTAAATAATGTTTACTTGTCAATGGACACAATACCTTTATTTCATTTATTTATTTTTATGTGGTGCTGAGGATCGAACCCTGGGCCTCACACGTGCGAGGCAAGCGCTCTACCACTGAGCCACAACCCCAGGCCCCGTTTCCTCCATTGAGCTGTTATTTTCTACTTCTTCCCTCTGAATATAAATATTCTTAAGTTTCATTCTCAAAAGAAAGCAGAAAAAGGAAACAGAGAAGAAAAAATGAAGGGGAAAAGAGGAGAAAGGAAGGGAAATGAGGAAGGAGGAAGGACCATCTACTTCTCCCACCTAGACCCCACTCCTTCTGGCACAGAGGTCTCCTGAAGGTCAACATGCAATGAAGTGAGGCCACACTTATGCCAAATATCAGACTTATCGTGCCTCCCTACCACCTCCAAATCCCTCC
Organism: Marmota marmota marmota; assembly: GCF_001458135.2. NCBI lineage: Eukaryota > Metazoa > Chordata > Mammalia > Rodentia > Sciuridae > Marmota > Marmota marmota. Next base: position 34,482,598 of record NW_026000005.1, on the reverse strand, counting down.
CCCTCCTATTTTTATAACTAAGAGATTTCTTAAGGAAAATCTAGTATTAATTCGTAATTCTTAATTCTTAATTCCCCAAATACAACCAGTAACCAAATCTCATCTCATCGACCTCTTAAATGTCTCTCAAATTGTTTCTTCATCTCCACCATTTTTTATTTTTCTGCCCGCTTTAGACTTTTCATATCTTTTTATTGGAATTCAACAGTCTCTAAACTCGCCCCATGAAGTTCACTACACCTGCTTTATGCCATTCCCAAAGAGAGAACTTTTCCAAGCATAAGGCTAACCCTAAAGATAAGCTGCTTGAAATCCTTCAGTGTCTCTACAGATTTACTGGGGTAAAAACCACCAGGACAATAGACAAGCCTGTTGCAGGACAGCCCCAGTATGTGCCCTGGGCTCTGCATTTCTCCCGTGACTCAACCCCTCTAAGGGTTTGAACTCACTCTATCTCATGCTGTCTGACACCCTGGGCATCACACATGCTCCTTCTCTCACCGGAATGCTCCAAATCTAGACAGCCTTAAGTCCTCCATTAGACCTTAGCCCAGTACCACCTCCCCAGTGAAGACTTGCTTGGCATCTCTGGGACTGACTTAAGGGATGCTCTTCTGTGGCACATGACACTTGGCACATTTCCTCATTAACACTTTTTCTTCTATTTTTTACATTTTTGTATTATTTTATTATAAATTTTTGCATGGTACTCTCCAAATAAGACTATATTTTTCTTAGAAGAAGAGACGTCTTTCTCTCTTTTGATGCCCATTACCAGCCCTGAGTTTGCAATGCAGTGGGCTTACAATTCATAACAACTGTTTGTTAAGTGAGCAAAGAGACAACCAGACAAGTGGAGATGGGGACCAAAGAGAAAAGGGCCACAAACCCAAAGGCATTTATTGCAGTGTGGTAGATGAGTCTAAACACAGAAATTACCAGATTGCTGCAGTACTATTACTCAGCATAGTATCTCAGTGTTGTGTGGGGGTCGGGGGTGAGTGATCAGGAAGAAGAGCAATGAGCTAGAGAGAAAATTCAGTGGGTAGCAGCCTAAACTGTAATTGCAACAAGGAACGGCTGACTCCTAAACTTGATGCAAATTTAAGTCATTATTTAGTTCTTTTAGCAATGACAGACTTGGTCTTTGTGGCTTGGGAGAGTGGAATTAGCACTAAATGGAAAGTAGGGAGATACACATTTCAGTGTACCGTCAAGATCGTTCTAGGAATAAACCTGTTTATATATGGACTGGGTCAAAATGCAGGAGATTTATTAGACTTTGAGCAAATTCTTTCACCTCTCTGAACCCCAATTTCCTTGTTATAAAATGGTACAATAATGATATACACCTGAATGGAAATATAATGAAATGTGTTTGATATACAGTAAGCACTCAATATATAATGACTTTCATTAGTAGTGAAGTTCCCTATAATTGAATCTTTTTTGATAAAGGTGGAATTATTAGTGCAATATTTCCCTTTCCTTTTCATTTTCCCTCTAGTATTATAGTTATTTGTGCCTCTTATCCCTACTAGATTGTAAACTTATGAGGGTGTGGTTCAAATCTGTTTCATCTTGATAACCTCTAGAGCCACTGCACCTAAAAAGCATTTCATCACTGTGTTGGATTGGCAGATGGAGATTAATGACTTCACTATGTTATTTCCAAAGTTAATTTAGTCAATAAAAGTCTCCAATTCATCACCCTGTGCATTTATCTGCTCAAAAACATGGCATTGGGTAGAAACCATGTGTTATGCAATGGCTAACTGTTGGGAGGAATTATAGAAGCAGACATGGTCTTTGACTGCATGGAACTTGTACTCTAGTGATCCTATGATCTTGTTGAGCCAAGGAGTTGTATGCTACCTAAACTACCCTTGAGATATTTTAATGCTAGTGATATAGTTCTTGGTTTGATTCTTCTAAATGGCTGGCTTATTTTGTCCTACCCTGAAAAAATCACTCAGGAGAAGAGAGACCAGGGAAGATCAAAAAGGAGGTGGCTACTGTTCAAAACAGCCATACTAGAAATGCAAATACAAACATCTTTGATAATAAAGGATAAAACCCTTATTTGTAATAAAAGGTCTAACAAGATCTCTAATTAGTTTTCTTCTCCTGTCTCTTTTATTCTACTCTATAGTTCACCCTTAAAGTCCCAATGCTAAAGAGTTTGGGAGTGAACACATGACTTTAGAAAAGTCTTTCTGATATCTGGAGTCCAAAATCAAGGTAGGAAAGCTCAAATGGAAGGAAGCAACCTACAGCCACATGCTCAGACTCAGGAGAACTGTGCTATGTGAAACTAGTACACAAATAAGAGGCATTATCAAAGGATGCCAGACTTTCAAAATCTGGAGATGCCTACTCTTAAAAGGCTGTGGATATTTTCTGTATTTAAAACCCAAGTCTTCAACCCTGGTGGATCATACATGGCCTTTGAGGATCTGTGAAGTCTTAAAATTATATTAGAATTGCATATGTCAGTTTTTTCTTAGGAAGAGGCTTTATAGCTTACATAAAACTCCCAAAGAGATTCTTGGTCCAAAATGTCATGTTTACAGGAGACATGTTGCTAACTAAACAGTTCATCTGAGTTGGGAGTAAATGGAATGTTCATAAAAGCATTCTTACTGAGTTATAACAGCCAGGACAATCAAACTATTGCCTGCTTCTAAGTACATCTCCCATTATTCTTCTTCCAGGAAGTTTCCCTCACAGAACTCTGAATATTCTATAGCACTCCATGTCTACTCATATGAGGAGTGTGTGTGTAAGAGGGTGTCAGTGTGTGTATGTGTCCCAGATGTAGGAGAGTAAATAGTCTAAATTAAGATCCATAGCACTTTAAGCTAAAGGGGATAGGATCAACAAGTGGCTCTCTAACTCACCTCCCTGTGCTAGGATCACCTCCTGTGTTCTCCCACCTAAGATTGTCCACAACCCTAACAAGTAATAAAGCATAGAGCCAGAATGGAACTCCGATATGACTCCAAACTCAATGAGTTTTTCATCATACCTTGCAACCCCAGAATGGAAGCGAGAACTTTGGATGCATAGAGAGCTTGTGCAGAAGCTGTTCTTGGAGCTGGATTCTTCTGGGTTGGGGTAAGTTAGGGAGGTAAATAACAGGGAGCATGACTTCAGGAAGAGGCTAATATGGAGCACGCTATTTGAGTACACACTTTCCATCTCCACTAGTTATACATATCCACATACTCATACTCAGACAAAACACAACCACAGAGGGCCTACTGCACGGAATTAACTGAGAATGGGTAGGGCCAAAAAGAAAAGTGAAATGAGCAAGTGGAACAATTGTGGAGGAAACTCCAATAGTAAAAATAAATGGCACTAATATTCACCAAACAGGAATGAAAGAGTAATCGAACCCTAAATCATCACCTAAACATAGAGTAAGTAATCCAAGCTCTGCAAATATGCAGACCAACATGGACAACATCTACTATGGTAGTGAACTCTTAAAAACAGCACAGTAATTGTGTTTTGATGTTAAGGTGTATATAATGGCGATCCGGTTTTTTGTTTTTGTTTTTTTCCCTAGGTGGATTTCTTTCAGTCCATGCCAAAATAGCAACCTGGCAGTAAATTGCATCTATAAAGGTTTGGCATCTGCAACAGCAACTCATAAGTTTTCCAATTTCTCTCTCTTGTATTGCAATTTTTCCTCAATTTTTGGTGGTAAAAATGGGGACAGTGCACTGAAAAGATAAGCCTCACAATCCAAGCAGGTGTTTCTCTTTGCTGCGCCACAAACTATGTCACATGAGGCCAGTCCAGTCTCTGTGGGCTGTTTCCTCATCTTTTAATGAAAGGGTTGGACCACAGCCCTCTGGTTCTATGCTTAGCCACTTTATTTCTTATACCCCTCCCAATATTTTGGATCCACAACACCTATAATAGTGGGCACTCTATAAACAATCGGGAACTATAGGGCTCTTCTCAAGTTCAACAAATATCTCTGAAGTCTAATTTTTCACTAAGTACATAAGTCTTTCATTGATCAATTCAATGGTTTATCCCACCAGAGCTCATTTCCAGTAACAATTGGAGGTATTATTATTATTACCATAACAGAGTTAAGGTTATCTAGTTCTTTCTAGTACTTCTAGCCTCTTGATGACTGCATGCATTTTACATCCCTCCCACCTTCCAGACTAAGCCTGAGTCTATATAATTCCTTGCACAATGATTTAATTATTCCCAACTCTTTATTTGTTCTGGCTCTGTGATGCTTAATTTTATATGTCAACTTGAGTGGAGTAAAAGATGCCTAGAAAGTAGGGTGTGTCTGTCTGGGGATGTTTCTGCAAGAGATTAGCATTTGAATCAGTAGATTGAATAAAGCACATTGCCTTCTCCTATGCAGGTGGGTATCAGTTAAAAGCTCAAGGGCCTTCAGAGAACAGCGTGGTGGAGGAAGGATGGTCTTGCTCTCTGCTTAAGTTGTGACATATGTCTTCTCATGCCCTCAGACATGTGAATTCCTCATTCTTGGGCTTTTCAACTTAAGCTAGGGCTTATGCTATTAGAAGTTTATTTCCTAAATCTTTTCTTTGATTTTTATGACCTTGTCTTTTTGAAGAGCATAAGCCAATTACTTAGGTAACTTTTCTTCAATTGGTTTTGTCTTTTACTTTCTCCTGATTAGATCATTTACAAATTTGGGGCAGGGATATAACAGAAGAGGAGATTCTAATTAGCAACAAGAGCACCTCACAGCTTTGTCAATAGACTGTATTAAGCATTTTAAATAATTTTTTCCCATTCTGATAGATGAAAAATTGTATCTCATTTTAGATTTAATTTTCATTTTTCTTATGTGAGAAACTTCTTGGAACATATGTTTATCTACTTTAGGATATTTGAAAGTTGAACATATTTTTATGTATTAAGGGTCATTTAAAAAATATTTGGACTTGGGAATTAATCTAATCAAGAAGATGAAAGACTTCTACAATAAAAACTATAGGACACTGAAGAAAGAAATCAGAGAGACCCTTAGAAGAAGGAAAGACCTCCCATGGTCTTGGATAGGCAGAATAAATATTATCAATATGGTCATGTTACTAAAAGCACTTTACAGATTGAATGCAAACCCCATTAAAATACCAGTGACATTAAAATATCTTTAAAAGTCCTAAAATTTATTTGGAAGAATAAGAAACACAGAATAGCCAAAGCAATCTGAAAAAGGCATCACAATACATGATCTCAAATTATACTACAGAGCTATAGTAACAAAACCAGCATAGTATTGATCGGCATTACAATAAACATAAAAATCAATGAAGTAGAATAGAAGGCACAGAAATAAGCCCACATATTTACAGTCATCTGATACTTGACAAAGGTGCCAAAAACCTATGTTAGAGAAAGATAGGATTTTTAACAAATGGTGCTGGAAAAACTGGATATCTATATGTAAAAGAATGAAACTAGATTCTTGTCTCTCACCCTACACAAACATCAAATCAAAGTGGACCAAAGACTTAGGAAATAGACTAGAAACCTTGCAACTGCTAGAAGAAAACTTAGGCTTAAACCCCCAACATATTGGTTACAAACACCAACTTCTTTAACAAGACCCCAAAAGCTAAAGAAATAAAACTAAGAAGAAATAAATGGGATGCCATCAAATTAAAAAGTTTCTGCACAGCAAAGGAAATGATTAAGAATCTGCAGAATTGGAGAAAATCTTTGCCAGATATTCCTCTGACAGAGGATTAATATCTGAAATACATAAAGAACTCGAAAAGCTTAACACCAAAAATAAATAAATGACTGAGTCAAAAAAAATGGACAAAAGAACTAAACAAACATTGCTCAAAAAAAAAAAAAAACCACAAATGGCTAACAAATATATGAAAAACTGTTCAACATCTCTAGCAATTAGGAAAATGCAAATCAAAACTATACTAAGACTTAATTCTAGTCAGAATGGCAATTATCAAGAATACAAATAATAGTAAATGCTAGTGAGAATGTGGGGAAAATAATACACTAGAACATTGTTGGTGGGGTTGCAGACTAGTTCAACCACGCTGGAAAGCAGTATGGAGATTCCTTTAAAAAACTAGGAATAAAACCACCATGTGACCCACATTGAGCCCCTTTCAGGCACCCCCCTGCAACCCTAACAGAGGTTGATTTTTCTCAAGTCCAGTGAGTTCACAACAAGTTTCTGAGTTCCCAGACTTGAAGCTCTGAACAGAGAAATTTTAAGTTCAATGCAAATTAATAGCTGCTCTGCTACTCTTCTTTTACTCCTTTTATTTATTTATTTTTTAAAAAGAAGTTATTTTAATTTAAAAAGCAAACAAGAATATAGCCAAAATGGTAAGACTCAAGATCTTGAATTTAATTTCCAGGGATAAAAAGAAAAACTTTGGACAACACAAATACCAAGCCCTTTGCTTATGTGTATGTGTGTGTACATACAACTGTGTGTGTATGTGTGTGTGTGTGTGTGCTGTATCCTTATGTGCATGCTCCCCACACCTCAAATCTCCCTGACAACGACTTTTAATGAATGCATGCAAACCCAATCAAAGATGCTTCAGACCATTTTCTTAGGTTCAGATAATTGGGGAGATTCCTTTTGCAGGAACATCTGAAGCCCTGAATGTTGGCCCATTAATCAGTCTCTCTCACTCATTCTCTTGCCCTCTGTTTTCACACTCTCTCATCCTCATCTTCCTTTGAAGAGACTGTTCTTGTTTGAAATTTTCTAATCCAGAATTTCTGGCCCCGAGATATTTCACTCAGTTCTTTGAGGTCATTTACAAATAAATCTGCCAGGCAAAATCTCATTGCTGGGAACCCACAGTGGCTGGAATCTTCTGTTTAGGAGGATCTGGTATCCTAAGGAACATAATTGGCCCTAAAGAAAGCATTGTGGGGATGAATGTGACTTGAGAGTGGAGACAGTGTGAAACAAGAATTCCTTAGTCCTAGGATGCATGTATTTCTCTTCCAGATCCTCAGGAACTCAGAGGAGCCACCTATAGGAATCCTTAGAAGGAAAGAGGAAATATTAGCATTTTCCTACTATTATAAAATTACCTTGAGGCAAAAAGAACGTATCTAGGCTTGTTTTTAAAAGCAATGGGTAGGAATAAAAGCAGACCAAATCCGACACTGCTCACTTCATCCTTCACTTCTAAGCCTTTACTGAAGGAAGGAGTTCTGTCTTTGGGTCTTAGCTGGAACCAACTGATATAATAGTGGTGACAAATTCTGTCTTCCTGCATGAGCCTATCATCTTTCTTTCCAAAATCATTGAGCCTCTACAAGATGTCCAAAGAATGCTGTCCTAGCACTGGGCAGGAAACAGAGTTTGACAGTCTGCACTGATGACCCCAATGGTCACACTTTCTTGTATCCACTCTCTCAGGAAGCTTGCAAAAATCTTCTAATATGGCAGATGCATAACCCCTACTCCTGATTTCCTCCATGTGACTTCCTTGGCCAATAAAAATGATAGTGTGCCAATCCAAGCTTAGGCTTTGAGAACCATGCGTGCCTGGCTATGGTCTTATGCTTCTACCATAATTCTGAAATAAGACATGCTTGGTCTACTCCACTAATCCTTGGAGGAGTTTGAGAAACACAGAGCCACCATGAGACAGCCAGGCTCAGCATGGTCAGCCAGACTCTAGCTACCCATCAGATGTGGAAGCAAGCCCAGCTGGCTCACTCAACCCCACACATGTGTGAGAAACAAATGTTTATTGTTGTATGCCACTGAGACCTTGTGGTTGCTTACTCCACATCAAAGTTAAATGATCACAGAGCTAAAACTTAAAGCTCTTAAGAAGCTCTATATTTGAATAACAATGCCTTCTATTCACAAAGCATTCTGAGGTTTTCTAGATATTTTACCCAATAAACTTTGTTGAGCTCTTCTGATAACCCTATGGAGTGGGTGGAAAAGGTCCTATTATTTCCCATTTTGTAGCTGAGAATAATAAGGTGCAAAAAAGTGAAATCCATTTGCCCATAGTACCCTTCACATTACTGGCTCAACACTCTTTTACCACCTGAGGTAGGAGGTGGGGGAGAAAGATCAACAAAGCTAGCATCATGCAATCATGAGTTTACTGGAAGAAAATTTGGATGAGAGAAAAAAATATATACTGCTTTAATAATTTTTTAACTGGATTCCTCTGGAGAAGAATTCTGGGGAAAAAGAAGCCCCAAAGTGACATTTTGAAAAGAGCAGGTGGTCTGGCTATGACATCTGTCACCCATTGATCACCAGGGCTGATCTGGCTGGTGAGGCAGGTGCCCTCTTCCTCCCTCACCAGTGCCCCCCTTTCTCCCTCCCCACTTCACGGGAAGCCCTCTGAAGCTGCAAGCTTAGTCAAAGAGGGTGACCTTCCTGAGAGTGTCCACTGTTCTTAAGTCAAGGGTGTACAAGCAGCCTTGCTCCCCTGCTAGAACTTCCAAACAGACAGTCAAAAAGAACAGGATTACGGGACATGTGAGAGATAAACGTCTCTGAGTTTCAGGACGTTACCTAGATAGTTCATGTGTCATGACTGGTAGGAGTCATGGTAGACTGGTAGAAATACAGTAGGATACCAGCTAGAAATCCAGCAACAGATTATTTCAGCGGTCTTCATGAGAACACTGTGAGTAAGACTGTACCACAACACAACATCATGTAACATAACGTAACATATAACGCGGCATAATGCAATCCTCAGAACTTAAAAGGGGACAATTTGCCAAACATCACATAGCAAGGAAGTGGCATTTGAAATTTAAAAATGGTGTCCTCTTTTTAAGAAAAGAATTTCTGATTTAAAATATCTAAAAAGCCAACATGCCTGACCCCAGCACTGGATGCCCTGTCTCTGGGTGAAGGTGAGAGTCCAAGGGCCGAGAAGCCAACCCAAATAAGCAGAGGAAAGAAGTAAAAGGTGGGAGTGGAAGAAGACTGAAGTCGAATGGTTCTGAAGATAATGAACTTCACAGAGAGCCTATTTTCTGCCCACACGTTGATGTTTGGTTATTCTGGTAGAAAAATGTCTGGCTCACAGGCGCACCTTGCCAGTCTCGGACTCCACCCAATGTCTCCCCAAGAGAAAAGGCCCAGCGTTTGACTCCACCTTCTTTCTGTCTGCTCTTTGTCAATCTCCCAGCATCTGATAGCCCCCCAGTGTCTCTCCTTCTGTAACGATGCCACAATTCCAGACCACGTGGCATGGTGGAGAGCCCAGGTCTCAAATTTAACACCCCCAGGATCAAAACCCGGCCTGAAGTATCAAGAGCTTTGTTCTCTGAATCCATAGGAAAATAGTGTCTATCTTATGGGAAACTAAAAGAGATTCCTGGGTACAACCCTTCGTCAGTGCCTGGGACGTTTAAGTATTCCGTACATGTCTTTAACCTCTCAAACTACTCTTCAGAAAAGCCAGCTTTCTTCTTAGAAGTGATGAAGAAGAAAGCAAGGGGGCCATTTGCAGGGAACAGGCAGCTACAGATAAATCTAGCCTGACAGGTCTGCCTGGGCCTCCACTGGCTGGTCTCTTTCCTGACCACAGCCCTTCCCACTGCAGTGGGCTATGGGACTGGAACAAGACCCCTCAGCAATGATCTTCAACCTCTTCCACATGCCTCAGTATGCAGTGTCCTCTCCACACACCTTTAGGTCATGTCTCTTTAAAAGTAGACACGTGTATTTCCTCATTTCCTCTTCCAGACACCCCTAGTATTCATTTCCTCCTACCCAGGGTTGGGGATGGAGGTCCTGTAATTCTAGGCTCACTGTAAGAATCAAAAGCTAAATTTCTGAGCCGTGGCTGTGAGTTCCTGCAGCCTCTGACGTCTGGAGAATTCTGGGGGTGAGGTATGCTTCTCTGGCCCCCGGAAGAAATCCATAAGTCGGTGATCAATGAGAAAACCACCTGCTCATTCAGCCACTCATGTCCAAAGGGACTCTTCCATTAGCTGCTTCCTGATTCTTATGAAAGCAGATGAGGCCTCTTGTATCTCCCAACGGGAGCCCAAACCTGCTGGCTCCTTGTGGAGTTCATGCTTTCCACATTTCTACCAATTAATTGTTGGGGAAGAAAGCAAGGAGAAGGGCAAGTAGCACAGGAAATGGTGGAAAGAGCTCAGGAACTCATCTCCCATGCCACCCCCATCTCACTCATAGTCTATCTTCTGAGGCTGCAGAAAGGAGACCAAAATATGGAGACACTACTGAAGGAGAAGTGGAGTGTGGCTCCCACAGGCAGATGCAGCAACCTATAACTGAGCCTGGATCAGAGCCTGGATCAAGCTATTACTGAAGTCCAGGCATGATTATTACTCCACAGAATCTCCACATCCCCTGGCCTGCGCAAGCCAACTTAAAACCAGAAGGGCTTCCTTCCATCCTGTGTCTTTCTACAGACTGTGAGCTCTTTGACTATAGGGGGTTCTTCTGCATCAAATGTGCCAGGCCCATAATAGGGCTCCACAAATATTTATAAAGAAATGAATGACAGTGCCTATTGTCTTCAAGCACCCTGACCACACACATTAAGAAAAACAGGAACGCAACAGCTCATGGGGCAGTGGAGGAAAGAAGAGATAGATAGGACTCAGGGAGAAGGGAGGAGAGCATTCCAGACAAGAAGAACAATTCAAAATGCAAGCAAAGATACAAAGCCACCCATACTGCATCCAGGAGATGGTCTAATTGTAGTCAGGCATGTTGGCTTTTTAAATATTTTAAATCAGAAATTCTTTTCTTAAAAAAGAGGACACCATTTTTAAATTTCAAATCAAACTTATGGGAAGTGTAATGTATATGTTATTAAATGTACTCATTTAAGTGTAGAGATTTATAAGTTTTAATGATAAATATGTATGTGCTTGTGTGTGTGTGTGTGTGTGTGTGTGTGTGAGAGAGAGAGAGACACAGAGAGAGAGAGAGAGAGAGAGAGAGAGAGAGAGAGCTATTGCAATCTGAAGATTGATTTTTCTTTTGTTAGAATTTCATGTGGAATCATCGCAGTACGTACACTTTTGCAACTGGCTTCATTTGCTGACATATAATTTTGAAAAGCACCCAAATTTGTTGAACGTATCAACATTTTGTTTCTCTCTATTGCTGAGTCATGTTCTATTACAAAGGCACACATGTGTCTGTGATCCTTTCCTCTGTTCTTAGACATTTGGGTTCTTTCCAGATTGAGATTGTGATGAATGAGGTTTCCATGAACCATCACATCAAAATTTCTATGTGCCCATATTCCATTTTCCTTGGATAAATACCCAACAGTAGAACTACAGCAGTGTGGAGTAAGCAGATGTTTAAGTTCATAAGAAACTGTCAAACTAGCCAGGTGCAGTGGGGCACACCTATAATCCCAGCAGCTCTGGAGCCTGAGGCAGGAAGATCACAAGTTCAAAGCAGCCTCAGAAATTCAACAAGGTGCTAAGTAACTCAGCAAGACCTTGTCTCTAAATAAAATATTAAAAGGTTGGGGATGTGGCTCAGTCAGTGGTTGAGCACCCGTTGGGTTTAATCCCTGGTACTGAAAAAAAAAAGAAAGAAAGAAAAGAAACTGTCCAACTGTGTTCTGAAGTGGTTGTACTGTACATCAAAGCTATGTGTGAGTTCCCACTGCTCCGCCTCCTCACTGACACCTGACATTGACGGGCTTTTAAATTAAGTGACTCCATGGGTGGGTAGGGATAGCTCATTACAGACTTAATTTGCATTTACCAGATTCCTAGCACATCTTCATGTGGTCATTTATTAATCTCCTTATGGGAAGCAGCTCTTCAAATTCTTTGCCCACTGTAAACATAAACTTAAATTTTAGAATAGTTTTAGATTTGCAAAAAAAAAAAAAAAAAGTTTAAAGGACAGTACAAAGAGTTCCAAAATATCTAACACCCGGTTTCTCCTATTGTTAACATCTTATATTAATATGGCAAATATATCAAACCAAAGGTAGAATATTGCTGCATCATTAGTAACTAAAGGTCACACTTGACTCAGATGTTCTCAGTTTTTACCTAAAGTCTTTTTCTTTTTCCAGAATCTCATCCAAGATACAACATCATCTTTGGACATCAGGGTCCTTAGTCTCCTCGAGACTGAGTTTCCCAGACTTTCCTTATTGTCGACCTTGACAGTTTTGAGGAGGAATGGTCCGGTATTTTATAGAACGTCCTCTATTTTGAGTTTGCTGAGGTTTTTCTCATTGCTAGACTGAACTTATGGGAAGAAGATGCTAGAGGTCAAGCGTTGTTCTTATCACATCACCAATGCTACATGTTATCAGCATGACTTATCACTGTTAATGCTTATCTTGGTCACCTGGCTGAGGGGCCATTTGTCCAATTTCTCCCCTATAAATGTTCTCTTTTCCCCTATTTCCATATTGTACCCTTTAAAAGGAAATCATGATGTGCAGCTCACACTTAAAGAATCAGAGCCTCAACTCTACTTCCTTGGTCCTGGGGAAAGTTACTACATAAATTATTTGGAATTTATATGCATGGGAAAATTGTTTGTGCTCTGTCATTTGTTTATTTAGTCAATCATTATTTGTATCAATATGGACTCAGCTGGGTATCTTGCACTTTAGGTTTACTACAATATTATTTTACCTATTTTGTTGCTCAAATTGTTCCAGATTTGGCCATCGGGAGCTCTTCGAGTTGTTCCTTATGTCCTTGGACACACCCCCATCATTTTGCTCACTGAGCACTTGCTTATTTTCTGGCCCTCTGAGATGCTCAAGGCTCTCCTTGCATAGTCCCATTAGCCATCTCTTCAAGGAACCATTTGGCTCTATCTAGAGAATGGTATTGGACACTAAGATCTGGGTGTCACGTGTGCTCAGTGCTACATGGGTGTCACTGCTTTTAGAATCTCTCAGCAGAGCTAGCTGAGAAAAACACATGTGTACACTAGCCCGAGTGTACCTACATACCTACCTTTCTAGCTAGCTAAGCACAAGTTCATGCTGATGGCACCAACTCTGACCCAGACCTCAGGGCTCATTCTGATCCCCTCTCTTGTTCTCTGGAGCTGCCATTCCAACAGTGAGAACCAGGCTATCAGCAGCCTCTATCCATCTACATAATTATTTCATCTCAATGTCTAGGAAAAGCGCCTCCAAAATTATTAATCCTTACATCCCTTGGAAACAACATGACCAACCAGACTACAGCACTATGTACAGTTCCTTTGGTCTTTAGTCTTACAGGCCTCATTCATTTCCAGTTACTTATGTCAGCACTTCCTCCAACCCCCTTCCCTGAGGTTATGTCATACATTTGTAATACACTGAGATTCTTTTTATCACTTTCTGCCCTTCATCCTGGAATCTCCTGATCTCCTAATTGAATTTCTTTAATTTGCATGTATTAAGGTTTACCCTCTATGCTCCAAAGTTCTATGTGGTTTGGTAAATACATAGTGCCCTGAACCCACAACTGACGTATCACACAGAATACTTTCACTGCCCTAAAAAAGTCCTCTGTACTTCATCTATTCAGCTCCTAGCCAAAACCCTTGGCAACCACTGATCTATGATCTACTTACTCTTCATTCCTATAGTTTATCTTTTCCAGAATGTCATATCACTGGAATATTCCATCAGTGCAGTCTTTAACACTGTGTCCCTCAGCTTAACAAGATGAATTTTCAGATTCATCCACGTTGCTGCATAGATTCCTAGTTCATGTCTTCCTGTCACTGGGCAGTATCCCAGTGCATTGATGTGTTTTTTACTTTAATCATCTATTGATGAATGTCTTTAGTTGTTTGAATTATGTCAACTACAAATAAAGCTGCTAAAAAATTCTCTTAGGGAGTTTTGTGTGGACATAAGTTTTCAGTTAGATAAATATCTAGCAGTGCAACTGCTTGATTTTAAGACTGTGTGAGTTTATAAACTTTCTTCCAAGTTATTGTGGCACTCTGCATTCCTAACAACAACAAATGAGAGTTTGTTTTGCTCTGTATCCTTGGCAGCAATTAGTATTGTCAGTTTTGGGGGCCTTAGCCATTTTAATAATTGTGTAGTGGTTTATTATTGTTATTTAAATTTGCATTTCCAGAATGACAAGTGGCATTGAGTGTCTTTTCTATGCATGTTTTCCATCTGTAATCTCCCTTGATGAGGTGTTGGTCTTCTAATTATTTTCACAAGAGAATTTTAATCTTAAATTAATTATTAATTTTTTTTTTACTTTTCTTGCTTTTCATATCCTACTAATTTTTCTCCTATTCCAAAGTTGCAAACGTTTTTCTCTTGTGTTTTCTTATGACGATTCTAACTTTTAGCTTTTATACTTAGGTCTATGATTTGTTTCAAGTTAGTGCTTTTGTATAGTGTGACATAAAGGTAAATGTTCACTTTTTTTATATATAGATACCAATTATGTCATCACCACTGTGAAAGGCTATCCTGTGGCTATCTAAACATCTTAGCATCTTTTTTGAAAATCACCTGACTACACATGTGTAGGATAATGGCTGGCTTACCTATTCTGCTCCTCTGGTCTGTGTCCATCCTCACTCCAAAGTTACACTGACTTGAACACGGAAGGGTCATAGTCAGTCTTAAAATAATGTAGCACAATTCTCCAATTTTATTCCACTTCCTATTTGGGTTCTTCCACTATTTAAATTTGCATTTCCCTAATAACAAGTGATATTGGGTGTCTTTTAATATGTTTGTTTTCCATATGTAATTATTTTTGATGAGTTTTTTTTTCAAGTCTTTTGATCACTTTTTAATGATCACAAATTTTAGTATCAGCTTTTTGAAATCTAATAAAAATATTACTGGAATAATATTTGTTAGCATTGAATCGAGTATATAAGTGAATCTGGTAAGAACTGACATCTTAAAAATGCTAAGTATCCTAATCTATGAAGTAAATGTCTTCATTAGTTGCGATTTTCTTTTAGCAATGTTCTTTAATTTTCATTGTACATGTCTTTATAAAGTTTGTTCCTAGATAATTTATGTCTTTTTTAAAAATACATGAACTCGCCAATAAAATATATTTAAAACAAAAAACAAAAACAAAAAAATACATGAACTCTTGTGACTTATTGTCCAAATGTTCTTTGCTATTAAGTAGAGAGATGATTTTTTGTTGATCTTATATTCTGAGACACATCTAAATGTATGTATTTGTTCTAGTACTATTTTTCAGATTTCTTAGAATTTTCTACACATCTACTTTCTTTTAGCAAATACAGACATCTGTACTTTTTCCAATTTGGGTGTCTTTCATTTCTCTCTCTCTCTCTCTCTCTCTCTCTCTCTCTCTCTTTCTTTCTTATTTTATTAAAATATTTTTTAGATCATTGTGAACAAAACATGAAAATGTTTTGTTATAGCCAGGGATTTAATAAAATGCAACAAGTGATCCATTTAACCTGATGTCTAGGATCCAGACATGAGGGAAATCTCAAGGACATTGTCTAGGAGTTACAGCTCTGGGGGTCCAGTCACCACCATCTGCAGTGAGAGTCAAGAATCACCAGATCCTGAGACCCCCAGATCAAAGAACACAGAGACCCCAAAGGAAATAACTGACAGATTTCAGTTGGTCCATTCTTTTTTTTTTTTTTTTAGAGACAGAATTTTTTTTAATATTTATTTTTTAGTTTTCGGCGGACACAACATCTTTGTTTGTATGTGGTGCTGAGGATCGAACCCGGGCCGAACGCATGCCAGGCGAGCGCGCTACCGCTTGAGCCACATCCCCAGCCCCAATTGGTCCATTCTTATCTCTTGCTTTCTATCTGACGTTTCTTTGCTTACCCCTCTGATTCCCTCTCTCTCTCCTCTCTCTTTTCTCACTCATCCTTTCTTTTCGCACCCCCACCTCCTATGGTTTCTCTCTCATTAGGTTCCCCCCAAACAGCCACTTTATCTAATCCCTCTCTTCCCCGTCTTGCAGAACGTCCTCCTCACTTCTTTCCATAGTGGGTTCCTTTCTGTTTTATTGCCTCGCCCACGGCCTGTCCAGTCTTTACTTTCATAACCAATTCTCTGTTGGTCTCTCTCAACTCCTCGGGCAGTTTTCACCTGTTGGGCAATTGGTAGAAAATATTCCTATCTTGCAGTCGAATCTCCATAGGCTTAAGTCCCACTGATGTGGACCCAATTTAAAATTCCTTCTTCCCATTTTCTTAAATATGGCCATTTTAACCACATAAGGAAATGATTCTCAAATTTCAAAGATCATAAGGATTATGTCTTTGGATGGGCCCAGTAATCTACTTAACAAGTACCTACCCCTCACCCCAGGTGATTTTGAGGCAGATTGGATGTGGACCAAGTATTGAGAAATACTGATATGGGAAAAGTTAGGGGAGAGGTATAAGATGGATTTTCTTTTCCATGTGTGGCAAAATGAATTCTAAGGCCTACAATCTTGGAATTCATTCTGAATGAATTACTTAATTCATTCAAATTAAGATTTACTTAACAGTGCCTCAGATCCTCATGTGGAAAATCATGATAACATCTCATATATTTCATAACATCTCATGATAAAATCATTAATAACATCTCATATATTTCATGAGACTCTAATCTATTAATCTAAATTTTTTTTAAAAAAAATATAAACTATTGGATACATGTGATAGTAACATAAATTTCAAATAATAATCTCAAAATTTTCCTCTATTAATAGAGGAAACTTTTCAAGCTACTATAAATTCTTAGGGGAAAAAAGTAAAAATGGCCTTGGACATTTTAGGGTTGTGTATTGGCTACATCAATCCCTCTCAAATTAATATACATAGGAATCACCTGTGAATTTTGTAAAAGGCAAGATTTGGCTCAGAGAAGTGGGCTGGGTCTGAGATCTTAAACTTCTAACAAGTTCCTTAGTGGTGCTGCGGGTCAACGAACCACACTTTGAAGAGTGAAGGAATTGATGGTCTTAACTAGAGAAATGTGAAGATGGAGTAGGTTGACATAAGATCAGGGTGACTCAACTTGGCTCAGAGGAGGGTAGAAAGCAAGAAAAAACAGAGCTCAAACTCTCTCTCTAGGGTTCCATTTTGAGGGAGCCACAACACTGGTGTCAGAGAAAGAAAGACCTTCACTAGGCAAGTCTTTCAGGAAACAGAGCAGGAGGAGATGGCAAGGAGCTCTGCTCCTTCACCACCCTGGGGAGGAACAATGTCAACAGACAGAGCTGTGAAGTCCCCAGAGAACACAGAGGGAGACAGCTTTGCAGTGGCCAGGCTGTGAAAAAGCTCAAGTGGCAAAAAAAAAAAAAAATCCAAAATTTTTCCCAAATGACAAGATGGCAACTGAGTCTACAGACCCTTTTACACATTTCAGTGAGCTGTACTGAAAAGTAGGCCTGAGATCTTTACACCAGAAAGAATTGCTAATATCTATGCACTCTTTCATGTCTTCCTCCTCCAGATCAATTCTGCCCTTCTCTATCTATAAATTCTGGCCAGATCACGGACTCTATCTGTAAATTCTCTATCCCACATGTTCCCTGGGAGGCTGAGCTTTATGGAAAAGCTTCACTGGGTTCCCTTGCCATCTGCTTTGGTTAGGTTCTACCAGTAGAGGCACCAACAGGGCACAGGGAGGAAGAGAGATTGGAATATATATTCCAAGGGTGGCAAGTGCTGATCCATGGGCCAACAGTCACTGCCTCGGAGCTGAAGACCACAGCTCCTGCCAGGAGCTACAGCTATTCTGCTGGGTTCTGGAAAAGCAAGCCCCTTCAGACCTTGGTGCGGTAAAAGGACCCCATTGTTGTTGCTTCTAGGTTGCTTCACCAAGCTAAAATTTTGTGAACAGTTCCTTTCATTTCAACTTTCCTCAGTTTACTCTGTTGGTGTTTCATTCCCAGACCTATTCTGATGCAATATCCATAACCAGAACATTCCGACAACATTCCTTCTGGTGACTGGGAAGTGCTGTGTCCTTAAATGGCTCTCCTGGGAGTAGGAGTACTGGTGGCATAGAAAAAATATAAAGGCTATCAGCATTAGTGTCAAGAAAGTGACGTGGAAGCAGCAGCTGAGAGTTGTGGGAAATTCAGGATCTCTGGGGGAGGGGAAGCCAAATGGCACAATGACCTGTGGATGGAAACAGGGTGATGTGATGACCTGTGGATGCAGCGTTCAGAACCAAGTCCCCCCTTGCCTCACGGTTTTTACTGTTCTCCTACTTCTTCTCATCACTTTTAGAGAGCTGAGGATATACTCTCTTAAAGGCTGAAGAAATCTACCTCCTTGTTTTTCTGGTTTTTGCATCAAAAGTCCATGATCTGGGCCAGAGCTCTGGCAGGTTCGAAGCCCTGTTCACACTAGTTGGGAAAAGGACTGTCGCATGGGTTTGGGGGTGCATAATAGACTGGGATGCTCTTGGAAGTGGTGGATATAAAATATATCTGGGAGGGGACTTACCATCAGTCAATCAGAGGACACTAGAAATAGTATTTAAGAGCTTCAACTTTGGTACCCCGTTGCCCAAGTTGGAATTCTGGTTCACTGCTTCTTACTATGTGAGCAATTTACTTCATCTTTTGAAGCTTGGGTCCCTTATTTGTGAACAGCTGACAATTAGGTGTTCTTTCTCAGAAGGTCAACATAAAAATAGAGCTGGTGTTATTTCTGAAGATTTTAATATCATTAAAGTATTGATGATTATAAGAATGAAGACAAACCATCTTCCTACAAATTCCACCTAAATCGCCTAATCCTGTTTATACATCCTGACAACATCGCAAGTTTCTTCACTTTGTTCTGATCCTTGGTCTTCAAAACAATATGGTCATGATTGGAGTATAGAGAGAGGACAGACAGGAACCTCCCATCGCCTGAGAAGGACCTCACTGTCCCACACTGAGTACAATAGAGAAAAACAGGTATGAAAGAAAGTGCAGAGAAAAAAACATTTTAATAACGTGAGTTAGAGGTACTATCCTCCTTTCTCGGCCCAAACCATGTATTTTCTCCTGTTAAGATCTTCCATATGTATCTCCAATGGCTCCCTGACCTTGTGAGTTGGACTCAGGCCTTGGACTCTTCAAGTTACACTCCCCACCCCATTGTCAAGACAAAAGGATGAGTAAGTGGAAGAAAATTTGCCTCAGAGACTTTTGCTCTGGGGTGAAAATTCTTCCCATAGGCTGAGCCAGCTGACCTGCTTATCCCTGAAATCATCTTGGCTCATCCATCCAGGCTGTATGTCTGCACATCTGTACATCTGGGATGTTCAAGAAGGAGCAAAGTGGAACAAGATGCCAGAAGACTCCAGAAGAATCTAGATTCCTGGGAACCTTTTCTTGCCTCTTTCAGTCTGATGGAAATGCCTTGCCTTCCTTGGTATCCACAGCTTCCTTTGGATCCAAGGCATGAAAGTCCCACCTCTCTGAGGATTCTCATTGGAGAACATTCTTGCCAAGGTTCCAAAATAATGATGGGAGAGTTTGCTTTGTACAATGCTTCTCATTGACAAAATCTCCAAGACCATTAATCAGCACAACGTATTGGAAAAATACTCAGAGTATACACCAGAGGCACCATTTTACACGCCTGAAAACTGAGCTTTCAAGACAAGTGGCAGGGCCAGGATCTGGACACCCATGTCCCAACCTAAATTCTATGCTCTTCCCTCTGCATTGCCTGTGTAGAAGATTTCACCATGGCCTCCTTCCATCTGCATGGCTGGGCATTTATTTATATTCACCTCTTTAATACACACTACAGTCTGAAGGCTCACACATCTTTTGCCATAGGTTTTAGCTCTTCATCTAGCTAAGAAGCTTCATGAGAAAAAGACTTGGCTTATCTTCCTTTCTTTCTCCAGCAGAGTTTAATGAATATATGAAGGTTAATTAATACTTTGATGCCGCAGTCTGGCTGGGCACAAAATCACGAGCCACTCACAGCCTTGTAGATTCAAACAGCAATTCTTTATTCCTGAACTCACACCGGCACTCTACAAGCACGTTCTGGGGGAATCCACCAGCACTCTACATCCCAAATACTCTCTGAATCCCGCGAGAACTCAACGGGAACTCAAGGAGCGGGCGGGCGCCTGAGGCAGCAGGATACTCCCTATTCCCAGCAGGATACACCCTAAACCTGGACCCACCCTAATCCAGCAGGATCCTCCCTAAACCTGGATCCACCCTGGTCCTTGAGCAGGGTCACCTTTCTCAAACATACTTGCAATGTCACTGCAAATGACCTGGGTCCAAGGCAAGCCCATTTCCACAATGGAGAGTCCTCCCTCTAAGCAACATGGGGTAGGCTGACAAAGAAATTGCCATGCGTCATTCCTACTTGGCAATGGCTCTCAGCATCTCCCCCCTTCTGATTAATTAAACAACAAGCAATGTGGCTTAGGGACCGTGCCTGTTAGGTTGTCCAATTCAACATATGGTTCTTACCCGTCATTGGATGAACTGACCTCTAGGCGTCAGCCTTCTGTCTTAGGTTGATACCACTGCAATTGGATCATACCCGTCACTGACTACCGGTCCAGCATACAGCCATACTTNGTAAAAAGGGTTATTTTAAGTTTATCTTTGGGGGATATATACCCCTTTCCAATTCCCTCTTTTTGCTCTAATAAGTACGTTTTAATTCTATCTTGAATGTCTGTATCTAATAGTTGTCTTAGCTGTTTGTATTTTTTATCTGAAATACCTTTACTTGACATTTTCAACCATTTTCTATCTTATTTCTATCTTCTAGTTTTTTTTTCCCTAAGGTTTGTACATTCACCCTTAGTTGCTTTTTTTTCCTCCTAGTTTTCTTTTGTTTCCTATTTTGTGGGTCTAAAATTCTTGTCTTCCTACATCTTTATTATCTTCCTACATCTTTTCTATCTTTTTTTCTTTTTAACTTTCTATACTTCTGTCTTTAAAGTTTTTCACTTCAAATTTTTAATCTTCTTTATCTAAGTATCTTTTATCCTATTATCTTCCCATTTTCATGTTTTTGTTTTTGTTTTTTTTAAGTAATGCTTTTAAGATTAACTAGGCTTCGAATGACGCAATCTTTCCTCCGCCATGAAGGCATCTTAACCACCTTCAATTTAACCTTTTAAAGCCTTTTGCAACTTACTTAGACATTTTACAACTTTTTACTTTACCACACAAAGATTATCTCATCTAGAAACTTTTCTTTTTCTTTTAACCTTCCATATTAAAATATATTTCCACATCTTGAATCTTTTTATATCTCTTTTGTAGCTGTTAACCCTTTTTATAAATTCACATTTTGAAACACCCTTATAAAATTTCTGATTTAGACAAATTACTCCACTTTAATAAGATGAAATACTTTCATGTTTTTTATGGTACTATAATAATATAATTGAAACCCAACTGAAACTTCTTATACTCTTTGTATATAAATTACACCTGATAGAATCTTAACACTTAGAAACCTTGTTTAAGCAAAGACACAGACACAAAGCAATATTAAACTGGACTGAATAATAAAGCCCTTATTGTGGTTTTGATACGTACATGAAGGACATTAAGAATCTCACTTCAATTCCCTTAGAAATGGAGGACTAGCAGAACTTGCAGATAGCTTCTTTTTAAATGAATGATGGGAATTCAATTTTGGCAGTTAATATACTTAAACACAAGAATATATTATTCAGTATAATCCTACCAAATACTAGTAGTATGTTCATATAGAAAGTGAAGATTTATTTATGGAAAAGGGATGTCTCCATTTTTCCATTTACCAATTTATGAAAACACACATAATGTTTAAATATATTACCTTATGGAACTTAATAAGTACAGAGTACTTGATTTTATATTTAGTGGTTGATATTTTAACACTTTAGCTTTGTAAATTAATCAGATCTTTGTAGAAACCAAGATCTTAGACAAGTGTAGTAAACAGAACTAGCCATCCCTTTCTTGTTGAAGAAAAATCCTTCTACAGGATACCATGATGGTCCCATTGATATACTTAATAACTTGTCTTTAAAAAAGCCATGGGCTACATTTTTGTATTGTATCAATATATGTCCTAACTGTTCTTGGTCTTACTGGGGTGCCTCTTTCCTCTAACAATTTCTCTTCCTCGGGGGTGAACAACTTCAAACTGTCCAACATGTCCAACTCCACCTCTCCTGTGGGCATCCCGAGTAAGGTAATGTGTTAGAAAACATGGCAACCTTGTGGCACATAGGCATGCCACAGTCAAGGCGGGGGAAGAAAGGCCAGTGGACATGAGATAGCACCCAGAATGCTTTGTTTGCTCCCTACTGGGTTTTGTTCTGTGCTTCATGGGTTGTGAGAGGCTGATGGGGTAAAAATAGGGAGGGAAATGAAGTCTTCACATGATCAGGTATAGAAATAGGGAGGGCAGAGCCGTGGAGAGGACCAAAATCCAACCAAATTATACCTATTTGTGACAATCTTTCTGAAAACACCCTGGCATCATTGGTGTGTTCTGGAGACTTAATTTGTTTGTTCTAGGTAAAGATGGATCCCAAATTCACCCAGAGCTAAATGAAAAGTCTCATCAGAATGCCTTGTTACCATCGGTGGAAGTGAACATTGGTTGTCTCCCTGCCCACCATCTTCTTCCCTGAGAGCAGCATCCTGGTTCCCCCAAGTTAGCCATCCACATGGTCTGGGGGAGGCTGCTCTTAGCCCCTGGTTCTAGAGTTAGGCACCTTGATAAGGCTGGATTAGTAAAAGCCGTATTTCACCAGCAGTTGATCCTTCAGAAGAAGCCCCATAAGCCAACCTGGGCCCCTGAGAACCTCCCAGGGCTTTGACTGGAGCTTCTGGGAAAGAGGCATTCTCTTTTTGTTTTGGGTTTTCTGAGCAATAAGACTAAGCTGCTGGAAAGCACCCTGGCCTTCACTGGAATAAAGTCTGCCTAAGAATGGAGCCAACACAGAGAAAGAAGGTTGGGAAACTCGAGCCAGCTATGGCCAACACCAGTACCACTCCTGGAGTGCCCAGTTTCAGAGGTCATTGCAGATCCAGTTTTGCTATTACTTGAAATCCTAGGAATCCTGATAATGTCCATTTTCTACTATTAAATCCCAAGGGGATAGAAGTGGGTCAGAGAGTGAAGCCCTCCCCCAAATAACCTTGCTCCCTCCACTTCCTCCCAATCCTCACCATCAGGCATGGCAGAGCTTCTATTATCTCAGTAATATCAGGATTTGAAAATGCCTTCTGAGTCATTCCTCTGACCATCCATGCATCAGTAACTAAATTATCTAAAACAGATGACACTCTTAACTAACGTTTAATTATGGCACTTACAAAGAATAATATTTCTAAGAGCATCAGAGCCAGGCACTACCAAGTGTGTTTGAATGCAGTGATTAGATGCTGACTCTAGCCAAGGGGCCCCATGTAGAGAAAAAATCATAAAAGTTTAAGATGTTATGCAAAATGGGCATCATTCCTCTAGATTTTTCACCTACAGTGTTGGTGTTGGGTTAGGCAGGGTGTGTGCATAAGACAGACGGAACATTCTCTTGTTTGGGATTGGATTAGCTTGGGAAGATTTTTGAATGGGAAGGGAAGGACACTGTGACAAATGGAGGGTGGAGGCAAGTTGGGAGATCTATGCAGAGAGCAAGCTAGCAAAGTGTAGCCCATGTTCTGAACTAAGGTTTTGTGTCTAGGGGATTCTTTCTCCATCAACCCCAAGTCCCATAATTCCAAATATCCGACTTTCATCAGCACAGAGAAAACATAATGCAAAATGGAATCAAGACTGATACCAACACACTCAAGGATGCCCAGCGTGACATTCACAACTTCTGAAAAGGAGTAAACACTCAGAGAAAAGAAGCAGCCGGGTGGCCAATTGGCACCAACCAAGTCATTCCAGAAGTCTCTACTAACTGTTCTGACAGCATTGGGGTTTTCCTGGAGCCCCTTACAACATGTATTGGGTGAACAGGGTGTGTTGGATTTTATTTCCATAATTAAAGCAAATTCTAACCTCAAAGGAATAGGGGGTACACCCTCTATGGCTCAGACATGATAAACTTGGAGGACTTAGAAGTTTTCTTATAGTCCAGATGTCCTTCTGCACCCCTACCTCCCTGAGATGGAAAGATCTGGAGAGTTTGTAGTGCCCCGTGGTTAGCACATGGCCTTAAAAAATGTACTGTGGCTTTCGTCAGAGCAGCAGATAGCATCCTACTTTGTAAAGAAGGTGGCAGCTCCAAGGAGCCAGTGGAGTGGCTTTCCTCTCCTGCCAGAACCTTTTGTGCCAACTGAAACTGCTTGATCTCCATAGTTCCCACCCAGAAGAAAAGCCACTGTATCTGTATTGGGAAGAAATAACCCAAACTCCAACCAGACTCCCTGGCCATTTGTCCATTCAGTGATAAACATCTGGTCAACCCTGAAAAACCCTCTTGATTCCAGAGATGATTTCTTACTCACCTAGTACGTGTACCCAGCTGGTCTCCACTCAAAGTCCAATTAGACATATGAAATAGTTCATTATCTACCTGAACTCTTCCGTTTATGTCCAAGTTTTCAGCATTATGTGTGTCAGTGATGACTCATTCTACTTTCACCCCATTTTCTGCACCCCAGCAGCCACACACAGGGCAGGCTGGAGTGATGACCGCCAATTGTGTTCAGACTCTCTAAGGAAGTTTTGTCTGATGATGTCAACAATGGGTGGGGAAGGAATAGGAGAGTTGATTTGATAAACGGCATGGGGAGCCATTGATTATGCAGAGAAAACAGAATTTATCTTCTCACTTCACACCATCGACCAAAATAAATCCCCATAAAGAGGAAAAATTCACAGCTATTGTATGTGAAATGATTTCAGGAAGGAGAAGGGACTTTAAAAGTATAAAAATACAGACATTATTTTTGCAATAAAAAGACTGATAACTGTGAACTTTTAAAAGTATTAATATCTATAAATTAGAAGTAATTGATGCACAAAAGTGTGTGCAAAGCTGTGTGTCGTCGAAGGAGGAGGTCACTGCCCAGGGCGGAGAGCAGCAGAGATGCAGAGCCTGTTGGCTGTCTAGTCACTGCACCTCACGCCTCACAGGACAAGATTGCTGGCTTGTAACCTTAGCATTCTCAGGCCCAGGGGGCTGTTCCTTGGTGTTTTTGCAGCTGGAGGTCAGGAAGAGGCTGAGATTAGATTGATTGAAATCTGGCTTGTGGGAGCAGGGAGGAGCCCTCGAGACCTTCTGCTCTGACCTTCTCATTTGATAGATGAGCAAGAGGCTGGGTGTGAGAAATGACCTACCCAATGACCTAACCCAATCAGAGCAGAGTTCGGATTTCAGTTTCTAGCCTCCTAACTCCTACCCTGGGCTCTGCCACTATTCAACCTTGTATGTTCCATTCCAGCCAGTCGACCTTCTGAATGACGTGTTTTGTGGTCAATCATCTGGATTTCATTAATAACCAGTTAGTTTGATGCTTTGTAATGATCTGTCATAATGCCCATGGCCATGTTTTTGGCCCCAGTCACCTCCAGTGCAATGAAACAGAAAGAAGACTGACCAGTTGGGGTCTGGAGGTGGCACTGAAGAATAGTATGTACTTGGGTAAAACTTCTGCCCATCCCAATCATCATCTGTAGGAAGTAAGAAATTCAGAGTAGCCATGCATAATAACGTTTATTAATTATTTTCTGAAAGTCTTGCTATTTTTTTTAGATGCATGAACAAGCCAAATACAGTGGTACAATTCTGTCGTCCCAGCTACTCAGGATGATGAGACAGAGATCACTTGAGCCCAGAAGTGTGAGGCCAACCCAGGCAACACAGCAAGACATGGGCTCAAAAATAAATAAATGAATAAAATAAAATAAAAACAGCATAAACTGTACATGTGAGCTCTTAGAACAAAAAGTTATGCAATAAAATTCAAAGGTCCCCAAAAAGAACATTCAAAGGTCCCAAAGCAACTGTTATGCAAGTGTAGAGTTGGAAGCTAATTCAAAGAATAAAACTAAAACTCGAGGTTAATGGATTTTCTGCAGCTGAAGGGGGCTCAACATTAAGCCCTTAAACCCTGCCTTAGGGATAGCTAATATGTTTGGCTACACCTGGGAAGTCATGAAGTAGGCTAATAGCACATTTTAGACCAGACTTACCCAATAGACACATAACGTGAACCACAGCTATAATTTTTAGTGTTCTAGTAGTCACATAAAAAGTAAGAAGAAACAGTTGAAATTAATTCTAATACAATTTATTTTATTCACTATATCCCAAATCCTCTCGTCTCAACATGTAACCAATATAAAAAATATTAATAATAAAATATTTTGCATTCTTCTTTTCTTACTAATCTTCAAAATCTGGTGTGTATTTTATTCTTACAGCATATCTCAATTCAAATGCTAAAGGCTTTTACAAATATTTGATTTATATTTAGATCTTATAAAACTTACAGTTGAAACATGATCAAATTGTTTCAAACTTATTAAAAGTTCTCCAAAAGCTGAAATGTGTGTCAGTTTTTAAAGTAAATTAAAAATTCAACCCTCAGTTAAACTTTTTACATTTCAAGCACTCATGGGCACACTCAGCTGCCATATTGGACAGCTTTGGCCAGAGCCCTTTGATGAATTCTTAAGCCATTTGACCTCTCACCTCTATCCTTAGGAGACTATTCATTGCATCAGCCCCAAACACCTGATTATTCTAGTATAGAGAGACTGGCACTGAAAGACACCATCTGAGTAAGAAATTTAAAAACTAGGTCAATTAAATAAGTTAAAAGGAGTTTCCTTGGGGTGGAAATGGGGCAAGGATTACCAGAAAGAAGGAGTGAGGGAGAGTTACATCATCTGGGAAGGCTCAGAGAGAAATGAAAGGGTAGCCATCTCTCTGTACCAAGAGAAAGCTATCGTCATATCTTCAAAATAATATAGTTTAAAATATTTGATGAATATAATATTCCTGGTACCCTAGCCCTCTGTGACTAACCCATAAATGCTTATAATCCTTTACCTGTAGTCAATATGCATCAACATGATAAGGCCTACTTGTAAGAAATTATAGTTTGGGAAAATATGATCTTTAAAAAGAATAATTATTTTTACCACTCTAAAAGGAATTTGCAATGCTATCAACACATAGTTTCTTTAAATATGTAATTCCTTTATTATAGTTAGACTGTGATTAAAGTAATGGGGATAAAAGATTGATGTCCAAATTTTCAATAACAGATAAACTGTTGTTTATCTTAATTTTGAAAGTTGTTTTCATCACCCAGGCTTTGCTTACCGAGTGGTACCACCACCCTATGCCCTTGGGTTCAGGACTTTGGAGATGTGGGTTGAGGGCACGAGTGCCAAAAAGCACCTGGCCTAGTTCCTGGGTGTCTAGAAAATTCTTTTAGTTTTCTCCTCCCTAGATTCATTCTAACATTCACAAGTATATATCCTACCAGATAAATAATTTCATTTACCAAATGTTGATATTGTGTCATTTTGACTTATGACTTCAATATGGACCCAAATTTCCCAA
This sequence comes from Marmota marmota marmota, assembly GCF_001458135.2. Lineage (NCBI taxonomy): Eukaryota > Metazoa > Chordata > Mammalia > Rodentia > Sciuridae > Marmota > Marmota marmota. The sequence goes on along the minus strand of NW_026000005.1, from coordinate 34,455,080 downwards.
CCCTAGAGAATTTTGTGTTTGAAGGTTAGTCTATTATTTGTCTACATAGTCCCTTTGCAATCAGGGACATCTAGACTGTCTACTGAGATAAACCCGTGAAGGTCAAGGACCAGATTAGTCTGTCTCACTTTGAATCCTTGGCACTGTACTCCATGCCAGCAGCATTTTAAAAAGTCTTCTTTATGGAACAGCAGAGCAAGAACAAGCATGCCTAATGCAGGAAGGGCACTGAAGAACCTTGTTGGTTAAATAAAAGAAGGAAGCCAGAGGAAAAGCAGATGAGCCCCGTGTTTGGGAAAGCAAGATGGACTGATGCTTCATCTACCTCATGTCTTCACTTGTCTTTGGGTCAAAGCATTCAGTCCTGGGTCAGCCAAAGAAGAGCAGAAAGCCCAGGAGAGGTGGACAAGGTGGGTGATAAGATGAGAGATGAAATTAACCCATCTACCTCTATCCCTTATGAGAATATCCAGCACCCTAGTCCAAAGCACCAGGTTATGCAGACATGCGTTGCTTGAAGTAAGTTACAAAAGCCAATGACTCAGGAAGTGGATCATCCAATGACTTCCAGACGTGGATGCTGTGTGCTTTCACAATTCCCACAGTATAATCCGGAAAAGCCATGCAAAACTTCTTACAGAGGACTTGGGACTCTTTCAGCTCAATTTGTACAAGGTCGTGGGTTATGGTGAAGCAGGTGGGGATTAATGCAGCAGGTGCCAAGAGCAGGAGACCCACAGCTCCAAATCCCACTGATGTGTCATGCACACCACCCCCCAACTCCATAAGCTTTTCTCCCTGCAATAGAGACAAGAGGAAGAGTAAAATGTTCCTATCAAGACCGGAGTGACAATAACTTGAGATGTTTGCTATTTGAGACAGAGGTGGAGGAAGAATGAAAAGGGGCTTAACGGTTGTCTCAAATCTAAGCAGGATTTCTATAATTTGTCTATTACTATAGGCAACCGTACAACAAGAAGCGGCGTTCTCTCTAACAGGAAGAAAGGGGCTGAGACAGGCAGTTTGGGAAAAAACAGAGACAATATAGCTGTGGGTGAGAAAGGCCAACTCCAGTCCTGGCCATGCTAACACCAAGCTGTGGCTTTCACAGATCATTTCCTCTCGACGTCAACAGCCTCTCCCACATCCAGACAGATCCTATGTAGGATGGCTTTTCAGCTGTACAGTGGCATGACAGTCCCTGTACAGCCATTGTCACTTTCAGTACAGTATTCAACAAGCCTATTTTGTAATAAAGTACTGAGGTAGTCAGTACTTTATTACAAAGTAGGCTTTGGTTTTGGTGATTTTGCCCAACTGTAGGCTAAAGTAAGTGTTCTGAGCATGTTGGAGGCAGGCCGGGCTAAGATTTGACACGGGGTAAGTTACATGGATTAAATGCATTTTTGTTTAATGTTGTTGTCAATGGGTTTATCAGGGCACAATCCCATTGCAAGTCAAGAAACATCTGTATAATAGTGTAACAGCTGTGGTAGCTGTAGTATAATAGCTATAGATGATACTTTTTCTATATATAATGCTCATCAGAATTATAGAAATTTAGAGATATTTATTTTACTTACCAAATCCTAATGCAATGCTTTAACAATGGAAAAGCATTGATCCAGGCATTCTACAAATACTAATTGTGCTCATCTTTGTATCAGGCAGATAGTAATATTATCCTTATTTTACAAAAGAAGAAACTGAAGCACAGAGAGGTTTAGAAACTTGCCCGAGTTTGTTCAGCTGGCAAAGACAGAACTCAAGCCCAGCGTGGCTGCAGGGTCCATGTTCCCTGTGGGGCTGTGTACCACTCTTCCTGTCCTCAAGGAAGAAGACAGATTTCTCAGGGTCGCGCACTCCACCAAGGTGTCATGAAGGCATAGTTCAGAGATAATTACTGAGGGACAAATGCTCAGAGCACAGAAGAGACATCATAAGGTATGATCATCACAAGAGCTCTTCTGTGGGCAGAGTTTAAGGGACAAGATATTGAAGTCCAACGGTAGCCTCCTTCCCCCAAAATCACCTGCACAATGTTTTAATGCTCATGCGCCTGGGTGTAGTTCCACTGCCTGAGTGGTAAGCTTAGCCCTCTTCATCTTAGTGAGTGCCTGGGAGGTTTTGATGTTTACTTGAGTGTGAGAGCCACTGGCCTGGCATCTATGAGGAGAGCAGACTCCACCTGAACCCAAGACAAGAGCGAAACTGACACTTGTTTCTCCCAAAGAGGTGCATTCCAAGGATACAGTTGAGCCTTGAACTAGACTTGGAATGATCAACCAGTCAACTGAATAGGAGGCTAGTGCACAAGAGGTTAGTATCCCAGAGAAGCCTACAGTCCAGGTGGGCACTGGTGCCTAGAGGAAGCTCCAGCCAGCACCCCCTGTCCCCTCATAGACTAAACCACTGTTGAGGAACCATGTGTATAACAAAGGAACCCAGGTGGCAAAGTTCTTGTGAACTTCATAGTAGGTGTCTGGGTATGCAGGATTTTAAATCTCACCCTAGAAGTGAGAGTAGTCAGACCCCAAATCAAAGGGGTCCCATCTCTAGGAAAGAAGTTCAGAGGCTTTCAAGATTCCAAACTGTGTTTTTATTTCAGATATTACTGTCCAGGGAAAGAAAGTCTAGTATATAAAGGAAGACTCAGTCAAAATTTGATAACATATTTGCCAAGTTGTTTCTCTGGGGCTATCTTAACCTGTCGATGGAAAAACATTTCAAAAGATGGAGAACTGAAGCAAAGAGTCAGTAAAAATGTCCTGAGCCATGATGATCCTCCCTTCCTCCTAAGCCCCAAGTCAAGACATTGAATGATATTCAAGTAGGCAAGGCCTGCAGACAAGGGAGTAGGCCTGGGAGAAGATGCCCTGTCCCTGGCAGGCCTAGGCTGACTGTGGGGTGAAAGGGTCAGCCCCCCATGCTGGCATTTTGGACAGGGGAGCCCGGCATATAAAGAGTGCATTTCTTTCATGGGCTGCAGTGGAACTGTGGGAAGGTGTTCGGCTTTTCCTACCTGCCCAGCTTGTATCTCCTCCACCTCTGCTGCGTGTGTCTAGAAAGCTCAGCTACAGACTGAACAGTTTGAGATTCCACAAAGTCTTTCTTTCTGTTTCTCTAACTGTTCAACACTCCACAGGTTCCTTAGCCATTCATAGGTGCCTTGGAAACTCTCCTGGGGTCCTGTTCCCTGCAGGTGCAGGTGTGTGGGGATGAGAACGCAGGATGCCCTCTCCTGGAGTCCCAGCACTCAAAACTACAGAGCCTGCCCTCACTTCTTCCCTAAAAGAACGTCTCTGCCCTTTGTACTCCTCCCTAAGTCCTAGAGGGAACTACCCTGAAACATGGAAGAAAAGGAAACACAGAAGGTCCTATGCTGTTTCCTTGGCTTTTCATCCCTGAGGTCAAGGAACACCTAGCACAGGTACTAGGGACTTAGGACTGAATTGACTGAATTGCGTTCCTCCTGTGTTGGACAGATGTTATCCCAGCTGGAAGTTCATCCCTTGTCACCCACTTCTCCTAATGCCCCTCCCACTTTTTAAAGTAACCCCTCGTACTTCTCTACTCTCTGGTGCATCCAGTCAGAATTTCTGTCTATGAGGAGTTTTTTTTTTTTTTCCCCCTCTTGCTTCACATGTTCCCAGTCCCCTTCCTGAGACAATGAGACAAATCTGTGGACACCCAGTGTATACCCATTCCCTCCCCACCCCCAATTCAGGCTGACTCCTGAGGGGTCTGTGGTGATCTGTCTTGCAGCCCAGTTCCCACCTTCCAGCAGATGACAAGAGAGAGAAGCAACAAAGACAGAAGCTTGTGCTCACAGAACTCTGCAGGGCCCCCAAGAGGTCCCCCGGCCATTAGAGGGTGAGGCTAGGAAAGCCTTTCTCAAAGTGGACTAAGGGAAGGGAGGGGGCAGCTCCTGATCTTTGAAGGGAAAGAATAAGTTAGATGAGCGGGGGTAAAAATGTAAATTAAAAAAAAAAAAGTAGATGAAGCGTTTAAAAAAAATATGCCCAAGTCAAGGAAAACTCAGTGGTTGGCCCTTGGGTCCTATTTATCCAATAGAAAAAGAGTCCCCTCTGTTCCCTTAAGTCTCTGGGAAAAAGAATTCCATATGTCTATGCTCTGGGAAATCTGTTACTGCCTAAAGCTCAGAACCAACCTGCACTCTTTAAGTCAAAACCAACCAACCAATCAATCATCAATCAATATAAATGAATTTGTTCCACCACAGCTGGACTTAGAAGGGAATCACCAGGGTTTTATTTACAAGCATCTAACCTCTTTGTGTCTGGGTAGATGCCCTTGTAGACTTATATCAACCCTCGTGTGACCTCCATCTTGCCCTCCAAGGACTCCTCCAGGTCAATCACCTGCACATCTGGACCAACACGGACAGCACTAGTCCTTACCTATGAAACTCCATAATCATATTTGATGCCCTAATCCCAGCTGGACCAGGAAAGGGGTTTGTGGATGTACATCTGCCTGAAGAAAGCCCAACATCTTTCACAGTCATGCAGCCAGTCATGACAGCATCTCTCAGTGGACATATATCATGTGCATTGTTGACCCCTGACCTGAAGAAAGAAACATTTTTAAAATTTCTTATATTTTTCCATTGGTACATAATTATATATACTTATGGAGTATGGTGTGATATTTTAACATGTGTGCACAATGTATATGATCAAATTCAGGTAAATAGAATATTTACTCAATCACACAATATTTCTGTGTTGGGAACACTCAAAATCCTCTCCACTAGATATTTTGAGGTACATAATATAATGTTGTTAAGTGCAGTTATATGGTGCTATGGAACTTTAGAAGTTATTCCTTCTATTCAGTTGCACCCCTGGATCCATTAATTACCCCCTCTCTACTAGATCCTCTTCCACTACTTCCTCCAATCTTTGGTGGCCACTATCCTACTTTCTACTTCTCTGAGATCGCTCTTTAGTTCCCACATATGAGTGAGAACATAGAGTATTTGTTTCTCTGTGCCTGGCTTATTTCATTTAACGTGATGTGCTCCCTTCATCCATGTTGCTGCAAGTAACAGAGTTCATTCTATTCTATGACTGAATAATATCCCAGTGTATATATACACACCGTATTTTCTTTATCTGTTAATGAATGACTCCTTCACTCCCATATCTTGTTTACTGGGAGTTGTACTGAAATAAATATGGGAATGCAGATAACTCTTTGACATGCTGATAAAGGAAACATTTTTTAAAAACGAAATTAGTAAATGATACAACAAGGAGCAAAACCCAGGGATTCTCAAATGAGAGTGTGGGGAAACTGATAAGAGTGTAAAGGCGAAAGAGAGAGCCTTTTACCCAGACAAGTGTGACGGCTGCCTAGAAGCCAGAGTCTTGGTTAAATGCCCTCCCGATGCCTCTTCCTGGGAATTTAGCTTTCTGATTAATTTTCCATAAAAGTAATAGGGAGAGAGTAACTGGAAAGTATTCATGAAGAAGGGTGATAGAGAAAGGGAAAGGAAAAGAAGCCATGAAATCTTTCCTGGTGGGAGCAGAGTGTTGGGGTGTGATAGAGGAGGAGAGAACCTGTCATTCTAGTGTTGAGTAAAGGTTCAAGGTCATTTCTGGATTTCTCCAAACAACCTCTGCCAGCACTTTTTGGTACAAGGAAGATGTGGGCCTTTGGGTTTTGGCCAGGAGGAGAAAATCAGGAATTCAGGTAGAGAGCTTTCCAACTTCTGAGAGAGAGAGAGAGAAGATGAAGATGGCTGAATTTCATGGGGTGTCTGCCAAAGGCGAGGCTAATGAAGAAACAGGGAAGAAAAAGACCCAGGAGGAGCTGCCTGTGAAACACAGGAGGGCTCAGGAGGTGCACGGCTGGAACCATCCTGAGCATTAAGCAGGCACTGTGGGAAGGACTGGATTGTCCACAAGCACGTTCATCTGCTGGGCTGACATCCAGAGTGAATGCAGACCAGGGGACTAGCAGTTTTCAGCTTCAGGCTCAAGGAGGAAAAGACTGGAATTCCCATGAAGAAGCAGCCCCACCAGCCTGCCCCTGGCCCCAGCCAGCCATAACATGCTCATAACCATCCCAGAGCTTCCAGGAACGTTATCCAGGAGGAAATGAGAGAAATCTTCATTTCAAAGGCAGCATGGTGTGCAAAGTTACTGGAACAAACACGCCTAGCTTTGTTGCTGTGGGTCTGTTTGGGTTTTGCTTTTTAAGCAGAACCTCAGTCTGTAAAGCAGGCCCCAGGAAAACTGGCAAAAGCCAAGTGTGGAGTGCTGAGTTCAGACCATCCCCCTCCTGTGAGTCCTGGGACACAGGCAGAGGCCTGGGGCACTCAAACATCCCTGAGGTGGGGCAAGTGACACAGTGCAGAGCTGGACAAGGCGGAGTCTCAATGACAGTTTTACCACTTTGCCACTAGACCTTGGCTTCACTGCCCAGCTTCTTCATACCTTAGTTTCCTCCTTTGCAAAGTCTAGCAAGGAATGCCTACCTCATGCATTTCTTATAATAATTAAATGACTTATAGATGTGGCCTATCTTTTACAAACATGGCTCATAGTAGGAGTTTGGGCAATAGTGAGATTTCCCCTTTAATGTAAATAATCTTATTACCCACGAAATCCTAAGAACCCTGCCTCCAGGGGGCTTGGATTCGACATAAGTGCTTATTCTTAATAGTTTTCAATCGGCATGGAAACCAATTGTCCTCAATATCTGTGTGTATATGCTAAGAGTTCTAAAGCTCAATCCCGGGCATACACATGAGTCAAGAACTCGGTCAAAACCCAAGCAGACTTTTTTGTAGAAATCGGCACATCGATCCTAAACGGGATAGGCAAACACAAAAGAATTTAGAATAGATCAAAACTACTTAGCAAAGGAAAAGACTACATTGGAGAACTTAAAACTACCTGACTTCAGGATTTGTTCTAGAACTCCTGGTGCAAAGAGAGATGAAGAGATCAATGAAATGGAACATTGAATTCAAAATCAGAGCCCCACATTTACAGCCAGTGATTTTCCCCAAAGGTGCAGAGGCAATTAGCTCTTGAAAAGATCATCTATGAACTTGTTCTGGGTGGACAGAGTTCTGCCTAAGCACAAGAAACCCGAAGGTCCTAATAGTTACTGCACAGCTTAACCTTTTAATTTACTTGTACCTTGGAGTCAATCATGTTTAGGATCTACAGAGAAAGTAATGGCATTCTTCAAGAAATGCACCCCCAAAATAAAGTATCCTACAGGATAATGATGCTTGACCCCTAAAGTAATTCCACTGTCCTCCAGACGTGTGTTCTGAACTGTTCCCCTGGTCAAGAATTTGGAGCTGACTGACTCATCCACACCTTATTCCCCATCCCCACAGAGACCATAACAGCGTGCCATATGCATTACAAGATGTCTGGCTACCATTTAAAGCATGGGCTGTGGCCACGAAACAGAGCAACGCTGAATGACCACACACAGGGTCTGAGGCTCTGACCACGTCCCCTCAGCTCTGTCTGCAAACCACCCCAGCTAAATGAAAGCTTCCTTTCTGCCTGTGCATGTCAAACACGTTCCAGAGGAAGAGTCTCACCACTTGTTCCCCTCAGCTCCTGCAGAAAGAATTCTTCACTTCTCACAGAGCTCCTTGCTTAAGGAGGGCAGCCAAGTGAACCACAGTCAGAGGTATTGCTGATGGTAACTTTATGCTTCAGAGCGGAGCCATGGTGACAACAAAAACTCTGTCAAGCACCAAGGTCAAGTAGAAGCCAAGTGACCCAGGAGAGAAAAATGATTCTAACTATCCAGTTAAGTCACTTGACGGCATTTTCTACTACATCATGCTCTGAATCCTGGCTACCCTTTGCTTTTTCTCCATGAAATAACAAATAATGCATGAACATCTTCCCATAAGAATGGTCTCTGGCTCATCAGCATGTCCCTGGCTGGCCATCCTCTGTTTAGGTAGCAGAGGACTCTTTGGAGGTTTCTGCTTAGTGATAAGGAATACAAGCTACAAAAAAATGCTCAGGTTCACATCCCGGCAACCCCAGGCCACTCATTTAATCTCAATTAGCCTTGGTTTCCTCCTCTGTAATAGTACCTGCCTCCTGGAGTGATTGTGGGGGATAAATGAGATCATAAGACAAATCCCAAAACACAGTGTGTGACACACAGTTAACACTCAAATATTAGAATCTTTTTCGATATCGTTATCACCGTCATTGTTATTACTATGGTAATAAAATAGCCCATTCCTCAAAATGCAATTGTCAATGTAGGAGAGTCACCAGGGAGAGGCTCCTGACATGGAGCCAGAATCCAAAGTAAAATGGAGGCACTTGAGAACTTTCTAATGTACTACAGACCAGGGGCAGCTGACCTGAAAAGGCAGTTGGCTGCATGCTGCATCTTCATCACAGAGAAGCAGTGAGGAAATGCACCAATGTCCAAGATGCTGAAATGCAGCAGATAAAATTTATAGCTGAGCAAAGGCAAGTGAAGACAGAGAGCTGGTGTCTATGAAGTCAAGGGAGAACAGGAAATAGAGGGCAAAGCAGAAGGAAGCTTCAGAATGGAAATGAATAGGAAATACAGAGCAAGGAGAGCTGAGGATCTGGGTCCCCAAAGTGTGCAGTCTAGAACGTGAGGGCTGGGAGAAACGCAATGCGTTGGAAGAGGTACAGGTAGGCAAAAGGAAGTGGCACCACCAGCTAAGGTGACCCCTTCTGCATACATCTTTACAGATGAAGACCAAGGAAAGAAAATTAATAGATCCAAGATTTCTAGGATTGAATCTCAAAGCACAACAAGTCAAGTAGGTAACCCCCCAGAAGAGCAGCACCTTGATCAAAAGCCAAGTTAAGAGTTTCGGCAACAAATAACAAAGGTTTTCCAAAAATCTAAACCAGGTGACAGTGGAGACAGCGAAGAGACATCATCTTTGGGCTGGCAAAGGAATAAAGACTGAAGACAATGTGGGGAAGTCGGACTGTTCAGGGAGCGCTTTATATTCTAAAGCTCAGCAGAGAATCAGTAAGAAAATAACATGGAAGCCATTTCCCAATGGCACATACTCTATCTCCCAGATCTCCTGTGCCTCAGTAATCAACAGTTTGGCTGGACCTAAAGAATGTGTGTGTGTGTGTGTGCACACTCCTGTGATCATATCTGACAAGACAGAGGATAGAGATGCTACCAGAAAGGCAAGGAAGTGTCAAGGAGAAAAACAAGTTCCCCTAGTTACGCCTTAAAGATGTTGCCCTTGGTGTATAAGATGGAAAACCTTACCTGCCAGGCTGCACGGGACATAAAACACCTCTGTGTTTTGTCATAAATATGCAGTTCTTTCCCTCATTTTCCAGAGAAATAAAAATTTGATTTTGAAAACGAATTGCTCTCTTCCACAGACATCAGAGCAAGGAGAGCTCCAGCCTCAGTTTTGCTGGAAATGGGGGCATGACCTTGGTAGAGCTCTCTCTGCCCCCTCTTATGGCCATATCTCCATCTGCCTTGGAGATTCCTCAATCCTTAGAAAAATTCAATTTTATTTAGGCTACAATTAAAAAGGATGAGTAAAGTAGATTTGTAAGTTGCCCGGAGATTTCATTCTAAGTCCAAAAGAAAAAATTTTTTGGAATTAACCATACATCATGTCCTCCCCTCCTCCCCAGCCCAACCCTCATTAATGTTGATAGACAAGGGAATTTAATAGCTCATGATTCTGGGATGATGGAACCTTCCCTTGTTGTGACCTGGGGCGCCAGACAGACGCCTTCCCTCCCAGCATGCCATGGGACCTCACCTTCACTTCCTTCTCTTGCCCTCAGTTACCTCCTCTGTCTTCAGCTTGCCAAACAAGTCTGGTTTGGCATAAGGAGATTTGGCCACCAGCAAAGAATTGTGAGATGTTACTTTACGCCCACTTCTGTTCTTCCTCTAAAGTGCCACAGGGCCTTAGGAGGGGGAGTTCTTTCTATCCCTTTTCATGGCTATGATATTTTAGTCTCTAATCTCCATCATGTGAGCATCACACACAAAAACCAGCAAAGGAATTAAGGAATTGAACCAAGAGTCCAAGCAGTCCCCAGGAACCCACCCAGGAAGGCTCACTCAGAGGAGCGTATCCACCTCCTGGACTGTTTATAGGGACCTGTTTTCTCTTCAGATGCACAGATGTAAGTATCTCTTCTGGGCCTCAATAGCTAATCCCCACAGATACTGACTAAGGTAGGAAGGAGTTAAAGATGGGCAAAGAAGTCCTCTGATGGAGGTTCTAACCTGTTTCCTTACTACCAAACCAGGTGGTTCCTCAAAAGTAAGCTTGGAGATAAAGCATGGAGACGATCCAGCTTAGGGAGGGCTCGATCACATTGTGAGGAGTGGAGCAGGCAATAAGCCATCAGCCAGGCCTGAGCAGACTCCAGAAAGCGTGAAGAGGCCTCATGACAAACTGCAGTGACCTCGCATCCTGTGGTCGGTCCCATCTTCCTCCACCGTTTGACAAGCCCTAGTGCAGATACCACCCAGCCTTTCTGCAGATCTCGGGCCAATTTCCGTCAAAGTCTAAAAGAAAACCTGTGTGAAAAGAACAACTGTGATGACCTTTTAGAGAGTGGAAACTAGGGAGGGAGCAAATGAGAACGAAAGAAAGCAAGAAAAAGAGAAAGGGTGTGTGTGTTTTCCTTAAGGCTGGGAAGGGACCCAAGGAGCCTGGAGATGTAATGGGATATGGTTACAGATTACAAAAGTTCTGCTACAGCTGTAATAGCCTTTCACAAAGGCATGGCCCTCCAGAGAGCCATATTTCATCTCTGCTTTCCCCACCACATAAGACAGGGTGAGGAGCTGAAAGGCGAGATTGGAAACTCATGCAGGAGCCGAGCAAGCCCTGACATCCCCGGGACCCTCCCATCAAACCCAAACGGACTGGGCCCAAATGCTCTTGTCATAACAGGCTTTGGATTGCATCCCTGTCATCTGTTTATTTATTATTTCTTTCTCCCCACACTCTCTTTTGTGGAGATGCACTGCCTAGCAACCCGCAGTCTACTTCTAAACAGCCGTGCACACAATGGTACCCTCGCACTGGGAGACACAGGGAGACACTGGGAGACACTGGGAGACATGGGGATCATATCTGAGCGTCTCCCATGGCCTTGCTAGCACCAACAGATCATTTGCTTGAAAGAGTAAGTTCCCAGAATTTGTGTTAGTCAGAATTGCACAGGCAGTGCCTGTGACTGTCACTGGCTCCCCAGGAGACAGAGGAAGGGCACGTCTCTGCTTGATGGTAGGCAGATAGAGGCAGTGGTACTGGGGTAAAGATCACCTCCATGTGGTCCACTCAGTCTCAACGTTTCCCCCAATGTCCTCTGAGAGTGACCGCCCTCCTAGTTCTAGAATAACCACTTTTCTGAATCTCTTTGCAGTTTTAGGTGGTCATTTGTGGATACAGAAGTTTAGTCTTGACCATAAAACTTGACATGTCTCTCCACACTCTTTTCATCTACAAGTCCCTTTCAACCCTTTTGTTTCCTTATAACTTATCTGCTGAAGAATCTAGAACATTTGAACAGGGGCTTTGACACTGGGCAATTGGAGAAAAGAGAGGGAGGGAGGGGGAGAGAGGGAGAGTGAGAGAGAGAGAGAAATAGGGTGAGTTCCTGCTCTGATTTCCCTCAGAGTTCATTTTCAGGAGATATCAGGGAGAGGAAAATTGTATGAATCCAGTGAAATGGTCATTAGGATGGTCAAGGGAGCATTTTGGAGATGTGTGACAATGCAGTCCAGGCTCTAAAGTCCCTTTTCCCCCTGTCACTTTGCTGGCAGGGCTACATGAACAGGTGTGCCTGGGGGGTCACTGGTCAATCCTTCACCCCCAACACATTGGGACCACGGACTTCAAGCTGGAGTCATAGATAGAAAAGTTACTGCAACCTCCAAAGTGAAAAGCCCTCAGCTTTATCCCCATTCAGATCAGTCTGACAAAACAAAACCAAGCGGGTAACCAGAGAGGCCGGGGGAGCAGCAGCACCTGCCTGTCCTTCCGGTGTCACTGGTTTGCTCAGCTCAAAAGCTTTCCTTCCCTGCTCTGGGTCTCAGTTTCTCCCCTTGGCAGCAGGCAGATGTGAGCATCCATCCTGTAGCAGCAAGTGGTCACACGTGTTTGCAGAGCCCGACTCCCCTGGGGAGGAAGGCACCTGTGTCAACAGAGTGGGAGAGAGATGTGCTTGTCAGATGCTCCCGGAAAGGCACCCAGAGGCTGCAGCCCCGATGATGCCTCGGGCAACAGTGCGGGCTCTGTTTGCCCAGCTGCGCTCTCACCTTCCCTGTGCTACACCAGCCTCTGCCCCACCCGCTTTTTTCTACTGGGGGACCCTGGCCAGGCCTCAGTAGGCAGCAGTGACTCCCTTTGGGAGCTCCAGTGGGAAAGAAACTCAGTTTGATGGTAAAAACTCAAAAAAAAACAAAAACAAACAAACAAAAAAAACCCACAGTGAGGTTTCTGAATGCCTCACCAGCTCAGTCCTATGTGCATCCACTTGGGAGGAGGGAGCTGGGGCAGGGGTTGGTCCATGGAATTCCAAGCCAGCCCTGAGTTTGCCAGCACGCTTGGGGGTAGTGATCCTAGCCCTTTCTCCTGACTACAACCTGCCAAGGAGCTCAGGTCAATAAAGAGGAGTCCCTCAGTTTCACTTTTAACTCATATAAATGTTCATATGTGTATTCAGCTAAGAGGAAATAACCACCCCTCATTCAGTCTCTGTAAGCTGCCACTTGGAAAGTACAAAAGGGGAATCTGCATTTCCTTCAGCGGCTCAGAACTGCTTCTCTTTCCAACAGCGAGTATTGGCCAAAGATGTTATTCTACTCATTCCATGGGATCCCAAACTCAGACTGACAGAACATATTTCAATAGGTTCAGAAGCCCAGCTTGTCTCTAAAATTAGAGACAATCACTGTTGCTTCAGTCAAAACCCTTGAAGTAACTGGCCTGCGAGATGTCTTTTTAAGGAATCTTCAAGACTATCTCTGGCCAGGCATGGTGGCACATTCCTATAACCCCAGCAACTCAGGAGACTTCAACGGGAAGATTACAAGATCCAGACCAGCCCGGGCAACTTTGCAAGAACTTGTCTCAAAATAAAAAAGGACCAGGGATGGAGCTCAGTGGTAGAGCACCCTGGGTTCAATCCCCAGTACCACACAAATTTTAAAAATAAATAAATTGATGAGTATCTCTGATGACATACTGTCCCGTCTGCCTGGCCTGGCCTGTAATTTGTCCCTTGCCAGCAATCACTTCCATTGACTGCTCACACTGTGGATCCAGCTACTTGGTAAAAACTCAGGATAGCCAGGAGTTCCCAGGTCAGGTATCTGTTCCTGTGGGCCACCTGACAGTGGAGACAATGGGTGTCAAGCCTTTGGAGAGTGGACATTAGCTAGGAAAGGGTTTCTGATGGTGTTAATAGAGATCTACTTAATCAGGGGCAGAGGGAGGTTATGAGATTTTGGAGTAAGGAAGGAGGGTGACCTGTGGATCCCTTGATAGGAGAGGATGGAGTGTGGAAAAGAGAAAGGATATTCCAGCAAAAGAACTTGGCCTTCAAAGTCTTGCTCTGATCATTGCTGACTCCAGACCAGCCATGCCTCCTAGAGATCCCACCAGCTCTGGTCTAGAGGCATATGGAAGTCTGCCATCTTCTGGGTGCCTAAGAGCAAGAGGCAGACCCTTGGCATAAGTGGTACAAAGATACAGTGAACCATAGCCAGTGTCAGCCAGTGACACAGAGCTAAAGGCCAAGGTGCAGTCAACTAAGCTATGAGAGTTGTCCAGGACTTGCTCAGTGGGACACATCCAGACGTTCAACACTATAAGCTTCAGAAATGTTCATGGAGCCGATGTCATATACAAATTAACCAAATATCCATTCTCTCTATTCCAGTTCCCTGCCCCTCCTTGTCTGGCCCCTTTTGGTTTTCTTTCCTTCCAATCTCTCCCCACAGCTTTCTGGATTGTCTTCTCTGTAACGCTGTTCCATGTTGCTGCAGGCTGCCTGCGTGGGTTTTCATGGTCCTTCCCTTTTCATTCCTGTTTTTCCTGCTGTTGGTCTTGGTTGGGCTCAGCCCTTGACCTTCCGTCATTTCCTGACATTTTCCAATGCTTCCTCTGAGGTGTCACTTTCCCCTCCATACCCTCTACCCTTTGCAAATCTCTTTCTCAACTTCTGAAGTGAATGAGCAACCCCAGGCAGCAAAGCAGCTCCTGGGGTGATGGCAAGAGCCAGCAGCCAGGAGACAAGCTGAGTTCCTCCACTGGCAACCTTGCAGCCTGGCCAGGAGAAGAACTGGAAAGAAGGATTTTGTTTTTTTTCAATTTATAGAAACTAAAAATTAGGTAAAATAATAGAGGAGATAAAATTACAAGGGGTGAGAGAAAATAAAGATGGAAAGGGGAGAAAGCAAAAGGATTTATGAATGTATAGATCCAGCAAGTCAAATCTCTCTTTTTAAAAGAGAAAAAAAAAAAAAAAGAAAAGAAGTCATCTGTCCAAGCCTTGACATCCATCTTCAAGGCTAAATTCAGAGCAGATGTTCCTATACCCTGTTCAGCGGACAGCTCAGACAGGCCTTGATCGATCACAGCTGAAATTTGGACCTTGTCCTACCCATCAAGGGCGTGAGTTGTGGATCCCTTTTTCTTTGAAAAGCGGCGTGACCTCTCTTTGCCTGGTAATATTGAGAGGGCGTAAGCACTGGGACTTCTGGGAGACTCGCCAGTGGGACGAGCCCAGAGAGAGACTTCAAGACCATCAACCTTCCCATTTGCCTAAGCTCTTTGGTAAACTGGAAAATGGGTGTGGTATTTTGAGCTTAAGAAAGCAAAGACCACCATTCTTCCCTTAGCAAGAGGTGCACTTTGACACTCTACTGGGTTGAACAGCATCCCCCTACCAAAATTTACCTTCACTCAGAACGTGTGAATAGGACCCTATTTAGAAACAGGGTCTTTGTAGATATAATCAAGTTAAAATGAGGTCATACTGGATTAGGTTGGGCCCTCAATCCAACATGACTGGTGTCCTTATAGGAGGGAAATTTAGTCAGAAAGACACAGACACATGGAAAGAAATGCACACGAAGACACAGGCAGAGATGGGAGGGATGGAGCTAGAAGCCAAGGGACACCAGGGAGGCCAGCAGCCACCAGCAGCTGGAAGAGACAAAGAAGGATTCTCCCTGAGAGACTTCAGAGGAAAGCTGTCCCTACCAGCACCTTTCAGATTTCTGGCCTCCAGAATCGAGAGAGAACAAATTCAGCTGATCTGAGCTACCCGGTTTGTGGTACTTTTCTACGGCAGCCCTGGGAAACGAATATGGTGTTCATTGTCTCAGTGATGACCAAACAAAGATAGAGGGGCATTAGACTTGCCTGGCCTTTGTCTGCAGCAGTTTTTGGCTGTACCTAGGCCAAGGCCTCTGGAGTCTACCATGCCATCATTCTGTGCTGGGAGACCTCCTGACTGCCTCCCCCCCACCGCCTTGCCTTTCATTAAACACACACTTAGGGGGGATTGCCCGACAGTGCGTCTGTTGCCTTTTAGCGCTTGTGTTTTATTTCGGTTTCTTATAAATATAGAAACCCATTTGGAGAGAAGCCTGCCTTGGCAAGCAGACGTTTGGCAGTTCTGACAGTTTTGCATATCTCTCCAATGAGTTATGAGCGGATGGGGACTGGGGACTGGGCCTCAGCCACTGCTCCCCTGAGCCCTGTGGGCCTCCCAAAGAAAGTGACCCAGCAGTTCCCCCCCAACCTCCCTTTCTTTTCCAAGAACAGCCACTTGGCCAGAGCCTGAGGAGAAAAGAGAGGGTATCACATACACCCCCAAGCTCCCTGCTCCTCAGTGATGGTGGAGTTTCCAAGCTGTTCTTTGTTCATAAGAAAATTTCTGAGAAAATCTCCTGGCTTAGACTGATCCAGGGCTACTGGTTCACAACTAGAAGGAAGGCTCAGGCCAGACATGTGCTGGGAATGCTACCCAGAGGCTGGAGAGAATTTACAGGTGAGAGCAGGAGAGAGTCCAGACACCTGAGCCCCGGAGTGGGCCTGGCCAACCAAGAAGTAGAACACTGTCTTGGGTTTATAGTGGATCATTCTTCTTCTCCCTATAGTAGCTCTCACTCTCCCAAGCTCCCAGAAAAGGACTTCTCCTGCAAGCAATAATCAGGGCTGGGAAATGCCAGCACTGTTTCGCTATTCCAGGCACAGACTCCTAGAACAGCAGGGCTGGAAAGAACCAGGGGCCCTGGGGGCCAGTGGTCTCCAAACCAGGGTGTGTGCACTGCAGGAATTGAGCAAGACAGTCCACTGGGGCGTGGGGAGAAAATATTGAATCTTCCATCTCTATTTGATTTTGTTTTTAAAAAATAAAAAAAAAAATTCATTAAGAGTTAAGACAAGGATAGATAGTAATAAATCTGTTTGTCAATAAGCATATATTATATTTGACTCTTTTAAAATTAATTTTAGTAATGCACAATGATTATATATATATATATATATATATATATATATATATATATATATATATATATATATATAAATTCTACCATTCTAGTCCAGAGGTTTTCAAAGAATGTCCCAGAGGGAGTGGAGAGGGGGGCTTGGGCAAGTGAGAAGTCTATTTATTCCCTTCTGGGCCTTATTGGGCAATTCAGCTGTGTTTCTATATGTTCTGCACCCTGAACTTCTGCATTATGATCTGTGGGATGAAAGGGGTCTACAAAAATAAGTTGAACAAAATGACTGAGCTATTTCAGCTCTCTTATTTTTTCATATGGGAAAACTAAGGGCCAGAGGAAAAGTGATTGCCCCAAGTCACACATGTCACTGGGGCCAGGGCCAAGGTGACAACCCCTCTCCTGAATCCTAGTTCACTGTGTTTTGTGCCAGAGCCCTGGGTCCTCCAGAGAATGCAGGAGGACTCATGAGTGACCTTACATAACCAAGCTGAACCAGGAGACGGACAGACGAGACAGAGCCTCTCTCCCAGCCTCATGCACAATCTTAGAATGGGGCCTTGGCCACTCGACCTGTTCAAACTTAACTTTACGGCCCATCCAGGACACTTGCTGGGAGCGAAGGCAACCTTAGCATCTTCTCCTCTTGGCTGAGTATTCAAAAGACCTGTTAACTGCTTGATCTCTTCACTGATCCCAAGAATATTTTCCACAACTAGTCAGAAGTGGGGCTGCATGTTCCTGGAACCCCAGAACACAATAGAGGCATGCAGATTAAAAACCTCAAATAGACCTTTGTATGAATTTGTTGATTTCAAACAGGAAAACACCAATATTGATCTGAATTCAGGCCCCAGGAGTCACATAAAGTAATTCGTTTCATTTTAAGACCATCACGTCTCGTCTGTTGATCTCTCCTCCCTCTCCTTTGCCAGAACTTGTTGCTACCAGCCCCTAGCTCACAGGTGCTCACAAATTCTTTGATTTTAGTGAGTTTGAGATGGGTGTTTTTTTTTTTTTTGTCAGCTTTTGCACTATTGTGACCAAAGATAAAACCTGACAAGAACAATTTTAGAGGAGGAAAAATTTATTTGGTACTCATGGTTTTAGAGGTCTCAGTCCATAGACGGCTGACCTCATTGCTCTGGGACCAAGTTGAAGCAGAACATCATGGTGGAAGTGTGTGGAGGAGGAAAGCAACACAGGACATGACAATCAGACACCCAAGAGAAAGCCTTACATACCAGAGACAAAATATATACACCAAGGAAGGTGGGGACCCACCTTCTCCAGCCACACCCTACTTAGTTACCACCCAATTAAACCCCATCAGTGACTTAACACACTGATTAGGTCAAGGTTCTCATAAACCAACCTTTTTCCTCTAAACTTTCTTGCATTATCTCACACATGAGCTTTTGGGGGACACTTCATATCTAAACCATAACAATGGGCAAGGATCTTTGGGAGATTGAGAGACTGGGAAGACAGTTTGTTTACCTTTAAGGGAAATGTTTTTCAGATTATGGAAACAACATCAAGAGAACACAACCAACAAGGCAGAACTGCAGAATGCTGTTGCTGAATGAGTGACACAGGGACTGAGACTGGTTTCTTTCTCAATCCCATTCCTTAATGGTAGGGAATGTGTCTTAAATTGATATGTCTAGAGTTTGGCAAATACTAGATGCTTAATAAGTGTTCAGCAAGTGAACGTCGATTCAACCAGTGAATGAACAAATGGATAAATGAATTCTTAGACGGATAAACACAACAATGAGAAGAGAGGGGAGCTCATTTTGAGTAATCCAGGTAACTCCATGTGCAGGAAGAGTTTTGAAGTGTCTAGAATGAGAAAAAAAGGAGAGAGTTTGTTTCAGATGGTGAAAAGGCACAGAGCAGAAGGGCTGGAACTAGAGAACCACTCTGCTGGCATTGGGTGCCAGCTTGATGGGCTGAACTGCAGACCTTGGCAGCATAACAAGGATTCGTCAACAAACAAACAAACAAAACAGGATCCGACCGGGAAAGCAATGTTATAGCAAAGTGAGTTGGGGGGATGTGACGTGTGGGTTAGGGAAGGGAGCAAGGGATGGGGCTCCTCTTCCTGATTAGCCTCCCTGATCTGCAGTCTGACTCAACCAGGGCCAGCTAAGTGAACAGAGCCCGAGACATGATCCTCAGCACCCTGCCACAGGCCCAGGGCTCAGCTTCCCTTGCTCTCCAAGTTTTCCGAGTGGTTTCATTATTACATGGTGGCTAGATCATCCTACTAAAATGGATCAACTTAATTTTTAAAATAAATTAACCAAAAATGCTGGGGTTTTTTGTTTGTCTTTTATTTTTTCCAACTGACTTGCCTTCCAATTAAGTCGGCTCTGACAATTAACCCTGGCTAATCCAAGCTTGGAGAAACTCTCCACGCCCTCTCCTTCCTTTTTCCAGTGTCACTGCTCAGCTCTGGTTCCATCTTTGATGGCTTCTCTCTATCTCTGCCTACCTCTCTGTTTCTTTGGCTCTGAACTGTGCCTTCTCCGTAGAATAGGGCTCTGCTGTGCACATTGAGCAACAGCCAGTGTTCCTCAACCCTGCAATCTCACGTCCCCATTGGGAGTCGCTTTGGACATGTCAGAAAATCCTGGTCCAGAAACATGAATCATAGTCACTGTTTTCTCAAGGTCTCTAAGCAATTTCAGCTGAACTAAGGGTCTTGAACATACCCCATCACTTCCAAGTAATGTTCTCTGAAGGTACATAAACCCACCAAAAGGAATCTCTCCAAAGTATCTTTGTAGTATGGGCACTTGACATTAACTATGGCTTCAACAAGTGTCTATTAAATAAATTAATTAACCAGTGATTATTCTAAGATGTAGCACACTTAACTCAATTGCTTTGGTTTCAACCTTGATCTCTACCACTTTTGCCCAAGGCCAATGAGGCTCTCCACACTCTTCTCACCTGACTCCTTAGCACATCATTGACTTTCCTCCATTACATGGTAGATTAAAGAAGATCATTAGTTCTTTGTCACTATTCCCAGGAAAAAGTAGGACCTCTCTTCTCTCTGTATCGGAGATGGGCATACAGCTTCAACACAGAAAATATAACAGAAGTGACACAATTCCAGTTTAGGCCCAACCTTTAGGACTGAGGGCTCCATCTTGGTCTACCAGAACCCTGAACTGATATCCCAGCTACTACACTGGAATAACCATATGAAGAAGCTCTGAGATGAGATGGAAAGAAAGAAAATCTCAGAAGAGCCCCACCTACTAACTGTCCCCATCAAGGTGGCAGGCATAGCAGACAACAACCACTGACTGAGCTGGGAACAGCCCAGGCAACATGGAGAAGCCATAAGAGGACAGTCCACTTGACACCCCAACTGAGCTCCCGGCCACGGCAGCATCAACTGCCAGCCATAGGAAGGCACCATTCTGACGACCAGCTCACTACCACCAGATAACTGCAGCCCTGGCTAATATCTGCCTACAACTGCATGAGCAAGCCCAAGCAAGAACTTCCCAGCTGAGGCCAGTCCACACCCAGCACTGTGAACTACAATGATTTTGTTTTAAGTCGCTGAGTTTCAAGACAGTTTGTTACACAGCAGCGGGTAACCAGAACACTGTAGGCAATAAAAGTTTAATCAAGGGGCAGGGATTGTATATTGGCCTTTTCTTGGAAGTTTCTCAGATGCTTCATAGAGGGCTGTGCCCATGGTGAAGGGAGAATGCAGCTTCTCATTCCACAGACAGGGGCACCAAAAATAAATAGGACCTCCTCTGCACGGGGGATACGAATAACTTCATGCAAGCACAAATGGCAAGCTTCTGCCACCTGCCTTCATGGTATCTCCATCCTGGGGAAGAATGTGGACAACTACCTCATCTTCCCCTCTGCCTCCCAATATAACTGCTCCCTGAATTTATCCTGACAAAGAACTCTCCACTGTAATTTTCTCCACCTCCTGCTCCTCCTCCTCCTCCTTTCTCTCTTCTTCTTCCTCTTTTTCCTCCTTCTCCTCCTCTTCCTCCCCCTTCTCTTCTTCTCCAAGGAAAGAACACCTGGCAGCTACCTTTGGCAGTGCCTCTCAGGAGCTCATAAATCTTAATTAGAACATCCTAACAGGTCTTTCCCTTCAATTTCTCCAAATGCAATTTCAGCCCTTTCTTCTTGAGTCCTCTTCTTGCTTTCTGCCTTTATTTTCCTAAATGTGGAGGAGTATAGAAGGAAAAAACGACACCGAAACTCCTCTTTATTTTTTCTTTCACAGATGTAAAAGGCTCTGCCCCTGCATCCCTTTGTGGAAGCTAGAATACTATCATTCCGGAACATTCTAATTTATTGATCTGGAAAATGCAATATAAAACCACCTGCTCTGCTTACTTGGATGAGTTGATTCAAAGATCAAGATGAAAATGAACAAAGGAAAGCATTGCACAGGCTCTAAGTCTCGCTACAAATACAGCACTTCCTAGGTTGGACTGGCTGTTGGATTAATAAAGCTCACAGAGAGAGTACATTATTCTATCTACCCTGAGGCAGGGGTATGGAAGGGTTGGGAGGTGATGGCTAAGGGCTATGGTATTTCTTTAGAGAGTAATGAAAATGTTCCAAATTGTGGTACCACCCAGCTCTGTGTACGTAGTAAAAGCCAATGACTTGTACATTCAAATGAGAGAATTGTCTATATCAATTATATCTTGATACAGCTGTGAAAGCAAAGAGGGAAGAAAGGAATCTCAAAGATTCTGTCTCTTGTCTGTATTTATATCAATCTTCCTTTTGGGGGCCTCTGTCATTTGTCATCCCTGAGCCCATGGACCTCTGGGATCCCAGAGCCTTGGCCCCTGTCTTCAGTACATGTACCATTTGATATTGGGTTCTTTCCATAGAGAAAGTGGTCCTCTACCAAGACCAGAGAGCAAGAGAAAAAAATGGACTAAACCTGTCCACCGACAATGTGGTGTTCGTCTGAGGTGTCACACTATGAGGTGGATTATCACTTCTAGAGTAGGTAGCTGAAACAGGACTTGTATAGCAGATGTGGTGGACGAGGGACTGTAGCTCTTGCCAATGGGAAATAAGAGAAATAAGAGAAAAAGTCCATCTTCATCTTTACTTCAAAGGCACTCTCCCCCCTTCCCCTTCCCCTTCCCCTTCCCCTTCCTTCTTCATCTCCTGGAAGTGCTGAGGAACAAGAGGAACACAGCTTACATTTGACCCAGCCTCCCCTGCCCGCTTCCCCAGGACTGCCTTACTGTGTAGAGGACATTCTTAGGCTTTGCCATCCAAGTAGCTTCCATGAGAAATGACTGAGAAGGAGCAAAGAGAACAGGTGAAACCTCCAAGAACCCAGGGAGCCCCAGGTCACCAGCCAAACCTGGCCAGAGAGCAGCCCCTCCCTGACCCCGCTGGGGCTCTCCAAGGCCAAGACAAAGACAGAGTGCTCCTCAGGGAGGCCCTTCAGAAGACCCAGCTGACAAGCTCTCTTAGGGTGTGTGTCTCACCCTTTCTTGGCGCATGGTCTTAGATCAGCATTCTGCGAACTACAAAAATAAAAAGGATCTCACTCTTGGGACACCCATGGTGGGGAGCATGCCATCACTCATTTGAGCCCACGACAGCCAGCACCCTGACCCTCACCCCTTCTCATCACCCCTGTCTTCCCTCGCCTGCCACTCTCTGCTCCCATCCAGACCTCCATCCTGCCAACACGAAATCAGAAGAATGGATTTGGGACAGCTGGAATCATCATCGTCTCTCACGCCATGTCTCCAATTCCTACAGCGCCTGCCCTGTCACCTCTCCCCACCCCCTCCCATGGCCTCTCACTTAATTCATTCTTCTCCTGGCACCAGCAGCTATTTTCGACCACCCTGCTGGCCCACAGCCAACCCACCTCCCCAAGGGGTTTCACTCCCCACTTCATCTTTCCGTCTCATGCTCCTCCTGCTGGAACTGGATCCTCCGGTTCTATTTCTGGATTCTTTCCACTGCCCTCTCTTCCACTGGGAGGATGGCTTCTTCCACCTGCCTCACATGTCTCCGCCTCTAATAAGCATCTCTGCAACCCTCCTGCAGCAGGTCAGAGCTACAGTCGGTAACTGTGTTCTCTTCCCCCCAATGGATTCCGTCTCCCTTTCTTCCTCTGCTCTGTCATGGAAACAGAGCGTTGGTGAAATGCAGCCTTGATTCTTATTTCATAGACCTAGAAGTGGTCCTTGGGTTCTTTCTGTGGCGACCCTATCCCCAGGGAGAAGGGGCATGCTCCCTCTCTTTGCTGGACAGGACCTGGCTTCCACAACCTCCTCATCTACTCTTTCCCCGTTTTCTCATTTCCCCACTGCCCATACACGGTAGGACAGGCAAGCTCCTCACTCCTGTTGTGGTGAATATTCAAACAGATGATTTGGTGCTAAAACGTCCCACAGGCACTAGTTCCTGCTGGCTACTGGCTTATACTTATCTCTGAGTGACTTTAGCAGAGGCAGCGCCCTCGTATTTCAAACCTGGGAATCTCAGGTCTTTCAAGTTGGGCCCTGTGTTGGGTTGGCCTCTTTCCTCTCCTGCCACATTTGTTTTGACAGGGTTGTATGACATGCTGCCCACGCCTGGCCGTGGAATCTCTCAAAGTGTCCTACCTCGAGGAATCTTGATATCCATCTTTCCTCATAACTTCCTCTTGAGGAAACCCCAAACATTGGGCATTCAAAATATGACTTCTGTTGCTTCTCTCTTCACTTTTAAAAAGACTTAACAGCCCACATTTACAACTGTTAATATATGTGCATATATGTATATGTGTGCAAATGTACATATTAACATCTATGTGTTTATATACATATATAATGTATATAAAACATGCATATGAAAAATTTAAAAATAAAAAAAAAATTTTTTAAAAAGGGCTGGGGATATGGCTCAAGTGGTAGCGCGCTCACCTGCCATGCGTGCGGCCCGGGTTCGCTCCTCAGCACCACATACAAACAAAGATGTGTCCGCCGATAACTAAAAAATAAATATTAAAATTCTCTCTCTCTCTCTCTCTCTCTCTCTCTCTCTCTCTAAAAAAAATAAAAAAATAATAATAAAACATGCATATGCATATATATATATATATATATATATACACAGTTCTCCTGAGAATGAAATAGAAAACTATTTTTCACACAAAAATGCTTCTAAGAATATGAATGAGTCATCTCTCTCTCTCACCTCCTCTCAGCCTGAATTATTTGAGATTATACCTAGTGTTGATAATAATACACTATTATGCTTATCTGAAATCCTTTGGCTCATGACTAATCGCTGATATGCTGTGAAGTATAGATTGTCATAGACTTTTCTTCAGTTATGAAAGGATATTAATTCCTGGGCCCAGAGACAGAAAGTAGAGATTCTAGTACCAGCTCCATTACAAAATAGTTGCATAGTATTGAAAACATGGGATCACCTCTTTAGCTTCATTTCCTCAATCTATAAATTTAGCAGGTTGAATTAGGTATTCTTTTTGAGAATATAAACTTGATTTTGTATTATTACTATATGACTTCTTAAAGATTGTATATTATATTCATAGAGATAATTTCAGTATGCGTTGATAAGACCCATAATGACAGCCTCTTGTTGGATAGCTCTTGTGATAGAGCTTTCTTTTTCTTTTAATATAATAGTTTTTTTTTAGACCAAGTGAGTTTAATTTCTGGATTTTACAGTCCTTACCAGTGTGACTTTAGAAAATGTAAGCTCTTCGAACCTAAATTATAATACATGTAAAATGAGTACAGTGGTAGCACTTAATCAATCAGGTTATAGAAAATGTAAACCATGCAGTTTGGTGACTGGCACATAATGAAGCTCAATAAAGGTCCATTATCATCAGTGCATTTATCATTAACTTTTATTGCTTGGATGATCCCTGCTAAGTTAAACTAAGAACATTTTCTGTGATAACCAGTTTAGTCATGACTATAAGAACAGTGTGTTTGGCAGCTGAAGTCTATTTCCATTTATCTGTGAGTAAAGGACCTACTTGGATAGTATCCATTTCCAGAGTGGAGTTCCAGATGACACAACTGGGGTTGGATGCATCCACAGATGGATACATACTTCTTTACATCCCCAAAGTAAATATCAGTAAGTTTGAGTTTTTCAGTTAAATCTCTTATTCTTTTCACTTACTATGGACAACTGAGAGCTGATTATTTCTGTTTAATAAGAAATGTTCATGCTTTGTAGGATACTTTGTATACTTTTGAGATTGTGTTAATCAGATTTCTGTCACTTAACAAAATACTTGAGATAATTAAATTATAAAGACAAAAGAGTTTTTTGGCTCAAAGTTTAATGATTCTAGCCCATGACTGGTTTGTCCCATTGCTTTAGGCCTGTGGCAAGACAGCACAAAATGGGAGGAGCACACAGTGGAGCAAAACCACTTACAACATGAGCCTAAAAGTAAGAGAGAGAGGAAGAGACAAGTCACACAGTCCCCTTCAAGGGCTATTCCCAGTGACCTGAGGATCTTCTACTAAGGCCCAGCCCTCAAAGTCTTTAACCCTCTTAGTAGTGCCACCCTGGTGCTAAAGTCTGTAAATCTGGGCCTTTGAGGAACATTTGTGATCTAAACTATAGCAAATACAAGAAACGCCTGGAAATTAACAAAGAAAAATATAGACTACTCAATGGAAAAAATGGACAAAAGATATGAATAGGCAATCCAAGAAGAAGAAATTAAATTGAATACACAGGATGTAAAGAGACAAACTCTTTTGTAACTGAGACACACCGATAAAATACAATATCACTTAATATTCATCAACTTGTTAGATATCAGAATACTGGATAACACAAGGTCTTTATGGGATATGGGCATGAAGTCAGCCTCCATGAGAGCATAGGCTAATGTGGTCATTATAAAGAAGACCTTGGTAGTTCTCAATCAAATCAAGTTCGTCTCCAGATATACTCTGTAACTGTTACTCTTCTAGGTAATATCCCAGAGAAAGTCTTCAAGGTCACTAGAGAGCATGACACAGCCATTGGGAATCATAATATAGACACAACACATGCTTTTCAATCCTCATCTTTTGAAAAAAAGTATTATTACTATATGACTTTTTCTTTTTCCTTTTTCTTTCCCTCTCACAAAGGATTGTGGAAAATAATTCATTTATTTTCTTGTTACAAACACAATTTGTGCTTACTGAAGATCTTTTTAAAAACATACACACAAGGAAAACAAGAAAAGAAAAATCGCTGTTTGTAATCTTACCATCCAGGCAAAACCATAAGTAAAGTCACATTTCAATGTATATATTTTGAGGATTTCTTTCTATGCAATTATAAAGATGTCATTCCCAATGTACTTAATCTGAAATATAATGTCATTCCACTGTGTAATCTGCTTTTATCATGCAACAATATATTGTGACAATATTTTTCTCCCATTCTATCCACTAGGGACTCAACAGGAAACAGATGGTACACTCAGAATAGAGAGTCCAGGAGATTCATTCACAAAGGACTGTTTACTAAAGGATGGGTGGGATGTAGGTAAGGCAACTGCTATGGTTTTGATATTAGGTATTCCCCCAAAAGTTCATGTATGAGACAAGGCAAGAAGGTTTAGAGGAGAAATTATTGGGCTGTGAGAGTCTAAATCCAATCAGCAAGGAAATCCCCTGATAGGATTAACTGATTGGTGACTGAAGGTAAGTAGAGTGTGGCTGGAAAGGTTGGTCCATGGGGGTATAACTTTGGGGTATATACTTTGTATCTGGAGAGTTGAGTCTTTCTCTGTTTCCATATGAGCTGAGCTGCTTCTCTCTGGCCACATTCTTCTGCCATGATGTTCTGCTCACATTGAGCCCTAATGAATGTGGAGCCTTCTGTGGACTGAGACCTCTGAAACCACATGCCCCCCAAATAAACTTCTCCTCCTCTACAATTCTTTGGATCAGGTATTTTAGTCACAGCAGTGAAAAAGCTGACTAAAACAGCAACCACGCATCCGAGTTTGCCTGAGCTATATCTGTTGCCTCTGTATCACCCTGTGTGATATTTCCCACATTCTCCATTTTTTTTTTTTTTTACAAAAAAACCTGAAGCCTTTTTTCTCATTTGTTGAGTTAACATCAAAAAGGATAGATTTGGAAAACTCCCTTTTATACTTTCAGTATCTGCCATCTTGTCATTTCACAGAGTGATGATTGGGCCTTGAACCTGTGGTAAAGTCCAAAGACTTCCTATGATAATAATGGTCTCTCCTTCCTGGCCACTTCCAGATCCCATGGGATGAACACCTCCTCTCCAAGAGAGGTATTCAAGTATCCACTAATAATAACTTATAAAAAGTGCCCCTGGAGACAAGCATCTAGGGACAGCATCTCCCAGTCTCAGGCTGCAGTAGTGAAAGTACAGGTGGCCCTCGACTTAGGATGGGGCTGTGACCTGGTGAACACACCACACATGAAAAATAACATGAGCTGAAAACCCCTGTACTCCACCCAACCCACCAACAGCACAGCATAGCAACATGGACACCATCAGATGTGCCCTCCCGTGATGGTTTGGCTGACAGGGAGCCATGCCCAGCATCATAGCAGAGTGGTGTGGTAACCCAGGAGGAGATCAAAGTTTAAAATTCAAAGTATTGCTCCCACTGAATGCCTATTGGTTTAGCACCATTGCAAAGTCAAAATCTCTTAGGTTGAACCACCCATAAGTTGGTGGTACCCTTGTCCCTGCAAGCCACTTTGTGACTATAGCTATTTGACAGTGGATTGTACTCAAGTTTGGAAATTCTCACTGGATAGCAATCAATGCTGGGAAGGGTATGAAATTGTAGGTTAGGTATTCCTAAAATGTAAGGGGGAAATACACACTGTGATCCTCCAACAGAACATACTGCAGTGGCTTTTTATCTTTTGTGGTAAAAAAAAGACAAAATTATTTATTTTTATTATTTAAAAATCTATTTAATAATAAATTCTTTGAGCAGCTCTGAAAAAGCATAGGTGTACATTGAATGACACCATTAAGTATTGAAATTCCAGTTCTCCAGAAAGTTTGTTATGAGCATATAATCTGCATAAAGTATTTGTCAGTATTTATTCTCCACCACAGGAATAATCATATTACTAATTCATGTGAAAAACTAAAGACATAAATATGTTGAAGAAGCTCCAGTATCCCTCTCATTAGGAAATATTTTTTAAATACCATGAACCAAACCAAAATTTTACACAGCTGCCAAGTGCATTTCCTTATCTGTGAACGATGGCCTTTCATTTAGATCAAATAAGTTTTCTAAGTGAAAAAAAAAAATGTGAGATGACATCTGTTCAGATCTGTTAATATGTTGGCTTCATTTGCTGAAAGTTAACCTGACAAACAGTTAAATAATGCTGATTTTTTACCAGTATCTTTAGATGATTCATATAGGAAATTAGATATCTGATTTTTTTTAAAAAATCAATTCGTGGATTCAAACTACTGCTTTTGAAAGTCTAACATGACATATTTTAAATTTATTTTTAAAAGTTCAACATTGGCAATAAAATTATTCGTTTGGCTATTGGTAACACACAAACACAAATTTTGGTGAGAAGTAACATCCTGGTAAAAAATAAAATAAAGCAATAATCTTAACAAATGAAGAAATCTATGAAGCAAGCCAGGTATGATGGCACACATCTGTAATCCCAGCAACCAGAGAGGCTGAGAGAGGAGGAGCCCTAATGAATGGAGCCTTCTGTGGGCTGAGACCTCTGAAACCAGCCTCAGCAACTTAGTAAGACTTTGTCTCAAAATAAAAGTAGGCTGTTATAACTAGTTTCAACTATGCAAAACAAAGCTTGAAATCAAGATGCCTTATAAAAGCAGGGGAAAACAAAATTAGAAATATGAATGCTAACAGGGAAAAGATCTAATTTTGAAAAACTTTAATTCAGTTTGGAATTCCTTAACCTGTGGGGGGAAAAATCTTTAGATGAAGTTTTCATTTTTTCATTAGATAAATTTATAATCTATACAAAATAGAACAGCGTTGAGAAGGACAATAATTTTACACCATCTAAGTTTGCCTAAATATTCAAAATGATGGTTAATTTATTTGACAAATTTCCTTTTATAGAAATATTTTCTTAAAGACAGGATGACTAGTAGTTAAAAGACAGTGAGTAGGAAACTATTTGGTCTGAAATATTTAAACTTTATTAAACAATTACATTTGGGAATGTAATTTATTTATTTCAGAGCCTATTTTCACAACTGAAAATATCATGGTATACATAAAAGAATTAATAAATTGAACATGTAGATGTGTCAGATGTAATCATAAAATAAAACTTTAAAGAAAATTATGGGAAATTTTATTTTAAAACTAAAAATAATAAAAGTACACTATACAAAACTTTTCATAAAAAATACCAGTAGCATAGCAATAAACAAAAGTACATCAAGAACAGTTATTGTTCTACTTCTGAAATCTTTAGTATCAAATAATCAATTTAAATTTTTTTTTTAATTTCAACTTAATGAATATACTTTTTTAGATGATTTATGTGTTTTATGCCAAGATTCAGCTTTTAGAAAGATTTCAGCTTTGAAAGACCAAAGGGTGGGGACATTTTTGGTTGTTGAAGGGTGTTGCCTCCATACCTTCCCAAAATACTGTACATTTTATTACAGTTTACAGTGCTTGAAAGGCCCAGTTCTCCTGCATTCTTGCCAACTCTTGGTACTATCTTGAAAAAAAAATTGTCATTTTCTTAGACATAAAAATAATACTTCATTGTAACTCAATTTGGACTTCTTTTGCGACCTATCAGGATGACCTCTGTTCTGTCCATGTTTATTGGCCATTTAAAGTCCCTAGTGGGTTCTTCCGCTCTCCATCAGAAGAATCAGATAAAGGCTCAACTGGTATTGAAACAAGCCTCTGTTGGTACTTTTTGCACAAACAGAAGGAATGCACAGCACTGATCACGAGAGTGTGGACTGGCTCAAAGGAGGAAGGTGTACAGATTTTAAGGCACCCAGGACTAAGCAGGGACTCAGTCTCTTGATGTTATCACATGTTCAAGGGACTTCCAAGTTGTGTTTGTGCTCTTGTCCCATCACTTCTCTTCACACATGTGTATCTCATTCCCCTCGTAAGCCTCCACCCATGGTGTGCACTTCACTGTGCCAACAAGGTAAAGGTAACTCTGGGTTATGTTCGTAATTATTCCAAGCGTGCATTTGCCTCTCGCGACCTAGAATCTGCTTCTTCTCATCTGGGAAAGTTCCTAATTGGATTTTGGAGCAGGGCAGATTATTGCCCTGCCTCTGTGAGTTGATTTAATAATGATCTTGTTTTTCTTGGCTCTAGCCTCTTGGTATCTCTCTGCTGGCCACATAGTCTTTGAAGGCTGAACTGACTTCCCAACCTCCCGTCTCTTAGTGTTATCTTAGTTTATGGCCTTGAAGACGAGTTTGCTTTTTAGATTCCAATTTTAATATGGCTGTTAACTACTTAATACTGAGTGCCTGGCTTGGCCATCTTGTTTCCCCTGAGAGGTTTCATCCCTTAATACTAAATGGCCCTGATTTTTTTTAATGGGGGTCCTTGACAAATTAACATACGCTTCTATTTGTTATTGATTGTAAGAACTCTTTCTATAAAGGATATATGTAACAAATATTTCCTCTCTCTCTTTCCCTCCTCCCTCCCTCTCTCCCCGCCCCCTGCCCCGGTTTATGTATGTGTGTTACAGTATTTGAAAACATACAAAAGTCTTCAGTGTTTATGGAAACACATGTATCAATATTTCCTTGTGGATCTTTTTATTTCTTCCTGTAATAGGAAGAAAATTCCTTCTATGCCTCAAAATAGGCTATTTTTAAGTGAGTTGTTCTGACACCTTTGTCCTTTCCTAATAAGATGTGAGATGCAGAATGGCAATGGGAAGTATTTGTGAGATCAGAGACCAACAACAGAGCCAAGG
Organism: Marmota marmota marmota; assembly: GCF_001458135.2. NCBI lineage: Eukaryota > Metazoa > Chordata > Mammalia > Rodentia > Sciuridae > Marmota > Marmota marmota. The sequence continues at coordinate 34,424,553 of NW_026000005.1, read as the reverse complement.
GAGGAGACCCTCAGTCTCCAGGATGTAGGGAAACTTGGAGAACTTTGCTGTCAGCACAGAGAGCCAAGAGAAACTGTGGTCTTGAGGAATAACATTCTCTTCCTATGGTTGGATCTGAATGGGTTTGGAGCAAGCCTGGGGCCCAGGCAGAGATCAGAATAATATGGCTTCCAAGAGGAAATACTCCTCAAAAGCCCCAGAGTTCTGACTCTAGACCTGCAAGCTTAGCTACACAGGCGGGTCCTCGGCCTCCCTCAGATGCACATATATTCAAGACCCAACAATATCAATGTCCTGGTTAAAAGAGCTTATATGCCAAAATACATTCTACTGTCATGTATATCTAAAAAGAACAAATAAAAAAAATTTAAAGAAATACAAGAGGGCTAGGGTCATGGCTCAGTGGCAGAACACTTGCCTGGCATATGTGAGCCACTGGGTTCGATTCTCAACGCCACATATAATAAGTAAAATAAAGGTCCATCAACAACTAAAAAAAAATTAAATACCAGAGATACATTTTTTAAAGAGAGGGTTTTTGCCAGCAAATGCTTAAAAAGCAACAGTTTGACCAAAAAGACATTTTTTTTTTTAAGTGGGGCAAGGGGCCATGAGAAGGGATGGAGGAGAGCCCACCCCAATCACATGCACCTGGCAAAGCCCCCTCTCAGGGGACCACTCCTCCCCTGGACAGCTGCTCTTTCCCAGGCCTGGCCCCAGGCCACAGACAGCATCCAAATGATGCCTAGCCTAGAAGGATCTTTGCAGATGCTATTTCAATACAACTCTAATCCTTCCCCCACCTTCTCTCCCCCTTCACCTCTCCACCCCCTGACTCTGTGTCTGTGAGCCTGCTTGTTTGGGGGAAAGGAGAGAGTGGGAGATGGGGGTCCCTTCATGAGCAGCAGTTGCTGGCCTCAGTTTCATGGGGAGGAATAGTGCAGGAAGATGACTGACAGGCAGAGGCTGCAGAGAGAGGCATGCCCATCTGGCCTTCAGCCTCTTGAACAATACAGAATACTGCTGATAATGCACCAAAATTTTGCACGTAGGTGTAAGTAGAGATATCATTTTCATTATCTTCCTCCTCCCTACCCCCATAGATTTCCCAGATAAAATACAGCAACAGTTCAATTTGTATTGCAGGTAAACAACAAATAATGCATGGAGTGGGGAGGGCGGGGGGGATTGTGATAAACCGTTATAGATTTGTTGTTCATCTGAAATTCAAATTTAATTCAGGTCATTTTTGGGAGATATTTTGATTTAACCCAATCTGGAAATCCTGCAGCCTCTCTCACTTTTTATATTCCACTCCTCTGTCACATAGCTTGAAGGAGGACATATTTGTTCAATTCCATTTTCTTCCTAAAAGGTCTTTACAATATTCTTACTAACAACAGTATACAGTTTTGCACACTTAACAGGTTACCGTAGTATATGCTGTGCATTAACTTATATGCAAACTTATTAAGTGAGAAAAAAACCCTGCAGTAATAACAACAATAATAAAAAGGTTAAGGAGATACAGCTACCTAGTCATGGGCTCAGGGCAGGCCTCCACCTCAGCTCCCTCATGCACCCAACCCCTCTTCCCTGCTCTTCTGGCCCTGTGAATCCTGCTTCCCCATTTCTTCCTTTGCTGATCAGGGTGAGTAAAGAAGGCTCCCATCTGTGGAGAAGGAATATTTTCAAAGCCGACAGCAGCTGATGATAAAGAGACTTGGTGCTGCTGCTGCTGCCAGTACCCCCGCCCTCTGGCAAATTCCACCCATTTGCTCACTCTGGGAGCTTTCAAAAGCCCAGGTGTAGGGGGCTTTGTAGGAAGAGAATCCAAAACATAAGCAAAGCAAAATCCCTTTGACATCACTCTCGATTCAAGTTTTCAAGGGAGCTGCCAGAACCCAGCTAAGCTGATGGTCCTCTCTTTCTCCTGACCCCAAGACTAGGCAAGAGCTGGAGAGGGTGATACATGAGGTTCCCATGCCCTGCAGCAACAGGACCCCCAGGCTAATGCCAGAAACACTGAAGTTAACACAGGAGCAGGCATGGATTTAGACTGGCCAAGCACATGAGGCCAGGAGAACAGCCCACGTGAGAATTAAAAAACTTCTTTGAGCTTTGCTCTTTCTACCTACAAAATGTAGTAATGACTGCACCAGGCTTCTTGGGCTGTGGTGAAGATGAATGAGATAATGTGAAGGATCTGTGTAGCACCCAGAACATAGCTGTTCTTCAGTATTTACTAATAGTAAACATTTTGGTTGAATTATTTTTGGAGATTTGCCATGAGAGACAAAAATGAGTCCATCTAGGGTCATCATTCTTAAGTGGAAGTAATATTGAGTCTTTACTTCATACCCAAAAAAGTCAAAATTCAAATAAGTATGGACAGACTTTTTTTTTCTTTTTGTCCAATAGACATATACTATCTGTTGGGGTACAATATTATCTGGGTACAGTGGGAAAATTATGCAGAAGCATTATTTCTGTCTCTTTGCTGGCGTTTTATGAAACATCATAACCTTCTCGTGGAAGGTTAATGATAATCCACTATCCACCAAAGCTTGTTCCTCAGTATTAAGTGGTACATATTGCAAAAACATCATTTGTTGGGAGCAATTATTAATGTGTAAACACAATTGAGTACACCATTATAGAGGCTGAGGAAGGCTGAATTGTAGCTCCCCAAAGATGTTCATATCTTATTCCCCAGAAGCCATGAGGACCTGGCAAAAGGGGCTTTTCACTTAAGGATCCTGAGAGCAGGAGATTCCCATGGATTCTCTAGGTGGGCCAGATACAATCACAAGGGTCCTTAGAGAGTGATGTGATGTGGAAGTAACAGAGTGAGAGAGATGAGAAGATATTTGAGTGGGCTTGATCACTAAAGCTGAGGCCATAAGTGGACAACCTTTAAAAGTTAGTAAGGCCAGGAGACAGATCCTCTCCTAGGGCCTTGCTGACGAACGTAACTCTGTGGACACCTTGACTTTAAATCTCTGAACTCAATAACTGGAAAGAGAAGAAATCTGTAAACATGTAGTGATTTATTACAGCAGCCTAAGAAATTAGTACTTTGGAAAAAGGGGGAAAAAAGAAAATTGCAATGTTATTGAATTTTATAAAGTTATCAAAACAAGAATGAGAAAAATGGAAAATTGCATTGTAATAACTTGCCTAAACACTTCTGATTATTTTCAAACATTTTATCAGCTTAACAGTAAAAGTGTGCGCCAATGGTTGAATGAACACCAAGAACTTATTACCCCCAAGAAGTATACAGGTTGAAATGCAGGTTCAGTCCACAGGTTTTGAATCACCCAATTTGGCAACTCTTGTATAGACTTAGGTGGAAAGTCAACACTTAAATATGCCACATTAGTCATCCTGGGTGTCCCCAGGATTTGCACGAGCAGCAAGACATATCCTCCTTTAAAAAGTCATCCTTCTCCCCATCTGCATGGAGAAGAGAAGAGCAGTCATGTGCATGAGTATGAGGTTGGTCTGATGGTTAGTGCAGGGGCCCCTCAAAGGGGCCTTTGGAACAGGTTGTAGGATGAATCACAGGCTCTTGCTGTCAACCTTTGAGGTCACTTGTGCTACCCCAAAACTTGGGAGCACTCTTCCTGGGGCTCAGCCCTGAGTACATGATCTCTCACTTTCCATGAATCCCACCCAGGCCCCTGCAGTCATCATGAGTGCCCCAATAAGACCCTTCCTACAAGACAGAGAGTGTGGGGGTTCACCCTGTGCCTAGGCCACAGGCACACAGAATAGTCCAACATAAGAAGATGAGTCTCCTGGGAAACCCACTATATCCTATTTCCCACCACTCAATCCTTTCTGGGTTTGTGCTGGGTCAATCCAGAAATCTGTTGACATTTTACCTTTAACCCAAATAGATGATTCTCAACTCCCTTGACTAGCTCAAATCTGCAGATTTCTTTTGGTCTTTTTCCTTTTTTAAATCCCTTTCATCCTCCCACTTGATCCCAAACCAACATTAGAATTCCAAGCCTGGGTTCAGACAGAGACACCGCCGGAGCAATTCTGGTTACCAGTTATTACAGGAAATGACATTCTCCACTTCACCACCAAATTGTCTTCCATTTGGTCACACGTTCTACTGTCCTTCCTAGTGTCACTGACCTCTCCTCCCCTCAGTGCCCTTCAAATCATTTTGACCTAATGATTCAACCTAAAGCCACGTTCAGTACCAGCCAGAGCCTAAGGTCACCTAACTGTCATCGTGCTCTTAGACTGAGAGCTAGAACACTTCAATTCCATTCACTTAGCCACATCACCACTCTATGCTCTCCTAAGCTGCCTTTTTAAATACCTGCTCTCAACATTTAGCTCTGAGGCCATCAGAGTATGCATATTAATAGAAGCCTTCTACAAATCCAGTCATCAAGGGAGACTCCTTTCTTCCACAGTTCCTGTGCCACATCTAGATATTCCAGTGACTTCATTCACCTGTTTCCATTCATTCAACAAATATCGGGTATAGAGGTCCCACGATGTACGCACCACCAGATATAATTTAGCGTTGTGCTAATGTCCTTGATTACAACAAGAGCTAACATGTTCACCAGAGTCAAAGATGCAGATGCTGTCCTGCACTTCTATACCTCCCAGCGTTGCTCATGACCTTTCCCCACCTGGCTGGCTTTCTTTCCCTTTCCTGTGTGAGAACTCTCACTTATCCTCCCAGATCCCCATGCGTTGCCCATGAACCTTCTCCAACCAAGTGCTACTGAACTTTGTTTCACACAGCCAGACTAGTATTGAAGGAAGTTGTGGTTGTGTATACCTGCCTCCAAAACTATAAGCTCCTTGAGGTCGGGGACAATAGTTGCTTGGATTTTAGGGTCCCCAGTGCCTGAAGCACAGGAGTTACATAAATATTTACTAAACTTTTAGTGGAAAGGGAATTGAGGGTTCTCTCCTAATACTGTGTGTGCATTGTGTACACACACACATATACAAAAGTACACACGTTCACACAGGGTATTAGTTCTATGTCTTTGGACATATATTTCTCTGGGCTTCATATTCCAAGAAAAAATACCTTCCCATAGTATCATATGAGAAAATGCATATCAAGTGCAAAGAACTGCTCCTGAACAGAGTAACTCTCTATGATTTAATAACAACATAACGTAATATAAAATACAACAATAATAACCATGATATCCTTTCTTGTATGATTGTATGTTGTATGATTGTATGTTGTATTCTTTTAGCCCTAAGCTCTTTTTAAATTTATATTTATTAATTTACTTAGGTATTGGGGATTGAATCCAGGGGTGCTCAACCACTAAGCTATATCTTCAGCCATTTTACTTTTTATGTTGAGACAGGGTCTTGCTAAGTTTCCTGGGCTGGCCTCAAACTTGCTAGCCTGCTGGCTCAGCCTCCCTGGTCGCTGGGTTCCAGATGTGCACCACCACACCCAGCTAACCCTAAGCTCTTTATTCAAAGTTAGAAATAACAAGATTCTGGCCTCGAAGGAATGGAGCGTCTCCTCCTGCATGTTTGCTATTACACAACTTAAAGAGTTACACTAAAAACAAAATAGAAGGCGACTGCAGGGCCCAACTTTTATTGTTTCATGGGGCTGCTAAATAGAGGCTTTAAAAGACACAGCAGAGGGAGGGTGAAGGGGTACCCCTGACCCTGGGAGGCCAAGGCTGAGGCTGTTGCAACCCAGTCAGAGGCCATTGGATTGCTGAGAACCCAGGACAGAGAAAGTGGTTTTACTTTAGAAGGAAGGTCGTTCAGCCCCTGTGTGTGGTTTCTTATGACAATTGCTCTTCTTCTCCCCTAACTCCCAGACAACATTTCAGTAGATCTTGACTCTATAAATCCAAAAGTGATCAGTCCTACTCCTGCCTGTAAGATTATAGGAGTCTGGAGATCTGCGAAGCACCAGTTGAAACTGCCTGGGACATCCGGGGACTTTGGGGCTACTGGGGTGGGCAGAGAGCCACGCCCTCCATGCTGGGCTCATGCCCCCTGCAACCAGCCCCCATACCTGCCTCCCATACCTACCTGCCTGCCTTTGTCAGCACCTGACCCCTTGAACCCAGCCCACTGATCTCTCGGGAGCCTGGCCTCCCCATGACCCAGTGAGTGGTGTCTATAAGAAGATACAGTGTCCTTTCACTTGGCAGCTGGTGGAGATGGGGAGACGGGGTCAGAGAGGGCAGAAGGAAAAGAGTAGAGTGAGATGAGGTTAGGAGTGGGAAAGAGACGTTGATGGAAGGCAACAGAGGGTGCTTTTGAAAGAAATCTCCACCATCAGCCCCCGTTCCCTGGAGAATTTCCATTTAGTCAAAACAGAAATTTGGTTCCAAGGGAGCACAGGAAACATGTGGTTGTCAAAGAAAAAGAAGTGAAGCAACTTTCCCATCCCGCTCTTGTCTCTTTCTCTCCCCCACCACTGCCAGATAAGATTTCATTCCAAGTGTTCTCAGTATGAACCAGGCTGATGGCCACAATGAATAACCGCTGCTTCCAAAAGCAACGCTCTGCCTCTGTGAAGCCATTAGCAGGGAGAATCAAGGTCACCCAGTGGCACCCAAGGGAGACTCCACTACCTTTCACATACCTGGCAGAAAGCACAGCTTTGCGGCTGAGTCATGTGGTCTGCAGGATCCTGCTATGGGTCGTTCCTAGTACCCAGTGGACAGAGGTTGTGGAACTTGCAACAGGAGGGCTCTAGGTTAGACAAAGGGATGCAGCTATAGACAGTAGGGTTAAAAGGCCCTGGAGCCTGCTCTCTGGAACAGAGGCAGTGTAGGAGAAAAAGTATGTGCCATCAAATCTTGGCTCTGGGCAAGTGGTGTGCCTCTTATTCTCTCAGCTTACACAGCTGTAAGATGGGGATTGTCATCTGTTAAGTTTGGCCTAAAGCTGCCTCCATACATTTTAAGTTTGGCTTAATGGTTTCTCTGTACATAGTAAATTGTAAACCATCTTGATGTGTAAACAGACTGGAACTTACTCTCATAATGTGTCCTGAGTGAGTTTAGCAGAGCAGACACGTTTGTGTCTTTCCACAATGCTAGAATTTATTAAAGAACAATAAATTCACTTTCGTCACATCACTTTCACCAAGTTGTAATTCACCGAGTACTTATGGGTCACTTGGTACCATGAGCCAAGTGAAATAAAAGAATCCGTGTTCTTTTATTCCAATCATAATTGCTAACATCTGCAACTCTCAAGTCCCATATTGCACTTTACACAATAATGTATAGGTTCCAGGAAGGCTAAGAAATGGTTAAGGCCATCACAGGGTTTCAAGAACCTGCACTGAGGATAAAGGCAGAGAGATAAGACCAGAAACCAGCAGGACTTGTTCAGGGCACCAGGCTGTTAGGACGTGGAACTTGTTCTAAGCCAGAGCCCCAACTAGACAGTTTCAAAGTGGCCTGCATCAAGCAGTGAGATGGAGTTGAGCCGAAGAGCTGGGGGAGAGTTGGGAGTTCACTGTACCATTTTGAGGTGCTTGGCCTTTTATGGGTCTCAAGTGAGGGGGTTGCTTCATCCGGGTCTGGTGTGTTTGATAAACTCACAGGCCTGGTTTCTCTAACATGGATTTGATCTGCCCATGCATCAATGAACTTCTGATTGAATTCAGTAAGTTCACAGGTGGTTATATTTTATTAGCACAACTAATTTACTTATCAGTTGGTGTCTTATGGTTATGCTATGCAGATGGTAGTTGTTTACTTGTACAGACAAGGTGTGGAGTCATTCCACTTTGGCATGTGTACTCAAATGGATGAACTCATGGCCAGCCACTGCTTTATAAAATGGAGTAAGCTTAAGATTAGGCACAGCCTGGCTGCTTTATTTATCATGGAGCAACTCAGAGCAGGGCACAGCCTGCCCTCCATTTAATAAGTAGCCCAGTCTTAGCCAATCACAAGTCACCAACCTTTCAAACCACCTTCAAGTAACAGAAATGCTAGCTGTAACCAATTGGGATGTTTCTATGTCTCACTTCTGAGATTTTTAAAATTTTATTTTGTATGTCATTTCCTTTTTTCTGGCTATAAATATAACCTGTCCCATGGGGCATTCTGAATCACTTTTGGTCTGGACTCCTGTACTATTCTAGAATCACAAATAAAGTCAGTTAAGACCTGCAAAACTACATTTGTTGTAATTTTAATATATGTTAATGTCTAAAGTATCTTTGGGAATAGTAGATAAATTCAGCACATCAGTTATGTATGTTTGTCCTCAAAACTTCTCTAAAATTAGAATCAAGAATGGAAGGTGCAACCACAGAAGATAAAAGGCATCAAGGACAGATTCGTAGATGGAAAACTAATGGAGGAAGAAAAGTTCACTCAGCAAAAGAGTGAACACACACGTGGGGTAGAAATGGGAGGCAGGGGACTGAAACTTTTGTCCACCAGGAAATCTGATTGGCTCTGACATTGAATACGAGGCACTACAGAAAGCAAGGTGAAGCTTGCAAGTGAAAACAGACTGCCTGGAAGTCCCTATCCCTGCCGGGCTCCTCCAACGAGGGTAAGACAGAAGTGAAGAGCTGAGTAGAATTCTGCACTCACCTTCTCCACCCATCTCCACGCCAACCCCACTTCCCCAGAGCTCTGGAGTACTAGAAACCAGGCATGCACCTCCCAGGCAAGAGATAAGAAAAATCTCTGGAAAACCAAATGGACCCAGAAAAGAGGAGTACAGATATTAAGATTCAGGGAACTCGCAATGAAAACTCCTGCTCACAGCCTACACATCCTCATTTCCAAGGCCCAGCTAAGTAAAACTTAACAGTCAAGAGGCCCCGCTTCTAAACACAAATTCCAATCAGTTTGTCTTATGTTGTAAAAGGAGCATATTTGATGGACATATGCAGTTAAAATAACTACTTAAAAACACTTAGGCGGTGGTGCATGTCTGTAATCCCAGCATCTCGAGAGGCTGAGGCAGGAGCATCACGAGTTCAAAGCCAGCCTCAATGGTGAGACGCTAAGAAACTCAGTGAGACCCGTGTCTCTAAATAAAATTCAAAATAGGACTGGGGATGTAGCTCAGTGTCTGAGTGTCCCTGAGTTCAACCCTCAGTACCCACCCCCACCCCA
>NW_026000005.1:34412778-34415023 GCF_001458135.2 Marmota marmota marmota | reverse complement strand
AAAAACCCACCCCCCAAAAAAACCCACTAAGACCTTTGACTTAGGAAGTAGAACCTCACCAGTAACTTTGAACCCATCTGAGTTTCTACACCACTCTGTCCTTCCCCATGACAAAGCAACCTCTATGCTGAATTTTGTTTTAATCATTCTTTTTGCTCTTCTCTGTAATTTTACCACTCATATGTATATATCTTTAAACAATACACTGTTTAGTTTCGCCTGCTTTTGAACTTGACATAAACTGTGTCACACTATATTTATTCTGTGACTTGCTTTGTTTGCCCAACATTTATGTGTTTGAGGTTTATCCACACTGAAATGTGTATGAGAATGTATTCTTTTCACTGATGTGTAGAATTATATTATATGAAAATCCTGTAGTTTATTTATTCATCCTTTTTCTGGGTGGATTTTTGGCTGCTTCTTGGCCTGTGTTGCTATGAATAATAACACTCTGGCTGATTTCATGTGTCTCCCGCTGTATCTCTACCATGGATTTTGGTGAGACATGAATTTTGTTCATGCTCAACTTTACTAGGAAATATAAAATAATTCCCATGCTGAGCTTTATTGCTTCATACTCCATGAAAACTTTCTAAGCTCTGTATTTTCACCAGAATTTGGTATCATCTGAGAGTGTAGCTTTTACCAGTGCAGAGGGCATAAAATGATGTGTCTTTGGTTTTAACTTACATTTCTTTGGTTAATAATGGGGTTGTACATGATTTTAAATATTTATAAAGTCATTCATACATCGTTATGCTAACTCATTTCATTCGCCCACTTTTTAAAGTGCATTGTTAATCATTTTCTTAGAGTTCTTTATATATTCTAAATATTAACCTTTGTTAGGTATATGAATTGAAAACATCGCTCCCCTTATTGGCTTATCTTGAGAAATACGAGTCCTCTGGTCAATTTTTCATTCTAGCCCTTTATGTGTGTCGTTTTTGTCTTTTAGGGGGGAAAATGATACAGAATAAAACTTTTGTGATCTCTGAATAGAGAATAGTTTGTTAAAGTTTTAAAGCTTTGCATTTCACATTTAAGTTCTAGAGTCAATAGAATTAACTTTCAGACATGTTGCCAGGTATCCTTTTTTTTTATTACTGACAAATGAAAAAATGATGTTCAGAATTATTCTTTGAAGAGTTCATCCTTTTCCAATGAACCCTTTTTTTGTCAAACGAGGATGAAAATGCAATTGTCCCTCAGCATCCATAGGGGAGTGTTTCCATGACCTCTGTAGATACCCAATTCCCACATGACCAAGTCCCTGTGTAAAATGGTGTGGTATTTGCATACAACCTGTATTATATGCAGCACATATATTAGCACAACTTCCTGTATGTGCTAAAGCATCTCTAGGTTATTTATAATACCTAATGCATTTTAATTGCTTGTAAATACTTGTTATATTGCATTACTTAAGGAATAATGACAAGACAAAACTCTGCATGTTCAGCACAAGTACAGTTTTTTCTTCTCAAATATGTTCTATCTGAGGTTGGCTGAACATGTAGGTATGGAGAGCTGACCCAACACACTTTCGGCATTTAGAGGAGTGTTTGGTCCATGTGGAGCACAGACATTTACTAATTCATCTGATCCTCATAGCAACTTCTGAGGTAGATATTGTTACTGTTCTCATTTGACAAATGAAGAAACTGAGGCAGGTGAGGTTAAGTAATTGCCAGACGTTACATACCACGTGGGCAGCAATCCTGGCTGCAGAACCCAACATTTTAACCTGCACACAACCTTTAAACCTGCACTAGCCAGCAGAGTGGCCCCTAGCCACATTTGGCCACTAAGTGCTTGAAACCTGTGTGACATGCAGACTGAAGAGAGTATGAAATACATACTGGATTTTAAAAAGTAGTCCAATAAATGATGTAAAATTTCTCATTAATAATTCTATACTGATTGAATGTTGAAATGGTAATACTCTTACTATAACAGGTTATTTTTGTGGGTTTGGTTTGGTTTTTGTATTTACAATACTGGAGATTGATCACAGAGGCACTCTACCTCTGAGCTATATCCCCAGTCCTCCGCCCCTTTGGAGACATATAGGAGATTAAAATAAAACATTATTAAAATTGATTTTATTTGCTTCCTTTTATTTTGTTAAATGTGACTACTAGAAGGTTTTAATACATTTCCAGAAGGATAGTTCTGTTCTATGCTATCCTCTCAGGTTTCATGTGTGTGAGGTTTTTTTTTTTTTTTTTTTTTTTTTTTT
>NW_026000005.1:34374992-34412762 GCF_001458135.2 Marmota marmota marmota | reverse complement strand
TTTTTTTTTTTTTTTTTTGGCGGGGGGGGGGAACTAGTATGTAATTAAGCGTGTTGTCAATACAGTAAAATAATTTTCATCTTGGAACTATGTATTCGGCTAGACATTTTCAGATAAACAAAGTCTCAATTTTTTTTTCCATTCATCTTTTCTTAACATGTTACTGAATCTGTGATCAAAAACATCAGGCAGTATACTGGGAAAGAGAAAAGCACATAATCCAGGGAATGTAGGATCTGATGCAAGAAAGTATTGAAGGAAACCAGTCCCAAGAAGATGGGGAAGAGAGTCCTGGCACAACAGCTCCAAAGCAGGCCCTGCCAAGCCTGGGGCAGGACCAAGGGCTCCAGGAGGGAGAGTTCTAGGGTAAAAATGGAACCGACAGATACTTCAATGCATTTTCTCAGATGGAAGGTAATATTGAAAGATATTTTGGAGAGGGTAATATGATAAAGTATATAAAAATCCAAGATACAGGCTGGACACAGTGGTATAGGCCTGTAATCCCAGTGGCCAGTGGCTCAGGAGTTTGGGCAGGAGGATCACAAGTTCAAAACCAGCCTAAGCAGCTTAGCAAGCCCCTATCTCAAAATGAAAAAAAAAAAAAGGCTGGGGAAGGGGATGTAGCTCAGTGTTTGAATGTCCCTAGTTTCAATCCCTGGCACCAAAAATAATAATAATGATAATAGAATATAAGATACAGAAAACAAACAAACACATGAAGTGGCTATGTACCCTAGAAAACAAAAATACACAAGAAAGGAGACGTAATCATAGCATACTTCTTGAATCACCAATAAAACAATATTTATAGTCATAATGAAACAACATTGATCATAATTTGATAAAAACAATTATAATTAAAGTGATAGATGTGTAGGGGAATGCTTAGACCTCATTTAGCATAATAGGTGTTTACTAGATAATGCTTAGAATTGATAAGGTGATGGTATTTAGAGCAATGAGAGACACTGGTAAGAAATCAACCTGCCTGCTTCCAGGAAGAGGGATGGTTGTGGGCAGGCAATGACAGAGGATTATTGTTTCATTCTATCATATTGTGCTGTTTGACTTAACTACACACACACACACACACACACATATATAATGCATATATATAAACATATATATGTGTATTATTTATGTGTTCATGCACAGGTGCAATTTTTTCTTCTTAAATGTCCCATCTGAGGTTGTCTGAGTCTGTGGATACAAAGAGATGACCACAACACAACAATACACACACACACACACACAGTATGTATATATTCTTGTCCATACATATATTTGTATATTATATTATACATTATTATGTATATATAGAAATTAAAATTAATCTTTATACAAGGATATAGAACCTGGCATATTGATGGTACTCAAAAACCATAAGCTCTCTACTCTACTTAGAATGTCACCATATATCTGAAATGTGATGGATCAGTAAATTTCCAAAAATTTTGAAGGACTGACATGTGATTGCCCTTCCTTTGTCTTATCAAATTAAGATATAGATACAAAAACCATAACTACTGCATCACCACCTAATATCACCATCATTGTATATGACACCAGAATGTTACAGGATCTCACTTTTCTTCTCACCACATGGTCAGATAATATTTTGCCTGGGATACTGGGAATCTACAGATCTCAGGTTGGACTAAACTTTTTTTTTAATATTTAATTGATTTTATTTTTTAAATACATGACAGTGGAATACATTACAATTCTTATTACACATAGAGTACAATTTTTCATATCTCTGTATATAAAGTATGTTCACACCAATTCATGTCTTCATACCTGTACTTTGGATAATAATGACCATCACAATCCACCATCATTGCTAACCCCTGTCCCCTCCCTTCACCTCCCACCCCTCTGCCCTATCTAGAGTTCATCTATTCCTCCCATGCTCCCCCTTCCTACTCCATTATGAGTCAGCCTCCTTATATCAGAGTAAACATTCGGCGTTTGTTTTGAGTGAGTTGGCTAACTTTACTTAGCATCATTTTCTCCAACGCCATCCATTTACCTGCAAATGCTGTGATTTTTTTTCTTGAACTGAACTTTTCTTTCATGCAGGACTGTCTCTGCCCAGCCTGGTTGGGACATGCTCAGGGCTCCCACAGAACCTTGTGGCTATTCCCAGGTTTGTACTTTTCATATTCATGCATAGGTATCTTCTTATGTTTTTCCCACTCTGGTGTAAGTTCTAGAGAGGAAAAATTGATTCTGAATAAAGACTATGGTTTAGAATTACATAAAATTCAGAATTAGATAAAAAACTAATTCATAATATTTCATGTTGGGCAAATAAGAGGTAGGTAATAAATATTTGTGGAAGGAAGAAAGGGAAAACTGGATTTTGCCACTGATATGATTTTTCTAATATCTAGGTATTTCTGAATGTAATTCTCAAAAGTGAAAGGGACTCTCAGAGTGGGAATCTGAGCCAGACATCCTCATCTAAGAAAGGAGTATCCAGAGCTAAGTATGACCCAAAGACCAACCTCCATCTTACCACATATGAAGCCTAGCTTTCCTCTGACTGTTCAAACTCTGGAGACAACGGACATCAGAACTTCTGGGGTGGGGGGTGGGGAATGAAGATAGGAGGAGTCTGAGAGAGGGATGTAGCTAGGGAGGTTCTCGTGGGAGGGGGGTCTGCAGGAAGTTCTGACTCCTCAGAGTCATACTCTTGAGCTCCCAGGCAGGCTAAGGGATGGTTTAGAAATTGAGCCCAGAGATTTGTGGGTGGGTTGATGGGATTCTTTATTCCACTCCATTTTAAAAGCCATGTTGGTGCTAGACAGTTATGAATGCATCTCTGAAACAGGATCTCTGGAGAATTTAAGAAAGAGCTATGGGGTTCCTTATGTTTCTGACTTGGACAGGAAGAGTTTGGTTGAAATACCATGATACAATAGGGTTTGAGATTTCCAAAAGGCCAAAGACAGGACAAAATCACCTCTCAGCCAGGAAAGAAGATAGAAGAAAGAGAAGTGGGCTATCTGATAAACCCAGAAGTCAATTACGTGATCACAGCCAATATGGCAAGAAAAGGTACCACCCCAAAAAAAAATCCCTCAAGGAAGAGGCCAGTGACACCATGTCCTCATACCCCACCCACTTCCTTGCCCAGGAAATGGCGTCATGGAAGGGAAGCCAATGTCCTCATGTCTGCCACCCAGGGACTTTCCTAAATGGAGAGAGAATTCCTGTGTGGGGAATTTTTAAAAATCTTTGTGTTGGATGTCTTCCCCAGGCCCTGCTTCCAAGCTGGAGCAGAGGACAAATGAATGTCAGAATTTTGTGAAACTAGGAGAACGGACTGAATGAACCCTGAAGGACCCCATCGCCACAGGGACTCCAGAAAGAATTAACAGAGGAGACCAAAGATAAAATGAGACAGTGGTGGGTGGCAGAAGCCAGCAGAGGAGGCTTGGGGCTGATCTGAAAGTTCATGTGGGGATGTTTGGAAGAAGTAGGAAGTGATTATGTGATCCTGGCGATTAGCTCCCACGTTCATTAAGCAAATATTTATGGAACTCCTACTATCTGTGTTAAGCTCCTGCCTTCAAGGAGTTTACCACATACCGGGTGAGAAAAACAGGTAAATAGATACCTGCAGAGGAGGTTCTGTCCAACATGGACACAGGACCTGCTGGTGTCAGGCATGCTTCTAAGCACCCTGTATTTAACCCTCCCAACAGCCCCTTATTATCATCATTAGAAGAGACAGAGTGTTAACTAACATGGCCTGTGTTGTCCAGGTATGAGTGGCAGGGCTGGAGTTGAGAGCCTGTGTTCTTGTCATATTGTACCAAGGGGCAGTATTCCTGCAATGGTCCAGTTCATGAAGAAAAGTAAGGACAAGGTGATAAGATAACAGAAGAGGCTCAGGGTCCCTTTCTTTATGCCAAAGCTGAGCTCTGAAGGACAGTGGGCAAATAAGAAGAGAAAACCATTACAGCTTGAGCTGCATAGGTCAGA
Source organism: Marmota marmota marmota (assembly GCF_001458135.2). NCBI lineage: Eukaryota > Metazoa > Chordata > Mammalia > Rodentia > Sciuridae > Marmota > Marmota marmota. The sequence continues at coordinate 34,408,766 of NW_026000005.1, read as the reverse complement.
CGGAAGGAACTACAGTTCTCTCTCTTTCTATCCTCCCCCCAGCCCACCTCCAATTATTTATTTTTCTCTGGAGAACCCGGACTAATACACCATCAAGAACACAACACAATACATGTTTCTTACAATGCCATGAATATGCAACCAACAAAAAAGTTCATTGCTTACAAAGTAGATGCAAGCATGCTTGAGGGTTGTGGGAAGGTCCCACGTCTCTTCTCAGCTTTGCCTTCACCCAGAAACTTCAGGCTTCAGATCCTAAGGAAACTATTCCCCATTGTCCTCTTCTGACCCTGGTGGCAGGCAGAGAGAGGGCAGAAGGAATGCACCCCTCATAAACCTTCAGCAGCAAATGCACATGGGGCCATCGCTTTTGTACTCACTTGGTCTTTGCAATTGATGTTTCAAGGGGACAATTATCCGGTTAATTGCCCTGGTGCAAACAAGGCCTCAGTCTACACTGAGGCTAGAAACCAGTGTCAACTTGTACACAAACAGGGAGGAGCCCCCTCCAGAGGTCAGCTCATTTCATTCCTTGCTTTCTTCAGCCACTCAACAAACACATCCTCAGGAATTTGCCAGCTTATAAGAAACAGGAATGCGTTTCACCCAGAAATGAGTTTTATTTGGCCGGTATGTCACTTTTTCAAATTAGGAAATTTCAAATTAAATTCCACATTCCAGTTTCTCTGCAAAAATTAGCATCAAGAACATTCTGCCCACATTTTTGCCTGATCCATGGGGCAAGTCTGTGACTAGCTAATTCCTACTGTCCCCTATGCTCTTACTTTGATCATCGACTGGGTGCATACTGTACATCTTGAACTACACTGTCCTAGACCAGGAGCTTTTGGAAGGAAGACCTTGCTTATTCATCTGGGGGTCCCCAGCAGGGCTCTGCACAGTATCTGGCACACTCAAAGCTCTCCTTGGGGCATCAGCTAGATGTAGCTGAAGTGACAATTTGATTTCTACAGTGGCAGGGTTGGCATATGCCAGCAAGAAGAGGGTGGAGGCAGCTCCACCGGAATAATGCATGCTCTGCCTGGAGCAAGAGCCTGGGGTGGGGGTGTCAAGGCCAAGAATGCTGCCTGGACAATTTCAGAAGACGGCTTGGGTGTCCCTGGAGACCGGGCAGGGTGCATGCGCTGTGCCCTAGGACTGGTTAAAGTACACAGAAAATGCCTAACACACTGTCAGCCCCCAGGGACTGAGCCCTGGACTGGCAGGAGGGAGAGAACTGCATTATAGACAGCTCAGAAGAAAGGAGTGAGGGGGGTTGGGAGAAGTGGGGCCAACATACACAACCTACCCTAGCCATTTGGGTGGCTTTTGGGTTTCTGCTGCCCCTCCTCTCTTGTTCTCAAAGAATCATTTCTTACATGAGTTTCTAGAAGCGGTTTCAGAGGTTGCCTTAACACCAAGTGCCCCTTCCTCAAATAGGCCTTCCTCCTGCCTTTGCCTGTGAACTTGTCGCTGCCCACCACTTCACCTGACCTCTGCCTGCCTGCACCCTCACCTCTCCCCCAGACCCATTTCATATACTACCTGCCTGCCCCAGGGGCCTCCCTCATTCCCCCAGATGGAAGCAGCTCTTTTTTGTATTGTACTATTCCCACAGAAGGTCCCCGCTATACAGTGTCCTTCTCAGAGTATACTTAGAGCCCTGAGACCTAGTTTGGGCCTAAGCAACTATTAGGCTCTCAGAGCTGAAGAGGACCTAGGATACATCACTTGTAACTCCTCCTTTCGACCATGAGTCAACTCAGGCCAAAGAAGAGGAATACCTTGCCCATGGTCACAGAGCTGGTCAATGCAGAGGCAGAACCAAAACCCAGGTCTTAGGATTTGGGGTGAAAGGGGGTGAGCTTGCTAAAGCACAGCTCCACAGCCAGGTGAGCCATTTGCAAGTCCTGTGCCAGCACCAAGTAGCTGAGTGACTTTGGACCAATGGCTTAATCTCTCTGTGTCTCTCCTTCTCACCTATAGAATGTGGGTAATAACTGGCCTCCATCTAAGCATTGTTCTGTAGATTAAAAAAAAAGAAGAATCCATTTATAGAGTCCTTTATTTGTGCCAGGTGCTGAGTTATCTATTAAAAGAATGGAGTGAAAAGACAGATGTGTCAAAGTGCTTTGTAGAAGGTAAGATTCTCTTGAGGAATTATTACATTCCTTAGATTCTCCAAACGTTTTTGAACTGTCCAATATGGCACCCATCGGCCTCCTGTAGCTATTTAAGTTTAAATTAGCTGAAGGTAAATATAATTAATTCAGTTCTTTGGTGGCATTTGCCCACTTTCAAGTGCTCTGCAGCTATAGATGGTCAGTAGCCCCCATATAGGACAGTGCATACAGATCATGTCCACCAACATAAAACATTCTACTGGACCATGATGGATCTGGGAGTCCAGAGGAGCCCTGGAAAAGAAGCAGCTCTTCTTTGGGCTCCTTAGAGAAATGCCTTTTCTTTTTCTTCCCTTCAGGGAGTCTCTGAACCTCTGGATCTGGATTAGAACCCAGTTCACTCCTGGAGGAAGCATGGAGACCCTCTGAATGTAGCCTGCTCCTATGGGTGGGCCACCACAAGGGAAAGGCACAGCCACAGCAAGAGGTTAAGTGTCAGTGAGGGGTCTGAGGCCTGGCTGCCAGAGAACCAGAGCCCGAGAGGAGAGAAGACAAATCACCTGGCAGGTTCAGCCGTTCTCCCAGCCAGGGTCCTCATAGAAAGCGCTCAGTAGGAGGAGAGAAACGGGCAGGGCACTGACACATCCCCTGCCAATGGAAAGAGGAATGGAGGATGCAGGGGAGGTGCCATCTTGACCTGGAGAGCAGCCCAAGAGAACAGGAGTTTCACCTTGGCCTTTTCAGGGCAGATAATCTCTGTGAGGCCTCTGTGACCTTGGCCTCAGCTCCATCATTGCTTTCAGCAAACCAAGGTCAGTGGGTCAAACTGAGGTTTGCGCTATCAGAAGGAAGTGCCTCCTGCAACTTAAGGCTCTCTGACCAGGAGAGCACGATGCCAAGAAAGTGACCCCTGCGCTCTCCTGGAGTTAAGGCTGTGGCCACAGGGAGGCTCCTACCTCCAACGTTGGCCCCTCCCTCTTCTGAGGGTAGCCAGAAGGCCTCTTTCTTTGCCAAACATCACAATGGCCAAAAGAAAACAAGGAAAGGGAGAGGCCATTAAAAAGAGAGAGAAATGGGAGGAGCAGAGAGAAGGGAGCCAGGAAGAGGAAGGAAAGAAGAAAGGGTCGGGGAAGTGGTTGGATGATGAAGAGACAGGGAGGAGAGGGAGAGGAGAGCCTTGGGAACAGAACGTCTCAGTTGCAGTGGGTGAAATATGGACGCTGCTGGCTGCCCGCTCCCTCCCAGCTCAGCCTGGAGTCTCACCATCTGCTGGGCTGACACGCCCCTGGTAGCAGCTGGTCAGTAGGACCCAACATTGACCAGGCGAGAAAGCTGGGGGAGAGGCAGAGAGAGAGGGGTGGTGCTCCTTTCTCCCTGGACCCTTGGGATGTTTCTTCCCGTCCCTTCCTGCCAGAGGCTGAGATGCTGAGGGGCTGAGGTGTGGCGGTCTCTCAGACCAGCAGAGCTGGCATTGGATGCCCTCTGCTCAGCCAGATCCACACACAATCAGAGCAGCTTCTTCCTGCTGAGCCATGAGTGAGCAAGGAAGCGATGCGGAAGGGGTGCGGGTATCGGGTAAATGTTCTCTGGGGCCCCAGTTCTTCTATGGTCTATTTAAAATGGCCTTGGGGGTCCCCATGTCAGACACTATTCAACCTATCCTGCCCTGCTCACGTTTATTTATGTGTTAATGGTATTTCCAAAAACTCAGAGCTTGAATTTCCACATTTTCCAAAGCAAAGTGCAGGAACCTCTCTGGTCCCCTGGCCAATGCCCTTCAGCCTCCTTTGCTCCTGAGATCCTTCTGTGCCACCACAGACAATCAGGTTATGTACAAAAATGGCTGCATGGTTGCTTTTCAACACCTCTCAGCTGTAGAGTTCAGTTTTGTTCTAACACACACACACACACACACACACACACCAACTAACCTGAGATCCAGAAGGAATTTTTTTTAAAAAAAGAAGACAAGGTGAAGGCCAATTGGCCCAGATGCATCAGGCAGAAGCCCTGGGACCCTGGTTTCTCACCTCAGCAGGGCCTCTTCTTTCTGACCACTGCTCTCCACTAACTGGGGAACAGATGAAGTTCATAGCTTCCTACCCGCCACAGTAGAGTCCCACTGAGTCTCAGTCCTCCACCTTCCCTTCCTAAAGTCCTGTGTCTTTTCTGTTAGAGTCCTACTTTTATTTTTCTCTCTAAACCACCCCAAATTGGTCTGGCAGCCTGACTTGCATAATAATCACTTGGGATCTCTGCCTCCTAGGGCTATTTTGAGGCTAAGAGGAGGTTGAGGGGTGAAGGTTTGATAAGGTTCCAGAGACCTTAGTGTCTCCCATCCTTTCACCCCCCACCCCCAGCAAAGACCAGCTGATGATAATCTCCATCCAGGGCCCTTGAAGATTCCTGGAAGTGGCAGAGGCTGTGGGCATGTGTATGGGAAGACACCATTTCCAATTTCCAAAAAACAAACTCACAGCTCAATTGTGCTGCTTGGATGGTTCCAAATTCCTCCTGCTGAGCCTGATTGCCCTCCTCCTTCTTTTTTTAATTATTAAAAATACAGGCCATCTGCCCTCCATGCAGGAGGACGGAGACAGCCCGAGGCCGCCAACAGATCCTATGTGGTGCCAGTTCCTCATGCTCACCTCTGCCAGGCTGCCTCAACCATGCAATCCTAGAAATGCCTAGAAGATTCCAGCTCTTCTCCCCCAGAGGCTTCCTGTTTCTTCTCAGAAGAAAATTGGTTTCGAAGAGTAGAAGAGAAAATGCACTCAGTTAGGAGCAGGAGGTCAGGTCTTGGGGTTAGGAACGTTGAGAGGTCTTGAAGAGAACCCATGGCAGCTTTTTCACTGGGAAAGTCTGGATTGTGCATGACTTCTAGTCCTTGTTGACTGAGAAAATTCAGAGCTTGAATTTCTACATTAAGGAGCTTAGTACTGCCTCCCACGCCTACCAGATCCTCAGCAAAACTAGTAATTTGACTTATCTTCAACCTAGGTCTCCAATAACATAGAGTGTAACCCAGACTTATTTTGCTTCATTTGCATATGAGCTCTAGGGCACTATGGGAGATAGATATGCTCAGTTACCCTGACTTAAAGAGGTAGTTGAAGGTAAAGACTGCTTTAGCATAGAGACCTACAAACCCACAAAGGAAATATTTGGTTTCCTACAGAAAGCAAGTCAGCCTAGTAGTACTCCTGATGGATCTGTGAACCACCTGTTGATGGCAATAAATCATAAAGGTCATGGGTGACACAGGAACATTTACTAGTTTTTGCACCTTGCTTGGGTCCCATGGCCTCTGGATTCAAGCTGCCTGAGTTTGAACACTGGTTCCTCATTTTACAGCAGTGTGAACCTATGCCAGTTACTTCAACTCTTTATACCTCAGTTTCTTATTTTATAAAATGAGCATAATTACAATATTTATAGGGTTGCTAAAAACATAAAAACATGTGAAGGTTTTAGAGTAAGGCCTGGTATGTAAATGCCAGCTATCATGTTTGTTGCTTGTTTTAGTTAGATGCCACTTCGAGAAATGAGTCCCTTCCTTCTTGTTACATTCTGTGCAAATTCCCCTTGTATCATGTCCTGTGTCTCTGAGCCAGAACGGTTTAAGACATGAGCTACAAATCTAGGATCTCACAGGTGGTACTGGATAATGCCATTGATGCTCGTACCCTATGGCCCCTCAAACAGAAGGAAAGGCCTCCAGATCACAGCTCTCAAGAAGAAAAGTTATGTGGCTGGAGAGGATCTATGGTTGATTAAAGCTGGTCACAATTGAGAGGGAGATCTAGTTCCTGTCCCTGTGAATCTGGACTGGTCTTGGAGACTTGCTTGACCAGTACAATGTGGCGGAAGAGACTGGGTCTTTGGAGGCCAGATCTTTAGAAGCCATTTATCTTTTTCTTGAGACTCTTAGAACACCTATTTCTTAGAATCTTGGACCACCAAATAAGTTTGTCTATCCAGCCAGGCATGGTGGCGCATGCCTGTACTCCCAGTGACTTAGGAAGGGGATCATAAGTTCCAGGCCAGCCTCAGCATCCTAGGTGAGACCCTAAACAACTTGGAGGGAACTTGTGTCAAAATTAAAAAAAAAAAAAAATTAAACGGTTAGGGATGTTGCTTAGTGGTTAAGAACCCCTGGGATCAATCCCTGGTACAAGAGAAGGAGAAGAAGTAGTTTGCCTATCCTGCTACAGAGTCCACATCCAAGGCCTGACACTAAATGGAGAGGAAAAGGAGGCCCTGAGCCCAGCTTTCCTGCCATCTCCACCAAGTCACCAGACGTGTGAGTGGAGCTGGGCCCTCCAGGTCAGACCACCCGCCAGCTGAATATCCATCTGTGATCCTAGTTGCCAATACATGAAGAAAAATAACCATCCAGCTAAGCCCTACCCAAATTTCTGACCCATAAAAAAAAAATCATGAAATAGAAGAAAACATAGCCAAATTCTTCTTGTAAACCATTAAGCTTGAGGAGAGTTTGTTACACAGCAATAGATAATATTACCTCTACCAAATCCAAGTAGAGCTAAGATCACCTAAGTCAGAGAGTCCAAAACACCCCATGAGCTAGTATACAAAGGACATTGTTAAAATCTGCCCCAAATCCCCTTCTTTGGGAAGCCACTCCCTTGTCCTCTAATGATGCTGCCCTGCGATATGACTTGTGGCAGAAATGGCTAGCTATCTCGTTAACCTGGTTCCCCTCCTGCTGAGCTCACGGCCAGAAGACATTCCCAGACAGCATGGCAGGCTGTTCGTGTGACCTGAGTTCTGGCCGATGAGGTGTGAACATGGTCTATGACAAAACTGCTTACATGATGATCCAGTTTCTCTTCCCCTGTCTGGTAGCTGAGCACTGAGGCTCTTGGTGACCTGAGAAGCCACGTGGGGAAGCTGGAAGGGCCTCCCTCAGCTTTTGTGTTTGAGAAGGTTCTCCTGATTGAACTTCTTTGTGACTAAAAGGTAAACTTCTGTGGTATTAAGTCACTGAGTCGGGCCAGCTTTGTTGTTACAGCAGCATTCTTAAGAGCCTACTGTGGCTAATAATGCTAGCCTCGGCAATCAGAGACTCCCTTCCCTCTGGCACTGAGATAGTTCTAGGGATGAATATGGGTTCCAGGGATGGATATGGGACCCAGACAGGACAACCAGAGTCACTTCCTGAAATATGCTAAGTACTCCTTTTCTCTGAAACCCATAAGAACATTTTGCTGCCACAAAGAGAGAGAAAGAGCATTTTGATGATGTCAATGAACTCCTGGATCTAGCTACGCCTGAAGCTTAACTGTTCCTTGGAAAATCTGGTAACGGTAAACCAAGAAATCACCTTCAGGCAAAAAGTTACTGGTATGGAAAGAGTCCTAACATTGGAAGATTTTTTTTTGGATTGAAGAAGAGTCCTTGGGGGCTAATACATCTGAGCCCAGTGTCCATAGTGAATCCTAGCTGAGAGCCTCCCATAACATAAAGGGCTGTTGGTTAATTAATGGGTTCTCGTATTTTATCTTCAAGCCATTTTACCATAATACTTTTTATCTGCTAGGCAGGTGACTTTGATATAGGGGGGAAATCCAGGATAAGAGCTAAGAATCTGCTCTTCCATTCTAGGTAAAACACAATATTTACCCCCCAAATGTTGTTTCTTTGGAAATGTCAAATAATTTTAGAAGTGTTCTAACGCCAAAGACTTGTGGTATCCTAAAAACTTAGGAATGATGTCTGGAAGGTGAAGGGAGCCAGATCATGAGATGTGGGGTTAGGGAGGTAGAAGGTATAAATCTTGTTAAAATTCCATTTTTGATGAAAATCTCTGAACGTTAATTTCCTATACTCTTGTCCTTTGCAATTTGCTTTTGTTCTTCCCTTCTTATCACTCACGCAACCAGGGTTGATGGGGATTGAACTGTACCATCCTCCAAAATATGTAGAAATCTTAAACCCTGGGACCTCTGAATGTGACTTTATTGGGAAATAGGATATTGGCAGAGGGGAATCAATACAAAATCAGGCCTCTCTGGGTTAGAGCAGGCCCTGACTCCAGAAACGAGAGGGAGATTTGGATACCGAAACACAGAGGAGACATGGTAAGGAATCCATGTGACGACGAAGGCATAGATGGAGCTCTGGGGTCCCCGCTGAAGGCTCTGAGGATGGCCAGCAGCCACCAAAAGTTAGAAAAGGCACAAAAGCCTTCTTCCCCAGAGCCTTGGGAGGGAACATGGTCCTGTCAAAACTGATTTCAGACTCCTGGTCTGCAGAACTGTGAGAGAATCAATTTGCATTTCTTTTCGTTTTAAACTTCTAACTTTGTGATAATTTGCTACGTCCACCCCAAGACTCTAATACTCTCATGTTCCCATAAGTATAAAAAAGTTCTCTCACAGTGGCAAAAAGTAGCACTTAAACCAGTTCACTCAGGCATGAGCAAGAGACAGACACATCCATCCAGCGGACTCCCTGTGATAGCTTTCAAAACCAGTGCTCGGGAGAAGATGTGTCTGTAGTTCTTATTCTGTCTCTTTGCCTATTATGTTCAGACAGCCTCAGGATTGTTCTGGAAGAATATAAAGTTTAAGTTGTACCAAGCAGCTATGGCTCCTGAATCCTGCAATGAAATGAGTCTCACCTAGAAAGATGGTGTCTCCAAATTCCACCCTGAAGGACAGTGGAGTGGTTAAGGATACGGTGTGGGAGCCAGAATTCTCTACTTTGGCAAGTTCCCTAAATTCTCAGAGTTCACTTTCCTTGGTGCATCAGGTGACATCACTACAGCTACCTCCGTAGGTTGTTGCAGAGTAAAGGAACCCGTAACAAAGCGCACAGAGTGTGGCGCCCTAAGGATTGTCTGTGAACTTAATTAGCTGTTCCCGATGAGACAGACCCTGGCAGATTAGCACAATGGAAAGTTTTAAGCAAAATGTTTCTGTCCTGGCCCTGCGTCCCTCTCTCCCTTGTCAGCCCCTCTCCTCTCTGTCCTAGTTCTCTGTCTTGCATTCCCAGGGGCTCTTCCTCACCTTGCTCCCCACCCCTAATGGTCCACCTACCTATTCTCACTGGCCCCCAAATGCTCATTCTGTCTATGTGCCTCCCTCACCTGGGCTCAGGGCTTCACTGAGGAGGTCCCCATCTCCCTTGGCCACCTGCTCTGTCAGTACAAAACAATATTTATTATGGTCCCGGCCGACTTCATTTAAGGGACAAACTCCTAGCCTTTCACCCTCCTCCTGCTTCCTCAATCTGAGGTGGAGACATCTGGAAAGCAGTTTAATAAGGTGGCTGACAGGCAGCTGGTTTCTGGAACTTCTCAGGGGGGCTCCAGGGAGCCATTCTGCAGAGGAAGTCGGAAGAAGTCGGCTTGATGGACGGCTGGTCTCAGTGAGAAGCCAGTCAGCTGCTCCAGGCCGGAAAAGGGCCACCTCCCCCTGCACTCACAGGAGGGTCTGCACCTGTAGAGAGGAAGTGGGGGGAGGGGATACAGAGGAATGGTGTCCTGTACTCCCCCAGAGGACCCCCAATAGCCATATGACCTGGGGGAAGATATTAGGCCTCTCTACTCCTGCATTCAAAGATGGATTTGATTAGGTGAATTCTCAGGCCCCATCTCTCCTGAACATTCTAGAATCCTGGATGGAGCAGAGTCAGCTAGTAAGGGACAGACAAAAAGAAAGGGCAGGAAAGGTCAGCTGCAATTTGTTGAACCAGTGCTTGACAGAGACCCTGGGCTTGGTGTGCTGTGGGACACCAAGATCAATAAAGGATCTTGCAGATCAGAAGAGGAGGCTAAGAATGCATGCAAATCGGCCCAGTGTAAAGGGGCCCACACGGCAGTACTGAGCTTAAGGGCTTCTGATGAGAGAGACAGAACATCCATGCACAGAGAAGTGAGGGGCCAGCATGGCCGAGCATGACTAAGTAGGGGCTGACGGTGTAGGGGCCCTAGTCCTAGAGGAACTGAGCAGAGGAGACTGCCTGGAAAAGCAGGCAGGGGAGAGGAAGCTTCCAGGAGATGGGACTTGAATAAATTCTTGAAATACTTGTCCTCTGAAAACAAGAGAGTGGGGATCGCAGTCCCTGTGCAAAATGAATATGCAAAACCCCCAAATAGTGACAACAGAGTGTTAGAACAAGCCTGGGGCCCTTCTCAACCCGGCAGGGGTCTCCCTGCTGGAATCAGCCCTGGCATCACCGCACTGGCACTGCGGGGCTCTGGGACTGCACTACTTCTTCGTCTGGATGCTGGTTACAGGACCATAGACTAACACAAGCACCGGCCAAGCCATCTGGCTCAGATGGGTGCACTTTCTACCCTCTGCTGCAAACATGCTTTATCTTAAGGAAAAGATTAACACATAAAAAAAAAATTAAAAGCTGCACAAGAAACAAAGGCTACTTCCAAACACCACCTGGGCAGCCCACAGCCGTCCACCGTCCTGAGCACTTCCCTGACTCCTGAGCTCCCTGAGAAGATGTGGCTGAGGGTTCTTTCTTTCTGTCACACGTGGATTTGGAAACTCACACTGTTTTCTTTCTGCCAAGTGCCATTGTCTCCAACCCCTAGACTTTGCTTAAACTGTTGTCACTGCAGCTTGGGCTTCCGCCACCCCAAGGGCTCTACCCTCTGTCTCCAGATAACCAGAGGGGGAAGCACATGTCCTGGGTTGAACAGCACCCCCCAAAAAAATTCAGAGCCACCCAAACCTCAAAATGTGACCTTATCAGGAAATAGGGTCTTTACAGAAGTAATGATTTCAACGAGATCTTCCTAGGTTAGGGTGGGCCTGGTTCTGCTGGACCCTTCCTGCTCTTTTCCTAACTGGGCCTATAGTAGGTCTTCTTAAAAACTATGGAGATGGGTCAACAGAATACATCTAAGCTCTAAAAGTAAAACTATTAGAAGAAAACATGGAAGTAAACCTGCCTGACCTTGGACTTGACAGGGGATTCTCCGATTTAATGCCAAAAGTATGAGCAACAAAAGGACCAACTGGATAAATGAGGCTTCATAAAAACTAAAAACTTGGGTACGTGGAGGGTTCTCTGTTAGTCCGCTTTTCCACTGTGGCCAAAATACCTGACACAAACAACTTCAAGGAGGACAGGTTTATTTTGTCTCACGGTTTTCGAGGTTTCAAAGCCCATCCTCAGCTGAGCCAGAGAGGAAGAAGAATCATGGTGGAAAGGCTGGGGTGGAGGGAAGCCATTCGGCTCACGGCAGCCATCCAGGATGCAGAGAAAGAAAGAGAGGAAGGTGCTACAGACAAGGTCAACCTCTCCAGAGCATGTCCCCTGTGACCCATTTCTCCAATTAGGTCCCGCCTCCCAGGAATCCATTCAAATTATTAATCTTTCTAATGGATTCATCCACTCTTGAGGTCAGAGCCCCCATGATCCGATCATTTCCTAAAATCCTCCCCATCAGACATTGCTGCATTGGAGACCAAGCTTTGAAGTACAAGAGACCTGGGGGGGACATTTCCTATTCAGATCATAAAAAGGACATTATCAAAAAAGTAAAAAGGTAACCTATAAAATGGGAAGAAATATTTGCAAATTATATAATTGGTAAGGGCTAATTATCTAGAGCATATTAAAAAAAACTCTTATACTTCAACAAGAAAAAGACAAATAACATAATGAAAAGACTTGAAAAGACATTTCTCTGAAGAAGATGCACAAATGAGCAAAAAACACCTGAAAAGATGTTTAACAACATAAGTCAGTAAGGAAAAGCAAAATCAAAATCACCTTGTGTACCTCTTCAAATCCACTAGGGGAGAGAGAGAGAGAGAGAGAGAGAGAGAGAGAGAGAGAGAGAGAGAAAGAAACAGAAACACTACTGGTGAGGATGTGGAGAAATAGGAATCTGTATACACTGCTGATGGGAATGTAAAGATGGTACAGGCTCTGTGGAAAACAGCCTGACAGATCCTCACAAATTTAAACATGGAACTACCAAACTACCCAGCCATTCTATTCCTAGCTCTATACCCAATAGAACTAAAAATTAGGCTGGGCGTAGTGGTGCCTGCCTGTAATCCCAGCAGCTCAGGAGGCTGAGACAGGAGGATTGCAAGTTCAAATCCAGCCTCAGCAACTTTATGAGGCCCTACGCAATTTAGTGAGACCCTGTCTCTAAATTTAAAAAAAAAGAAAAAAGAAAAAGGGTGGGGAGCTGGGGATGTGGCTTAGTGGTTAAATGCCCCTGGTTCAATCCCTGGTACCAAAAAACCAAACAGGCACTCAAACCAATACTTGTTCTTATCACCACTCTTCACAGCAGCCGAAAGCTGGGAACAACCCAAGCATCTATCAGTGGGCAAGTGGACAAACAAAATGTGGTCTATCCAACAGTTGAATATTAGCCACAAAAGAGCAAGGCAGTGATCCGTGCTACAACTTGGATGAACCTTGAAAACATGCTAAACAAAAAAAGCCACAGAGATCAAATATTATATGATTCCTTTGACGTGAAATGTCCACAATAACCAAACTGATAGAGAAAGCAAACCAATGAGTGGTTGCCAGTGGAAAGGGAAGGGAAAACAGGGAGGTATTCCCTGATGGGAACGGGTGCTCTCCTGGAGTGGCAAAAAGTACTGAAAAGACAGAGCCGGTGCATGCACAATGTGAGAATACACTGTCACTGAATTGCATACTTTAAAATAAGAGCAAGAATAAACACTTCTACAGCTATGGGGAAAGAAGGGTAAGTGCCATCCGCGAGATGGGGTAGCGTAGTCTCGAAGCGGTGTAAGCCAGCCGCGTGGGCTCTGGTGCTCACAACTTGGGTTTGAATCCCAACTCAAGCCTGATGTATAGTAAATGCTCAGTAAATCTGAACCAGTCCTGTTTTCAAACGTTTAGGAATTTCAGATAGACTTTGTCACCTTCTGCCACGTCTCCCTCCTCAGTGCCCTGCCATGGGTATTGAAGCTTAGAGTATATTTAAGAGGTAGGTAAATGGGGCTGCGACCACCCTGGGCCTTGGTGTTTAAACCCCATGGGAGGTTCTTTCCCAACCAACCAGTGTTGGGAGCAACCCCTACCTGAAGGGGCAGAGTTGCAGACAGAACATGGAGCAAAGTAACAGAGGGGGAGAAAAAGCAGAGCTCTGGCCCTGCCAAGCTCTGGGGACTATGCAAGCGTGAGCCTCCCACCCTGTTTGGCAACATTAAATTAAAGGGGTTTTCCCCTTCCACCCTCCTCACCCCCACAGCTGTAGCCACAGATGTTGCAAGAAAAATTAGAACTGAATTCTCTCTGACTCCGGGAATTTGCATATGGTTTCTGTAAAGCTAGTTAGTAAATATCTTTATGTAAATAGACTTCCTTTTTTACTTCAATAAATGTATTACATAGGAAATTTTATACTACAGCAAACAAGTACCTGTCAGCGAACCTCCTGCCATCTGTTTTTGCAGAGTTTTGTCGTATTGTCAACGGCCGTCTTCAGGCCAGAACAGCAGAGTGAAGTAATTACCACGAGGCTTTATGATCTGCACAGCCAAAAATATTGACCAAGTAGCTCTTTGCAGGAAAAAAAAAAATTGTTGCCCTTACTCTAAGTGAAACCCAGCACCCCTTACCTTCACTAGCAAGAATAAGTAAAAATTCATATCTTGGAAATAAAACATCATTAAATTCTAGCTCGATTCTGCTGTTTCTGTTCAATAAGTACCGGTCTATTCTATCCGTACATTCATTCTCTTACCTAAGACACCTTTCAAGGTCCTCAGGTATAGAGATGAACAAAGTGGAGAGTTTCCTACCCACTCTCATGGGACTCACATTCTAGGGGAAACAGGCACAGGAAAATCAAATATCCATAGTTACCCTTGGTTTTCATAACAGAAAATAATACTAGTACTTTACAGTATGTGACGGAGTGGCTGAATATTGAGTCAAGGGTCCTTTTGATTAAGAGTCAAGAAAAACTTGAGTAAGAAGGTGACATTGGGCACAAACCCCAGCATTCCTGGCAGTGAGAACAGGAAGTGCAAAGACCCTGAGGTAGGACTGACTTGACACATTTTTTTAAGCCACTGAATGCTCATAGACTGCTATCTCTGATATCTTCTCATCAATCAGCACATCTTAGAAGCTGCTGATTTGATTTGTCAGAACATATTTTGGAAAGCTCTACATCTTTATTGATCTTTTGTATCAGAACTGGGCTGAAGCATGTCCCTGACCCAACCCTGGGGAAAACCCTGAAATAGGGTGTCCTAGCTGAGTTCTCTGAAAGCAGATGCTGACATAGAATTTGGTCACACAATGTCATGAAGGTAAGAGGGTAGACCAAGCTCTGGCAGCAGGAGTTGGACGTGGCACAACCCAATCATTCTGGCTGGGTGGGAATCTCTGAGTGAATATTGCTGGCCAGCCCCCTCTTGGGGCAGGCAGCGATGTCCAGGACTGTATAGCCATCTTGTTCAGTCACAGAGGTCAACTGTCCTGAGAAGGGCATGACCTTGAGCAAGGTGGTTCTCTGCAGCAGGGGCCGACCTGGAAGGAGCTGACCTCTGAAGGCCTCACCCCCCCCACACACACCCCCCTGAAGGGGTCTGGCAGCTTGTGGCAGGGCATCCAGAGAGGAGAAAGGCCTGCTGGAGTTTGGTCCAACTCCTGGGGGTCTTCGGCCTTGACCCCCTGGCCCTCTGCGCCTCGCCTCTTCCGTTTCCCCTCAGAACCTTGCTGCCAGCTGCCGGGAGGGTTGGAAGGGGTTGAACAGTTAAGCTCGGCTAAGCCTCAGCTGCAACGACTTACAGCACTAAGTTTTTTCCTTCAAGACTCAAAGACAGGAAGCCATCGCGACCCAATAAATAAATACATTTGTTCATGAATGTGTCTAATAAGAAATGGTGAGTCATGATCTTGCACCACAGTGAGAACCCAGGAGGTTCTCAGACACTGGAAACTGGGGGCTGGGGACATTTCCTAGGGCTCCTTGACACTCGAACAGACACCCACCCTCTGAGGTGACTTGTTGGCTGGCCCTGTCCTGAAGCCCTCAGTCGCTCCAGATTCTCTGACCTCCGATGGCTGCTCAGTCCCTGGCCAAGGACCCACCACAGTGAGCAGGAGGGAGCCCCATTTCAATTACTCACTGGAAATCATCTGCGATTCCACGGAAGGAAACCTGAACATTCCCCCAGGAGCCCCTGGGACGTGAGAGAGCGAGTGAGTGGAGGGTCAGGGCTCCTCCTCCTGTGGGGCTTCTCAAGTGGAAACCTCTGTTCATGGAAAACCATGTGAGAACCCTTGAGTGAGGCCAATTTCCTTGCTTAAGGATGTGCTGCTCTGGGCAGACGGTATGTGTTGGTCCACAGTCTCTGGTGTCCCCAGTCAAGCCAAGGCCCACGGAGGGGAGGTGCCTTGCCGAAGATCGCACAGCCAGCTCCCACAGGGACAGGAGGGGGACCCAGTCCTGGCCTCTCTTCAGTCCTTCTCATTGCTCTCTGCTTTGCCACATCCTTCCTTCCCATGGCTACTCCTCTGGCTGCTTGCCTCCCCCCAGGCTGGGTGCTGGGCCCCAGCTCCCCTCCACCCTCCCAGCTCACCTCTGTGCCGACGCTGGCAGCAAAGTCTCCCCTGCCCACAACAGGCTGGTGCCACCGTTAGGATCCCCTCCAGCGTCTCAACCAAGTGCTTCCCTGTGCATGTCTCAGAAGCCACGTCCCTCAATGGAAAGCAACTCTCAAAGCCTCACCAACGGCCTGAAGCCCCTGGGCTGGGATGCTGCACAGTGTCCAGGAAGAACCAGCACATGTGACACTGGGCTGTGCTGTGATGGCTGGGAATGGAGGAGATAGCCTGAGAGGGAGGGGTGTGGACAGGGAACTGCTCGCAGGGTCCTTAGGACCTCTCCAAGCTGGCCTGGAGGACAAGTGTTCAGGACTCACTGTGTTCTGTGCCCAGAGAGGGCTTCAGCTGCCAGGTTGAGGGTGACCGGTGGGACGTGAGCTCCTACCCCCACCTGCACTGAGTGCTCTCACCTCATCCTCAGAAGTTGCTGGGGAGCCAATGGCTAATTACTTCCTGTCTACCAGCCCCAGCGTGAGCCCCAAACTTCTTACCTTGGAAAATAGAAAATGGATTTACCAATGTAAAAGCAGAGATTTAAATGTCCTTGGTGGGATTGGCAAGAGGAGGACCCAGATTTAGGGCAACGGGTCAGGAGCCAGACATTCTAGTTAGGGGATAGGTGGGTTTTGAAGAAGCCTTCCTGGGTCAGAACCCGTGGATGGGTGGCAGCCCTTGACTCCTCAGGACCACTGAGTCAGGGTTTCCAGGAGGTCTGAGAACATGCACTTTGCCCAGTCCCTCCGTGACCCTCAGTATGGCACAGTATGAGAACCAATGAGGACAGGGCCTAGTCCTGCATCCACTGAAGGATGGTGGGCCTCTTGGGACCTCAGTTTTCTTTCCTGTAAAAATGGATGGCCTGATTCCTCTTGCTTTGAGAACTGTAGAGTCCACCATGTGCGTCCACATACGTGGTCTCACTTGGTTCTCACACCACCCTTGAATGTGGAAAGTGGCTGTCACTGTCACAGACAAGGCAGTCCCAGTCAAAGGGTGGATGTGGGGTGAGGATGGAGTGTGTGACAGGTGGGCAGGGAGAAGCCTCCTAAGAGGAGGCACAACCCACCCCTTAACCAAATCACCAAGAGGAAGAAAGAGTGTGGAGGTCGTGAGAAAAGCTGTGAGGACCCCACAGAGAGAGGACGGGGCTGGTCAAGGTCAAGGTCAAGGCACAGGGAGCCAGCAGGACTGCAGCAGGCTTCAAGCAGGGTAAGAGGCCAGCCCTGCAAAGGGCCCTACATGGAGGAGGAAAGGCCATAGCGGGTGCCAGACCCAGTGCCAGAGCGGCCCGAGGTCTTGGGAAAGCGTGTGAGTGTTGCTCTTTCCAGAGCCTGGAAGGGTGTGGCTGCCCGAGGAAGGGTGGGAAGAGGTCGTGGTTCCTGAAGAAGACATCTGTCAGTCTGCATCTGCTTCCAGCCAAGCAGGACCGGAAAGGCTCCGGAGGGCTCTGAGCCCAGGGATCCGATGGGAAGTGATAATGGCATGAATCACTCAGGGGGGACAAAGAGGAGATGACCAAGGCATGATTCCTCTTCTCCCATCTATCCCTGGGCACCTGCTTCTCTGTTCCTTTTTCACCTGGGTCCCAGTGGCTCAGAGCCAAAATGGTGCTCTCCACCCTCTCCTGACTGGAAGCCCCCTGAAGGTCACCTGCCAATCTACCCACTGGCTCAGTGAGGGGGCCAAGACTGGCTTGAAAGGCCATTGCTATTCATAAGGCTAAAGATCCTGACATGATGCGAAGGAATGAAGATCAGCCATTAGGAAGGCCTCAGAGCAGGATTTCGATGGTAGTGAAACTTCATCCCTTATAGGACCAGAAGGGCCCTCGGAGACCATCAAATCTGCACAGGATCCTCTTAAAAGGCACATCCTTTCAGTCTTGCAGCTTGAACCCAGCCTGTCCCATCTCTGGCCCTTTCCTGGCCTCTCTGAACACGAAGAACACCTGATATAACCCCTGGTGGGGTTACCCGTGGTGGGGGTGTCACAATATGGTGGCTCCTACCCATCTTGCTCTCGTCCTCTCCCCCAGGCTCCTCGGAGCAACAACCCAGCTCCAAAGCTGACCAGGAAGGGTGGAAGGAAACAATTAAAGACTCTAAACCAAGATTTCAGGTGACTGTGGCAGGTCAGTGTTAGGGTCTGTAAACAAGTCTGGATGGCGCCTGGCAAAATGCCAGAGGGAGTGGTTTGTGAAGTAACTCTAGCGAGCCATTAAGTGTGGAGATTCCTTATTGGTTGACTGCTGTATCTAGTTTATGTTAATTAAGATAAGCTGTGTGTAATGTATATATACCCCTCCTGTCCTACAATAAACGGCTTCCACTCCTGCTGTATCAAGCTACACAAGTTGTTCGTCACGCCCCCGGTTATTTTGCTGCAGCCGGACTGCGGCAGGTCAGGAATGCCAAAAGCCGGGACAAGGAAGCAATGGACCCCTAGAGGTCGACCACCCTGAGCAGTGGTGCTCCAAGCAATGCAAACACCAATACACACCTTCTGGTCTCCACAAATAAATGCATTTAGGGTATCTATTTTAGTTTGTTCCCCTCTTTCCTCTTGCGTACAAGACTAGAGCTGGGGCTGGGAATATAGCTTTAGGGGTGCTTGCCTACCTAGGGAGGTCCTGGGTTCAATCCCTAGCACTGCCAAAAAGAAAAAAGACTTCAGCCAAAAGTGGGTGAGCATCAGCGGGCAGGGTGGTGTTGGTGGTGGGGGAGCATTTGCAGGAGACAATGGCCAAGACCAGTCCACATTTGCTCATCCCTCCCCAGAAGCCACCTGCCCTCCAACAACTTCCTACCTCTTCAGTCATCTCTCTGCCCTCAGGTTTTTTCTGGCTTCAGAATCATGATTTGCCCACCTGGGGAACAGGTTAAAGGTAACTGGGAGTCTATGCTTTGGGAGCAAACCATGAGGGGTGGTAGTTACTGGATGAACAGCAGGATTTCTTCATGATTCAAGCACCTCTCAGAGGATGCACATCAGGACAGAGCCCAGGTGGCCACAGAGGCAACCTGCTCACTGACACACGGAACTTACTTGACTTTCTTCCCTCCATATTGCATTTCTGCTCTTTCTTAATATGCTTCTTGGAGTCACATGTAAATAAACTCTCACACCTTGTAGTAGTCTATTTTTTCACTACTGTAATAAAATGCCTGAAGCTGGGTACTTATGAAGAAAAGAGGTTTATTCGGCTCATAGGTTTGGAAGCTGAATGTTCAAAATCAGGTAGCCCCACTGGTCCAGGCTCTGGTAAGGACCTAATGACAGATGGCAACAGAAGGTATGACTTCTGTTCATAGGTGCCTCATCTTAGAGATGTCACCATTGCCTATCGCAGCCCCTGCAAAGACTTCAGAGCAATATTCAGAAAATCCTGACAACCTGGAAAGCATAAAGCAGTAAGCACAAATCAAGAGAATTTCATGTTGCTTGAATAGAAAGAAAACATCTCGAACTGCATTCCAGAGAGCCCCAAACTGGAAGCCAGCAGATACTCAGGAACGAATGCCGAACGCCGTCCTTGCCCTCACCCAGCACCTGGCCCGGCTTCTGAGCTCCTGGGTCTCTGCCTGCCTGTGCCTCCCTTCCTTTTCTCATCCATCTCTCTCAGTATTGACCTTTCCGCTCTCTGCCCACCCCAGCCACTTGGCCACTAAACCACAGGAGATGAGGAAGAATTCCAGGAGAAACCAGCGCCTGCTGGGTGGCCGGAGGGTGAGCCATCCCATTAGTGAGCCACAGAGGGGAGGGAGCTCCCGACACCAAGGCCTGGAGCCCATGGGAAGTGGGGGTGACTCTCCTTCTGAAATTTCCTTCTGTATTCTCAGAGAAATTTTATCCATATGTTTCTGATTCATTAACACTTAACTCATCAAAATGTTATTCGGTAAGAGCTATTTGATGTCCAAATGCTTTGTAAGTCTGTTTAATGAGCCTAAAGAGCGCTCTCTCTCTCTCTCTCTCTCTCTCTCTCTCTCTCTTTCTCTCCAGAAAAGCAAGCAGTCATATCCTGTCCAGTGATTCAGCTTATGAAACAAACCTTTGGAAAACACCATGAGACAGAAAGATGAAAGTCTGGGTATTGGGCTCAGGTTTTGCCTGACCAGTGTGATCTCCTCTAGATCATTCCTGTTCTCAGAGTTTATATGTTCACCCCGTGTCACCCATCAGGTGACACAGAAAGATGCCAAAAACCAGAGGATGCTCCCAGCACCAAAGTTCCTTCGATTCCTGACTCCCGGGTTCTTCGTCACCTCCCCACCATCCAAGCCTTGCCTGGGCTTCAACAAAGTGAATTTTGTTCTTAGTGAAAATCTTCAGGATAAAGAGAGGCCTGAAGAATGTGAGGCCCAAAGCAATTATTTAATGGGTATTGAGTCTTACTCCCAGAATCAGACGAACCTCAGACAGAATAGGGGAAAATGGAACTCATGAGAGAAAAGAGAAGAGGGAAGAGCTGACCACAGAATACAGGAGGTGTCAAATTATTCAATGAGGACCCCATAGAACCTCCCTGAACATCCCAAGTGAAAGGAGCTCAGACTCACCTTCTGAGAGCTTCTCTGACCTATTAAATTGCTAATTAACTGCCCTTGCCAGGGGCAGAAGAATGGGCATGATGACCTTCAGAGAACTCTTGCTCACCCCAGGGCTTTTATGACCCTCTCATTAGCCCAGCTTAGCTCAGCAGAGTGCACTAAGAACAGAGGGCCCTTCTGTCATTCTTCCCTTAAGACCACAGACTTACAGGGACATAAAAAGGTCAGATGCTTCCAGTGCCCTCTGGGGCAGCCCACAGATGTGGGTGCTTTGTCATTCAGGATGAGGACAAAGCCAACAGAGTAATCCCAGCTGTGGAGCCTACCCCCATCCTGCCTCCAGCCCTTCTTTCTCTTTCCACCAAGGCAGAGACTGGGCTGCTTGAATTGTTCTGGCTCCTGAGCCAACAATGGAGGTACCAAAACTAGCCAGTGAGGCATCAAGCAGTGCAGGGGCTGGGATGATTTCATTTACCTGAGGTGGGGACGGGAGACTGAGATCATCTGTGAGCTAGTGAATGCTGCTGCCCCCAGAACCCCAGATACAGGGACTGCTGTTTACTCAATGCAGAAGTCCAGCCATCCCCACTGCAAAGATGGGCTCTACTCCTGCATCACTTTTTCCTCCCATTCCAAAGAGCAGTTGGTGGATGAACGGTCTTCTGTTGATTGGCATGTCCTTATTAAATGCCTGGGGTAAGAGGGAGAGCAAAAGCACCCCAGACAGAAGCTTTAGTCTTTTTGCAGCCTAATCTTACAAGTGATGTCTTTCTCCCTGGGCTGTATTCCACTCCTTAGAAGCAAGTGGGTAAGTCCAGCCCATCCTCAAAGTAAGGGAATTTCACCTCCCAGCCCCTGTCCATGAACCTCTGCTGTCTCTTACCAGCACACCTTTATGAAGGTCATTATGCTTACAGTCTAGAGGAGGGACTCAGGCTCAGTGTCCACAGCTAGCATGTGTCAGAGTCAAGACCGAGCCCAGGACTGTTGTACATTATACCAACAACCACTCTTAACCCTTGCTTCACAGGACCTTCTTGTCTTGGGGTAAAGCAAATCTTTCTTTAACCACCAAATGAAAGTCTGGTCAGAATCCTATAAGGCTTGAATTTTTAATAAAGGCCCCCAGTGGTGATTTCTTTTATCATACCCTGTGGCTAGTCATCCTCTTGATGTCTTCTGTGGACTGGTGGTTCTCATTAGGGATCCAGACTTCACTAGGACCGTGGGCATCATCGGGAAAAGACCCAAGGTGCACACCTTTAGACTCCAGAGGTTGCTGGGACTTGGGCTCTCATCCAGAGAGTGGGTCACAGTCCTAAGCCTAGCCATCTTCTCTATGACCATGTCCTGAAGAAGATGCAGTCAGGCCATTTCAGGTTGGATGGAGCACAGGGAGAGGGAGACCATCAGCCTCCCCGCTATGGTTCTCTCCTGGCCTCCTTCTTGGAGCCTCCTAAGCCTGAAAGGAGAAGGCACTTTGGCTTATGCTGACTTCTTTCTGCACCATGCACAGCCTGGCTGAAGGGGACCAGCTGTGTGAGAAAGCGGGGCAGAGCTCATAAATGACCGACAAATTTTACTCACTGCCATAAACACATTGGAATCATAAGAACTTGATAGGCCCTTGCAATCTCCCAAAGCTCCCTCCCCTGGCATTGACAGGAAAGCCTGGGAACTAACCACCAGGACCAAGTTTGCCTGAGACTGAGCTACAAATGCCCCTTTCTAAGGGGGACCTCCCAATACCATTAGTAAGTGACTCACTGATGAGAGCAGCAGCCCCAAGTGACCACGGAATTCTTTGTCCTTCTACCCTGAGCCAGTGCCTAAACCCTGCCTGCTCAGTGCACAGGATGGCTTTGTGCTTCTTCTGTTAAGTCATGGACACTCTTCAGTGTGTCAAAGGACTCTATGTATCCAAAGTCCAACGTGTTCATTATTATTACAAAGCATCCACCATTCTAGGCGCTGCATTCGGACTGTGCTAAGGATGATCTCTTTTCATCCTCAGGATAGCCCGACTGAGAAAGAAATTCACAGAAACCCCCACAACCAGTGTGGTGAACTGGGTCTCGGACCTGGGCAGGCTGACTCTCTCGATTGCCACTCAGAGAAATCTCATGTTACTCCACAGCTCTCAGAAAATGCATCTGGACGTAACTTCTCATTTTTAGAAAGAAAAAGTCATGGTTTATGTACAAGATGGCTTTAATAATGAGCTGACCCCTAGGGAGATGGAGTTCTCCCAAGATCAAGCACCAGACCAGTATGACTATAAGAGATGAGGACCCCTTGGTCACCCCTCCTTCTGAGGCAGCACCATTGAAGAGCAGCTTGTGCTGGGAAGTCAGCAATCTCCCCCCACAGCCCATGCACTGCCTTCCTGGAGCCCCAAATTTTGCTCACCAGATGGGGTAACTAGAGGGACAAAGAGTAAAAAATCCCCTAAGCCTAGACATGGGACTCCAGCCTCTGTCCCTGAATATTCCTCAATCCCAGTGTGTACAGATTAGGATGTGGGAACCAGGGAAGGGGCAGGGGACAACATCTGCAGCCTGGGTATAAACCTCTTGTCTTTCAAATGGGACATCTGGCCTGGGCCTCCCCAGAGGTGCTGTCCAGATGTGCCCCTCATCACTTCACCATGGAAACCAGTGGAGAAGCAGCAAATAGCCACCAGGAGCAGGAGGCCTGCTCAGATTTACTTGTGAATGCAGATTTTCAGGATGCTGGGGGCCTTAGGAATCACCTAGTACATGTCCTTCATTTTACAGGTGAGGAAAATGAATTCTGGGGGAATTGCTTTTGAAATCTTTTGTTAGTCCTGGCTGACCTAGTCCACACCTGTGTCCACTGGGCCTCCCACTACCTGCATATGGAGACACATCAGAACTTTCTGTGAAGTTCAGAGCTGGCAATCCAAGCAGTAACACCTTGGCCCAGGACTGTTCATGCCAGGAGGGGTACTCGAGGAAGATGAGAAGGTTCTAGGTAACAAGACCATACTATTTGTTGTCTAATTTGGCTCGCTTCGGAGAGGGTTGGGGATAAGGGCACACCAGAAGAAAGGAGGATGTAAGGGTCCCTTCATGGAGAAGGAAGCATCACGGAAGTAGGGACCTAGGATGCAGAAGGCCTGGTCTGGCTTCCTCATTCTGTCAACAGGCTCTTCCTGGACACCAGCGCAGTGACCACCCCAGTGCCGATGACACAGCAAAGTGCCAACAGACAAGGACCTGCACACGCAGCCTGGAGTTGGTGGCTGAGCTCCTACTATCAACTCAGAGTGCCTTTGCGCAGCCACTGTCCCTCTCTGGGCCTCTTTTCATCTTCGGATGGTGCAAGAGTTGAACCATTCATCCCCTCTCTGGTCCCTCCCCTTCACGCTGTAGCGTCTGGGAATCTGAGACCCCTGACTGAGAAGCGGGTCCCAGCTCAGCAGCCTCCCACCTGGCCAGCTCATCGCACTAACCAGCAGAACACATGGCCTGTCACCCCTCGTGCCTCCAGGCCCCACCTGCACCCAGCCTGTCCCAGCTCCACCCAGGTTGAGCCTCCTGGTTGTTGTATGGGAACATCCTGGGAGACTCTGGAAGAGGCCAGCAAAACACACACACACACACACACACACACACACACAAGAATCAGAATAAAGATTAAAAGCCACAACATTCAAACAAGTGCAAAGGACATGCCAAGAATCCTCTGGCACTGCCCCTGTGGAACACCTGGTCATGTTTAACCCGAGCCACAAATGTGATTTCCATGTGGAGACTCCCGGCAGGGATGGTGGGAAGCCGACTGGACACCCTCAGCATGGGCCCGGCCAGCCTGAGTCACCCCATCGTCTCCTCAGGGACAGGTTCCATTGATGAGGGCAGCTTCTGACAAAGAGGGAGAGTGCTAGCGCTCTAGGTCTCCACCATGTCCTGGTTTTGGATGCGCTCTTTAACCTAAGCTCTGCCGCCACCTCCCTGGGAGCCAGCAGATGGGGAAACAGAAGGGAGATGGCTGGTAGGGCCCATTGGCTTCCCATGGAGGACCTCAGCCTAATACAAGTTGTCATGTGTCAGCTCAGGGCATGAACAGAGCCACCTCAGCAGCAGCTGCTCCAGTAGCCCATAGCCAACATGGTGTCACGGTGAGGGAGTGCTGTCCCAAGGGGCTAGACAGAGGCAGGAGCCCAGGAGACCCGCCCTAAATCCACCAGGTGGCAGTTGAAGGGGAGAAAGACTCTACAAAGTTGACTCCTTCCCTCGGCTAGGCGAGATCAGGGGCTTAGTGCTGCTGCTTTTCAGATATGGTGGGTTTTAGAAAAGAGGAAGGATCAGATGTTATGGAACTCACCATTAAGCTTGGCCCAACTTTTCTAAAAAGCCTAGATCTTGGAGTTAATGAATTCGGAGAGATCAGGGTGCCTGACTCAGGTTATTAATCCACAGGTTAGTAACCTGAGGCCCAGAGGTGCTCCAAGGACCCCACCATGGAGCCCGAATCACGCTGCTGGTCCTTGGCTTTGTACTTCTACAAATAAGGCTTCTCACCAATAAACAGAGAACATTGTAATAAGTCAAACACGGATTTACTCACTGATTCTCTATTCAAAGTATCCTAATATATATATTTTTTTTACTTTCAATCTCTACAAATCTCAAAATGTCACATTTTTGCAAATAATAATTTAAATTTTATAATGTGGTCTATTCCAAAAACAGCTCGAATCATAAGGATATTATAACATTTTACCAAAAGCGTATTTTTCTTTCTAAGTTTCCCTTGACGTAACACATGATACGTGGAGCTTTCTCAATCTACATTTTCTCATTCGCGAGGTCTTAAGTTCTACTGGTCATGAATTATGAGTTTCTCTCTCCAGGATAATCTGGAGATGTGATTAGTCTTTGCAAAAAAAAAGTTATCAGAGTAAAACCTCTTAGAGGAAAGTTGAGGATTTTGCAATGATGTCAGAGAAGAGAAAAGAGAGGCCAAGGCCAAAGTTTTCGCTCCCTTCCCATAGCCCTCCTGTCCTCCTGCACTGAACCCTAGGAGGAAGGGAGCTGAGAGGTGTAGCAGGAAAGGGAAAGACTTCAACAGAGCTTAGTCTGAAGTCCCATATCGCAGGGGCTGGGGGTGTAGCTCAGTGGTACAGTGCTTGCCTAGCACATGTGAGGCCCTGGGTTAAATTCATAGTACTACAACCACTCCCCTCCCCCCCCCCCCAAAAAAAAATCAAATCTGTGTGTTGGGAAGGGGGTTTAATGAAGCACTCAAGCATTCCAACTTATCAGGCCTCCCTGGGCCCACTCCACTTCCAGTGACTGCCTAGCATCTCAGTTGTAAAATCACAGTGGTCGTTTGTGAGAGCAGATGCAGAAAATGTGCCTTTAACACGCTCATTATCAGCAGCAAAGAAAGAGGATCGTCAAGCCTGTCATTAAAACAGCAGGAGAGCGAAATCCTCAAAAGTTCTAGCAAACCAGGGAAAGAAATGGAAATAAAATAGAAAATAATGGATCTCCTATGCCAGGATGGTATGTAAAATGCCTTTAAGAAAGACACTACTAAATAAGGATGCCATATTTTATTTTAGTAAAAATATTTATTCATTATCTAGGCTTTTATGGATTTTTCTGGTGCCCTTAGACTCTTGTTTTTGTTTTAATTCAAGTTCTGAAGTTTGTTAATAGTAAATTAGTAAATCACCTATACTTTCTGAACTTTCATTCCTCCGCTTACAAAATTAAGGAAACAATGCCTATTTCACAGCAAGCACTATGGTGAGGACCAGATGAAATGATGTTTATGAAAGGTGGTTTGTGTTGCTTTGTAATTATTATTCAAATGGCTTAGACTCCAAATCTCTGTCAGAGAATCTGGGAATCTTGAAAGCAATAAAAACTTTCTATTTGAAAACAAATATGAATGGAACAGCATCCAGGGAAAGCAAAAGAGATTCAAATTGGACATTAGAAATTTTGTCTTGGGCTGGGGATGTGGCTCAAGCGGTAGCGCGCTCGTTTGGCATGCGTGTGGCCCGGGTTCCATCCTCAGCACCACATACAAACAAAGATGTTGTGTCCACCGATAACTAAAAAATAAATATTAAAAAATTCTCTCTCTCTCTCTCTCTCTCTCTCTCTCTCTTAAAAAAAAAAAAGAAAAGAAAGAAATTTTGTCTACCCCCTAAATCTCCACTCCAATGAGGTCTGCTGAAAAATAGAGACCAAAGGTCCTTCTCAGGAGAGTTTCTTTATGTGAGCTCATCCCACTTGTAAGGGGGAAAGGGAGCTGATCCTTCCCTTTGGAAAGAATGTTGACAAAGTGGAAATTACAGGTTCAGAGCACCTTGAGAGCACCCCTGGCCCAACTCCTTGTGCATTCTAAAAACTATGATCATCTAGTGACCATGAGAGGCACCGCTCTCTGCTGCGGAGAGTTCACTGCACTGAGCACAGCAACAGGAAGCCCGACATGCATCTGCATTCGCCACCATCGCCTTCCCGCTCAAGCAAGCAAGAGTTATTTTTTTCTGTTCTACATATGAGAAAACTGAAGCTCAGCCATCCTAAATAATTCATCAGA
This sequence comes from Marmota marmota marmota, assembly GCF_001458135.2. NCBI lineage: Eukaryota > Metazoa > Chordata > Mammalia > Rodentia > Sciuridae > Marmota > Marmota marmota. The sequence goes on along the minus strand of NW_026000005.1, from coordinate 34,381,903 downwards.
GGTAGCACAGCTCACAGCAGAGCTAAGAATTGGACCCAGGCATATCTCATACTTGGTTTTCCATTTGTGCCAAAATACCTGTATCCATTTCCTACTGTCATATAACCCACTACCACAGACTGAGCAGTTAAAACAACATATTTATTATCTCACAGTTCCCGGGGATCAGGAATCTGGGTATGTCTTAGCTGGGTCCTCTCCTTAGGTCTCACCAAATGCCAGGCTGCATTCTCATCTGAAGCTTGACTAGAATATTTCATCAAACCAGTAGGGAACATCTCTCACCTGGGCTAGGGCCCAGTCCCTGTTCTAAGAGCTTTCCCGGATCAAGTCATGCCCACCTGGGGTAATCTCCCCTTCCATTAACTCACAATCAACTTCATCATAACTTAATTATATCTGCTATATTTATTGATGAGAAGCAGCACTTGAGTCTTACCATACTCATGGGAAGGGGACCCTATAGCATATGAAATCTGGGTATAGGAATCATGGGGATGATGTTAGAATTCTGCCTGCCACCAATCCTACTTGAGTTGTGGCTTCAGGAGATTCAGTTCCAAGGAAAATTAAACCAGGAGCAAACATGGCAGCTGGGTCTATTCTGCCTTGACAGTTTTCTCTGCAATTGCAGATAGCCCAATGATAAAATGATAGTTACCACTGGTGTCTGCTAGAAAGGAATATTGCAGAATCTAAATCTGAAGAAACAGAGACTCTTAATGCCTGATGCAATATTAGATGAACCTGGGGAGATTTTGAAGTGTAAGTATGTTCTCCACAGAGATCCTAATTTAATTGTGTGGCATGGGACCTGGGCATCTTCTGTTATTTTTGTTTTTGTTTTTAATTCCAAGGAGTCCCCAGTGTCTGGTCAAGTTGAGAATCCCCAGTCTGCGCCTGATCTACAAGGTGTGATGCGTTCACCCCAGGCTCATGTGCAAGACAATCTACTGAGATGTGAGAAGAAAACCTTCAAGCTTCTAGGAAAATGTATTTTTAAAGTTTCAAAATAAAAGAGAAAAGAATCTTTAGAACTCTAGCTTGCAGTCTGAACTGTAAAAAGCTTGGAAGTCATCTCTTCCATCCTCACAAAAATAGGATAAAACTAACAACCTGAATTCCTCAGAGAACTCTCATAGGACAAACCACTGTCCCAACTCTGGAGAGACAGGTGGATACAGAGAATGACACTTACGGGGTGCAGATGCCCACAGCTGGGGCCAGTATTAGTAGAAAACTGAAATGTGAAAAGTGAAAAGAAATGACAATTGTAATTGCTGGACTATTGGATGACCGGTGCAGACTTGTTTAAGTTAAAACTTCTGATGGGTCCTCTGGTCTTGGGAAGGACACCATACTTTCCTGAGTTTATCTCATCCCTCCATGTTCTCTTTATGAGCATCACAGAAAACTCTCCTTGGGAAGGGAGAGAGCAACCATTTTGAAATATGCCCAGAGCTCTCTGTTCTCCTTAGCAAAGCCAGCCTTCAAGAGAAGCAGTTTTACTAGTCCCTGGACAATGGGGGTCTGACAAAATCTAACCAACAAGAGGGAAAGGAAAGACGCAACTCGGACTCACAGGAAGACACCGAGTTTACCACCAATGGTTTCCCACCCCAATCACAGACTCCTGTATAATGATAAAGGATTAAAGTTAGAAGGAATGCAAGCCCCAAACTCTATTTAAGGAATCTCTTGGAAAACCTAGACTAAGAGAGGACAAAAACAAGGTCACTAGAATAATTTTAGCCTTTGACACCACAGCTACAGAAACTTGTAAACAGCATAACTCCAAGGCAAATAAACCTAAAGCCTCATATGAAAATGAGGTTTTTACCTGGGTTCCTTTCACCAAATACATCATATCAGGTTTTCAACAAATATTACAAGGCATGTTAACAGAGAAAGAAATAAAGGAAGGAAGGAAGGAAGGAAGGAGAGTTTGAATACTCATAAGAACCAGACTCAGATATGACAGAGTTTAGAATGATCAGACTGAAAATTTAAAATAACCCCAATTAACATGGTAAGGGCTCTAATAGGAAAAGGGAGTAATCAGCAAGAGCAACTGGGTAACATAAGAAAAAAAGGGAGACTCTCAGCATGCTAGGAAAAAAAAATTTAAAAACTAACAGAGATGAAAAATGCCTTCAATGGGCTTTGCAGGTTAGGTACACCTGGGGAAAGAGTCAGTGAGCTTGAAAAAATATATGCAGAAACTCCTAAAACTGAAATGCAAAAAGTGAAAAGAAATGACAAAGTTACATCATGATATTCAAGAACCGAGGGACAATTATAAAAGGTGTGACACATGGGTGCTGAGAATACCAGAGAAGACAAATGGAATAAAGGAATGAATAAAAGGTGTGGCCAACAAATTCTCAAAGTTAGTGACAGACAACAAACCACAGACCAGGAAACCCACAGAACACCAATCAGGATAAACGCCAAGCGACATATCTGTGGGTACAGTGTATTTGAACTGTGGAAAATCAAAGACAAAGAGAAAATCTTGAAAAAAGCCAGAAAGAAAAAACCTTTACTTAGAGACAGAATACAAATTAGATTGAACTTCTCTTCAAAAACCATGCAAACAAGAAGAAAATGGGGTGAAATATTATTAAAATGTTGAAAGAAAGGGGGAAAAAAGCCAGAATTCTTTATCTAGCACAATGTCCTTCAAATGGCAGGACAAATAAAGATTAGACTTTCTTAGACAAACAAAGATTGAGGAAATGTGTTACGAGGAGACCCACTTTGCAGTAAATGTCAAAAGTTCTTCAGTGAGAAGGAAAATTATTTCAGTCTGAATCTGAGATTTATGTAGAAAAAAGAGTGTATCAACAAATGAAGATAAGATTTTTTTTTAATTTCAATTGATCTAACATGACAGTTTGTTCAAAATAACATTACCAACAACCAATCTGGTGCAGATTTGTATAACTAAAATCAATGACAACATTATAAGGAACAAAAGAAAGAACTGGGAATGCTTTGTCACACTACCCACGAAGTAAGACTGTGTCACTTGAGGGTGGGGTTGAATTGGTTGTCACTGTATACCACACACTTCAGGGTAACCGCCCAATGAAGCATATGGTTGATATGCTAAGACAGGGGAGAGAGTGGAATCATATACAATGCTCAATTATAATGAGAGAAGAGATTTTTAAAAGAAAGATAAAAAAGAAAGAATGAGTAAAAGAAATGGAAAATAGTTACAAATATGGTAGCTATTAATCCAACCATATCAATAATCAGTTTAAACATACATAATCCAAGTGTATCACTTAAGATACTGTCAAAATGAATTTATAAAAAATGACTCAACTATATATATTGTCTGCAAGCATCTTGACGGATTTTAATATTGATAGTCAAGCGTGTATATAATTCATAAATATACATATGAAAGATACATACTGAAAATCTTTTTCAAAAAATGGGAGTGAACCATCTAAAACGTTGGGAGGCACTGGCCCACAGTAGAAGCACTTCTCAAGTTTTACTGTACATAAGAATCACATGGTTATAATGCAGATTTTGAATTAAGGAGCTCAGCATGAGGCTAAGATTTGGCACTTTTAAAAAGACCCCCAAGGAAAGAAAAGAGAGAGAGAGGAGGAGCATTGACACTGGCCTTCCTCAGACCTCGCTCCCAGGGACAAGGGTGTGAAGAGCACATGTCCCTAACCACAATACCTGTGGTTGCCCTTAAGAAAGAAACCAAAGATTTGTGTAATTGAGAGATTGCTCCCTGCAACAATCATGTGGTCATATATTACTGATGTACTTTTAAAAAGAATACAATTTTTCAGGGCAAAAACAAGTAGGAAGGTATCCACATAGTTTAAAAAAAAAAGTGGAGAAAGAGAGGAAGGAAAGAGAAGAGGAAGGAGGGGAAAGAAAGGAGAGAATTGGGAATGAAGAGAGGAAGTACTGTGGTTTCAATGTGTGTTCACTCTAAAATTCTGATCAAAATTCAGTTGCTATTTTGTCCATAGTAGGATATTTAAGTGGTGTTTAAGACATAAGGTCCCCATGGTCATGAGTGGACTAATGCCATTATCAAGGGAGTGGATTTATCTCCCCTCCATCCTTTTCACACTCTCCTTGCCCTTCTGTTCTTCTGCCATGTGCTGTCTTCTGCCATGTGCTGCCTTCTGCCATGCAGCAAGAAGGCCCTCTCCAGATCCAGCACCTTGGCATCAGAACCCCCAGCCTCCCAAACTGTGAGCCCATGAATTTCTGTTCTTTATAAATTAACCTGTTTGTTATCAGGTACTCTGTTATAGCAACACAAAATGGCCTAAAAGAAGAGATAATGAGTTAGAATGCAAGAAGTTATTATTTTGGTGATCGTAAATCAAACAAAGTTTTCCAGAAATTGAAAAATTTATTGAGATAAAAGCAAGGTCTCACTTTTATGACTCCTCCAAATCATATAAAAACGTATGATTACACTATAAGGAATACTTTAAATATAGGTCTAGGGAACAGGTTTTAGTTTTTCACATTCAATTTTTATGGCTGCTGAAAGGAACCATGTAAGGGGGCCTCTACAAAGGAGACGTGGCAGAAGGCCAAGTCATATCCAGCATCCTTAAATCTTTGGGGAGTGTTTGGGGAGCAAAACTTGATTGTTTTGAAATAACCTAAAGTCAGAACAGGCAGGAAGTAATTCAAGATCAACCAGTAGAGAGAGAAAGAGCAACTCAGGCTCAGACACTTCCCCACCCCTTTGGCAAAAGCAAATGCTTAAGACCCTCACACATGGGCTTACGGGGGAAACAAATTACTGTGAGCAAACAGGCTAATGTTGCCACTGAGAACAGTTCATAGAGGCTCCCTGAACTATCTCCACACTTCTGAGAGACCCCACAACATACTGCAAACTGGTCTCTGACTTCTCCACAGCCTGGATCACATTTCTACTTAAAGTTCTAAGTCCAACCATGACCTCTTCATTCCAAAATCCAAAGAGCATGTCTCAGTATTTCCAACAGACTTTTTGACAACATCTGACTCTAAGGTCACTAAAACCATAAATAAATAAATACAAATAAACACACAGTCTTGGAGGAGAAAGGGTTGGTGCAGAGAGTCTGGGTTTTCTCTCACAAGCCTGGTGACACTTTGGTCTCTTTTTTGGACTCTTCTTGAATCAGATTTTTAAATTTCGGAATGGGTATCTTTCAAAGTGTGGTTCAGAGGTAAATCGTATATTCCGTCTAAGGTCTCAGCAAGGGAGGGTACGAAGAAAATATGATTATAATGCTTACCAAGGTTTCCAAAAGGGTCAAGTAGAAGAGCCAGGAAGATATATAGAAGATTGCATGCTGAGAATTCATTACACAAATGGATCTAAGTTCTCTTTCCACATGCCAAACAAATATAAGTGCAGGATCTTAATAAAATAATGGGTATAGAAATCAATACAACTAATTCATAATGATTTTGCTTCTGTTCAACAAATGGTTCCTTTTTCAGAAAAGAAAACATAAACTACATAGGAAAATAGTGTTGTGTTTTATTGTTTGCAAAAAAGAAAAAAAATCCTATAATATCTTGGCAACCTCTATTCATAAATTACTATTCTATAAAACCTAAACCTAAATTGATTAAACGTTGCTCCCTGCCAAACTTAAAATAGTTGACTCAGAGCTCTCTCAGTGTATTAAATACAAATGAAGTCAGAGCGTGCAGTTGGCAAAGGCTACAGTAAGCAATTGACTCCTGATGACACCCATCTCTGGTACTGACTCTGGCTCTGAGTAACTCACCTCCCTACCTGGCCACTTTCCCATCTGTAAAATGGGTCCGTTGTGTTTCTGAACTAAGCTCTGTTTTGCTTAGTTCAATGAGCCTGGCCATGTTCCATCTTCTCTGTTCAAAACCTCCCATGGCCTGGATAACTGATGCATCTCTAGTTCTACCTGCTGAGATTGCATTCACCCTCCTACCAGGATCCTGATATCTCTGGATGCAACTATTCCATTTCTTCTTCTGGGCACAGGTCCTGTGGCATGCAGCACCCCTCCCAACAATGCACCAATTTAAAAGGACAAAGAGACTTAACAAATGCTAACTGAGGTTAGTCACATGAAAGTATGTGTAAAACACAGATAGGTGATTAAGGAGGAGACTACTTCCTCTATTACTGACTTCCATTGGTTTTATTATTGATAGTCACACAGGCAGACCATGATACCATCCCTGAGCAAAGTGATCTGTCAATAGGCCTCTCCTGGCTACACAAACTCGCAGTGTTAACTTGGCTCCACTTTAAAAGTAGACTTCAAAAAGAAGCCTTCTTTCTGAGCTCCCTTTCTTTCAAGCTGCCTGGGGAATTTCAGCTTATCTCCTTCATCCTTCCAGCTGCCTCCCAGAGTGGAGAAACTGGTTTTTCCTGAGCTTCTCCAGGGCACCTTTGACTTTGATTTTGGTTCATTCCTTCTTAGGGACCCCTTTTAAATTAGAGGTCAGGGTTATCTTGCTTTCCACTTCTCTCCACGTTCAGGTTTCCTTATTGAGCCAGGGCTTGCAGGTCTCAGCACAAGGAGTGGTCTGGGAGGAGTACAGGTTCTCAGTCCCTAAGGGTGGCCTCACCCTGTCCTGCTAAACCACACAGCCATATCAAGCAGAGGAGACTCAGGTGAAGGATACTGGGAGTTTATCCCCCCTCTCCATGTCCACTTCTATGAAGTCCTGTCCGCTGAGATGATGCTCTAAACTGTTTATGCAGCTCTCTGGAGAGAAGGTTCTTACCACCTCCTCAGCCACCCATTTCTGTGCTCCATACAGGAAATTAATGTTTATCTGCTGGGATTTTCCCAAATAGCCCTTTTCTGAAAATAAACAGCATTTAAAGAGAACCACTTTATAGGAGAAGGTGTTGGGGGGGGGGG
>NW_026000005.1:34284977-34374968 GCF_001458135.2 Marmota marmota marmota | reverse complement strand
GTAACCAGACGAATGGATTGCTTTTATTTCCAAGCCAATAAATGAATGAAAGAAGCCAAAAGTGAAGGTCAACTGTTTATCCAAAATTTTACCCCACTTATTCACATCTTTTTGGCATTTAGATGAATATAAAAATCTGTCTTCTGAAAAATTCAAGAGCTATCTGCTTTGAGATAACTCCTTCCTGCTTTCAGAATGATTGTGTTGTGGTTTTAAGAAGGGCAGGTCCCTCCTCCTCTCACCAAATGGCTTTCTTGTAGTCAGAGTCTTTGAGAGCTGAGCTGCTGCAGATAAGGCTCCTGGAGCAGGTACCTCCTGGAGTCCTTCCAGGCTTTGTGCTTCAGGGTACCATTGCCCTGCATGCCCATCTACACTCATATTTGCTGCTTAGTATCATGGCTGCATCCTGAGAATAGGAGTTGTCAATTATGATCAATTTTGCCCTCCATGGACCGTGTGGCAATGTCTGGGAACAATTTTGGTCATCACAGCCGGTGTGTGTGTTTGGGGGTGCTAATGGCACCTAGTAAGTAGAGGCTAGGGCAGCTGTGAAACATCCTACCATGTGCATAGCACCCATGACAGAATTATCCAGCCCAGGATATGAACTGTGCTCATGTTGAGAAACTCTGCCTTTGGAGTAACTAATTTTGGAGGAATCATTTCTGATATGTATTTTTAGACCCATCCTTTCCCAAGCTCCAATTTTGAATTCATTCATTCATTTATTCAGTCATTCTATATGTGTATGTTGAGCACCTACGACTGCATGCCAAGCCTGTATGGGGCTGAACAAAAAAGGCAAGGGAAGTAACCACAGTCTCTATCCTCAGAGGGTACAGTCCTGCAAGGAGAGATCAACATGAAGAGACTAGACCTACATAGGGCACACAGTTCCAACCACTTCATTAATTGATGAAATTCTTACAACATCCTATGGAGTTGGTACTATTATTATTCCTGTTATATCAGCAAGATAAGTGACTCATGTACAGAGGTTAAGTGACTTGCACAGGTCACACAGACAGCAGACGGGGAGGAAGGATTCAAACCCAGGCCATCAGGCTCCAGGGCCCATCCATATTTTAGCCAGCCCAATATGCTGAAGCTCCTCTAAATAACTGCTCCGATAGCAAACAATTAAAAAGGAGAGAAAACTAAAGCAATGAGTGCCTATTTTATAGAGGACCATGGTATGGGCAGGACCTGAAGAGGCCAGCCTCCTGGAGGAAATAGCACTTAGGCTGAGATCAGAGGAATTGACAATAGGGGGGAGAAGAGCATTCCAAGCAGGGGGATAGCAGGTGTGTTATTTCCTGTTGCTGAAGAAAGTACCACAAACTGGTTGGCTTAAAGCAACTCATTTATCTTATAGCTCTATAGGTTGGAAGTGAGACACTGTCTCACTGAGCTCCAATCAATGGGGAGGTAGGGCTGTGTTCCTTTCTGAAATCTTTAGGGGACTGGTCCCTATGTTTCCCAGCTTCTAGAGGCACCTGCATTCTTTGGCTTGTGGCTTCCACTTTCACAGCCAGCCATGACAAGCTGCGTCCTTCAATTACCAAATCACTCTCACCTTCTCTTCGAGCTCTGTCTTCCATCTATAAGTACACTTGTGATCTGTGCATTGCCAGCATCTACAAGGTCTGGCAATACGTCAGACTCTTTGTAAGAGATTAATAAGTTTGATAGAATAAATACCTGATTAAAGCAATAAATTCATTGCCCACCCAAAGAATCCAGGATGATGTACAGCTCTGCTTAGTAACTAGCTGAATTCCATCTGCTCACTTTCCCTTTGCCCTTGGGTTCTGGGGATTAAGATACAGACATCTTTCAGTATTCTGCCTATCACAGGTAAAAATCTTGTAGTAGAAGGCAAGTGTGAAGGGCAGAAGAAGGTCCAGATGGTTTAAACTGAGTAAAGGAGAAGACAGGCAGTCAAGAGAGCAGGCCAGAGGACCAGACCTGATGTGCCCTGGGAGCTACATTAGAATGTTTTCATGTCCCTGAAAGCGAAGGAAAGCCACTGGAGCATGTGAGCCAGGGCATGTATGTAATGGTACTACATCTGGAAAGGTCACCCTGGCTGCTGCAAGATGAGGAGAGAGTAGAGAAAGGGCCCAGGAAATCGGAACAGGGAGAGCTGGGGGAGAGAGGGTGTTGCAATTAGCCCATGGAGAGCGATGGCAGCCTAGACTAGGATTAAGACACAGGAACAGAAATGTGAAAATTGGAAGATTTTGGAGACAAAAATCAAAGAACTTGAGGGGTTAAGGAAATGGAGGAGGAGGGAGAAGAAAGAGCAGGGAGTCTCCTAGGCTTTGGGCTTGGACAAACAGTAGTGCCATTCCCACAGCATGGGGACAATCCAGGAGGAGCCCGTGTAGGGAAGAAATTCAGCTTTGGATGCATTGAATTTAAAATGTCTAACTTTAGTTCAGCTAAACAGTTGGATTTGTGGGTCCAGAGCCCAGAAGAGAGGTCTTGTTCCTAGTAGATTAACCAACTCCTCCAGCTCAATGTTCTGATGACATCCCAAGACCAATATATGACATTTAAACCCCTGATTTTCCTCCAAGCCAGCTCCAACATCTGTATCCTTTTCCTGGTTAAGGCTCCACCCTTCAGAGTCAGAAGCCTCATCTGACTCATCTTGCAGCATCTACAAGGTCTGGCAATACGTCAGACTCTTTGTAAGAGATTAATAAGTATGGTAGAATAAATACCTGATTAAAGCAATAAATTCATCAGTAACCTCTAAGCCTCCTCTCCCTCACCTCCTTTTTCTCCTTCCCCTATCCCTCTCTGGCATTCTGACCTGCCCCTTGCACCATGCAGCTTCCATCCTGTTCCTTTTGGGCAAAATTCAGGTCTGTTCAGCTTGGAAGAATCTGGGGTCAAATTCTGTTGTGACCCTAGCACCTGGAGCTACCAGACCTTTGACCTAAATGATGCAAGAGACTCTGTTAACTCCACAGCCCAGCGAGGCTCTCTGAGAAAGGCTTAACAGAACTTACAGCCGCTGCTTCATTTTATTATTTGTTTGGGTGTCTAAAATCATACTTCCTGTGTGAGGTATGCTTCCAAAACTTTGCTGTAAATTGATTTGTTTAAACATAAACTTGTAGCTCTGTCAATTAGGTAAATACATTCCTGGGTATCTATCATTGTGTGAATTTCTGTTCTTTGCCCTTTAAGGGTTTCTAGGAACTCAACACTCTTCTACCACACAGAGCACCTACTGCTCATGGAGGAAGGTCCCAGTCGTTAGAGCCTCTCTGGGCTTAAACCTTCATGATCAATCAGTCAAAAAAGCATCTGTTAAGCTCTGTTAAATCAGTCACTTAAAAATTCTTTTTTAAAAAAAACCACAACTACACAGACCTGATCCTCTAAAAGCTCACAGTCTAAGACTATCTTCTGCCTTCTGAATTTTGGACAGTGCTTCTAAGATTTTTAAACAAGAAATTGGACAAAGCATAGCAGAATACTTAAAAATAATTCTGGGGCTACTGTTAAGGCTTAAACACTGAGTGCCCTCCTAAAAGCTTCTGTGTTAATATAGGAACGTCATGCCTTGGGGATTATAAATCTTGTCCTTCTGTTCCTTCTTCTCTCTTTGCTTCCAGGTTTCTGTAGGTTGAGCAGTATTCTTCCGCCACGTCCTACTGCCATGACTTTCTGCCTCATCTTGGGCCCAAAGCAATGGAGCCAGCCAACCGTTCACTGAACCTCTGAAACCATGAGCTCAAAATGAACTTCTTCTCTTCTGAGTTGTTCTTGTAAGGTATTTTAGTCACAGTGGTTAACAAGCTGACTAACACAGTTATCTTTAGAGGAAACGATATTCCATCACAGCAAAACCATGGTCGTAGATTTTTTTTCCTTTTCTTCATTCAACCCTTAAATAAACTTTATTGAATACCTCTTATTGCCAGGCAAGGGAAATACAGCAGGGAACAGAAGAAGCCAGCTCCAGACCCTCACAAAGGCTTACGTTCAAGAAGGGGAGGAGAGACATTCAGCAATAAATAGACAAGAAAATACCAGGTCTTGCTGAGATGAATTGATGGAGGGGAAACCAGACTTTTAGGAAAGGCCCATCATAGTAGGAGACATTTAAGCTGAAATCTGAATGACAAGATGGGGAAAAAGCATCAACACAAAAATCTGGGAGAATCACCCACACATTTCTTGACTAAAAGCTCCATAAAACAGGGACTGGGTCATATTGAACATCATAGTCCCCAGAGTCACTCCCACAGGGCCTTAGCTCTGATGAGCACTCAATAAAGAGTGTTTGTGGTCTTCAGAATATGGACACTTCCTCCAGGACTATCTAACCTGTTCTTGTGGTGAGAGGCTCCCTAAGCCAGTGGGGAAGTCACTCTAGAGGCACCAGCTCTTCCCCACATCAGGATACAGAGACTCTTTCCTAAGGGCAGGGGTTTTCTGACCTTTGCTCTCTCTGACACTTTTCACTTCCTATTGTCTTTGACCAGGCTCAAGGCTCTGCCCAGTTTCCTTGTGGGTTCTGCTTTGGCACCTTGGGAATAATGGCAGGAAAACCCTCCCTTCCCTTCCTGACCACAGTGAAGGAATTGCATGGATCTGAAGGGTCCTGACCCACTCTGCACCTGACCTCCCTCCCCACAAGGCTCCTCCTGAGTTGGATTTGGAGACCAATTCCTTCCATCTCCTCCAAGGACGTCATATCCTCCACCACAGGAAGCCCTCTCTTGTGTCCAGGACCTCCCACCTACAACGTACATCCATTTCTGTGGGGGCAGCTCTTGCTGCTGACAGCCAGGGGCTGACTCATCCATAGACTTGACACAGTCAAGGGGAAAAATGGTGAACTTGAGACATCAGTGGAAATTAAACAAACTGTGCACAAAGGCAAAAAGGAAAAAAGTAGAAAACTAAAACAAAATGAAACACAAACAGAGCATCCCAGAATTGTAGGGCAATAAAAGCAAATGGCTGGTAACACAGTGGTTTCTTAAACCAGAAGGATCCCAGGGTCCAACTAGCCCCACTTACTCCCCAGAGTTAGACAGAATGAACGTCAAATCCACCCTGAAAATTAGCTTCCATCCTTATTTCTAAAGCGTACTCCTCAGAGAGCAAACTCTAATATTCTAATACAGAGACAGTCTTAGTAGTACTGAAAAAAAAATGTTCACATGGTATAGTTTAGAAGCCATTAAAATAGGATTGCCAGACAATTTGAATTTTAGATTTTTAATATAAACCATGTCTTATGCAATATTTGAGGCAAACTTATACTAAAAATGTGTTCACTGTTTTTCTGAAATTCAAATTGAACTGAGCACCCACATTTTGACTTGCTAAATTTCTACTTTCAAAGTCACCATACAACCCATTCAAAAAGCATCTCCTTTCTGACCACCCCATTACTGATTCCTAAAATTGTCATAGGTTGGTTCATCAGATCACCTAGGTGTTTGTTAATCTAACTAGTGGTGCTTGGTTAAGCACAGGACACAGGACAGAGGAATGATGGAGGAAAGTGGTACAGAGGGGACAGTTTCGGAGCCAGCAGCTCTGGACCCCCTCACTGATACTCTACATCCCAGCTATCTAGTATGTAAGATGGTAATGACTATCTCCACCCTGTCCCCCCATACCCTCAGATGATCCTCAGCCCAGCTCCCAGTGGGAACATGATTAGAAAACCACACAGGATATATGCCCATCTGGTGGTGGTATTGCTGTTACTTATGGAAAGAAACGGGAGGGAGCTGCCATAAGTTGGATGATGGCTAAGAGAAAATGTTCCTCAGATGGTCTTTTCCGGATCCTTGTTCCCCGCTACCAGTAGTAATACTCACTGCCGTCAGACCTGCCCATTTTCCATCCCACCTCGAAATCGCATTTCATATTGTTATTGGTCCATAGGATTTATTTTTGGACTTCACCACAAACTTCGTGCTGGGCGCAACCAGGTTCCATTATGTAAGTGTGGCAGAGCTTGGCCTGCTCACTGCTCAGAGGGGAAACTGCCAAGGGGGTCATGGGAGACAGCAGTGATACGGGACCCTGTCCTCTGAGTCAGCCCTGATGCCAGCCGAGTGAGGTAAGCCTCCGTCAGGGTCACCATTCACCTGCTGGCTCCTGGCCTTCTCTCTGGCGATGAGCCCCACACCCAGCAGGCTGGCTAGGGTGTGAGTAACAGGACAGGTTTGTTTCCTGTGGCTCCTGGCTGGAGACTAGTGGCCTGGATTCCATACATTAGTAAGAAGAAAGACAGTGAGCTCTGGCCTGAATTAGCCCTCCCCACCCTGCTCTGCAGTGCTGTCCAGGCCCACGCCTCTGGACTCCAGGGGTTCGCAGCTTCATCTGAGATGCCCCAGGAGCCCTAGTGACTCTCCAGACCCAGCCCTCACCTGCATCAGTCCCTCACTAACATTAGCAGCTGTCCCCAGGTTGCAAGAATATAAAGCTTAGGTGTTTGCTCTGAATCAGAAAAAGAAAATTCTACAGATCAGAGAAAGCCACCCTGGGTTCAGAGCCTCTTTCATCTATCACAGGGGGACTACGCGGTGTCATAACTAAGAGGTTTGAACCACCCAGCAGATTTGCACACTTTGCCCTCACAGGGCAGAACATGAATTAGGAAGAGTGGGATAGGTGACAAAAGGAAGTTATAGATGGTCCTGCCCTTGAACTTCATGACCCAGAAGAAGGGACTATGTACACTGAACCAAGAGGAAAGCCCCTGAGAAAGGAGGACTTGTGACTCTTGTCACCAGAACATATCTGAATGTTGCCTTGGAACACATGACCGCCATTGGAACAACTGCAAACCCACCAGGCCTCTCCACGCCCAATTCTGGAGATTAAAAAAAAAAAAAAAAAAAAAAAAGTAGACTTCAGATTCCTGCAGTTAGTACCACATCAGCCAAGCCCAGGCCTGACAACCCTATCCCTGCATAACCCAGCCCAGCCCTGCCCTTCAACCCCTCAGTGGCTCCCATGTTGACTCTGGGTTCTCCAGGAGCCTGCACATGAATCAGACAGACGCAAGCTCTTGTATGCACAGAAATCCTGGAATTGACAGCTGATAAGCCTAGTCATGGGAGGAGAGGCTGGAGGGCCCTGGGGGAAGGTACAGACAGTCTAACAGGAAGCTGCCTCTGGGGTTCCATTCAGAGCACTAGCACCCAGTCTGGCCTGGGGCCTTCTCCTCCTGGCTCTCTCGGAAATGTCTTCTCTCTGTCCCTCCAGACCAGATCTGGTTTCACCAGACTTGGAACTCCCCAGCTCTTTCCTGCTGTGAACTGATTTATTTGGATGCCTCGGTCAGACCATGACTGAAGGGTATCTGGCCGGCCAGGAGCCCAGCTGTGGCAGATGTTGCCTCAGAATGCCCTGTAAGGCAAGACTCACACGGACTCTGCTCGCCCCTTCCCCTCATTCCTCCCTCCCCTTCTTGGGAAAGGCTTGGAGAGAGGCTGAGAACATCTGCACAACTCATGGGAACCAAGAAAGAGGACAGGCCATGCCAGGGGCCAAGAGAGCAAGGAGGCTGGAGGCTGGGGTACCGGGTCTACATCTGTGTGGCCACCAGTGCAGTCTGGTAATGAGCAAGTCTGGAGCCCCCAGGACCATCTTCTCTAAGTTCATGTCTAACTCTGAGATTCAGCTAACCAACTCAGTCTTCACCCCACAGGACCAAGCCCCTCCTCTTGATCATGCAGCATCTGATTTTCTTTTAATAAAGTGCTTGAACCCCCAAATGGTCCCAATGCAGAGGTGATTACCAACCAGCTCTCCAGAAAGAGAAACTAAGGTATACACGTAAAGTAAGCGTTTCAGATACAGGGATATGTAGCACACAATTCACAAACTGTAGAATCTCAATAAGAGTACTCTTTATGGTAAGTTCCACATAGCCAGTTGATTCTCAAAGAATATTCTGGTGGATTTTTGCCAAACTCTTGTGTCATCAATAAGCCGATGGTTGCAATTTAACCTTGATTTGACAAAGGGCTGTGTTTGCAAAACTCCTCCAATTTAACAGTCAGGATCCAAAAGTGCTCTTTGGATCCAGTTGATGCTGTGGCTCCAGGGCTTTATTGAGCTGGTGCCTGGGGACAGGGCCTGTGCTTGTATGTAGGTAGCTACACACTCAGTACCCACCACTGACTGACTAGTCAACCAGCACAATGCAGCGTCCGGGCTGCTCCCTGAATCGAGCCTTCACTCCCTGAAAGAAGGAAGTCAAGGAAGTTTGATCTGATCAAGCAGGAACAGGTGTCCAAAGGGAGCAAGTCAGAGGATTGATGGTGGCAGGTGGTGGGGAGCCAAGCAGACTCCATTAGCAGAGTGAGTCACGCTGGAGGGAAGTGGTGGGCATGGAATGCAGAGAGCAAAGGTCAGGGAGGGCATTCCCGGCAGGGGGGGACAGCACCGGTCAGGCGTGGTGTGCAGGCTGCCTGCCCCGCACTCAGACCACTCATGGATTCTTTCACTCAGCAAATATTTATCATCCACTGTGTACAGAGCACTGTTGTAAGTTAAACAAAGTCCCTGTTCTGGTGAAGATTAAGTTCTATGAAAGAAAAGCGAATAATAAAGAGCGAACAAGACCCCACGCCCCCCCCCCCATGTGGAGGACGCTCTGATAAACAAACTTTCAATCTAAGGAAGAACTTGATGCAGAACCTAATCGCTAAGGATGTGTTTTAAACAAGTGCTTCTCAAGGAAAAGTGAGGCATGGCTGAGCCAAGGCAGTCTTTCACACAGGACTTCTTGGGACCCTGGATGAGCTTCTGGGCAAAGTGAGTCAGTGGCAGGGGCTAATAGGTTGCAGGACTTGTCAAACTTGCTTTACGGATAGAAAAAAAAAAATAAGTGGATGGGGGTCCTAGGGAGGATCTAGAGGGCCCCATGTTCTATGAGCCAGAAGCTCATAGACTTCTGGAAACACTCCTTCCGAGTCCAGGTTATGGAGACCTGAGCAGGAAAAATTCAAGGGGAAGGTTGAGCCAAAAATGTAGCCCATTGGCTGAGCCCCTGCTGCTTTACACTACCCTCTCCCTACACCATGCCCCCAAGGGACGTGCAGCCCCCAGCTCCTGGTGTCCCTTGCCCTTCATGGGAGCTTCCACCAAGGTCTTTCTAGAAACAGCCCCCCCCCGTTGCTGTTTAGTAGTGGTCCAGTCTTGGCAAGTAGACAAATCCCTGCACCACTGGCGCATGGTGGCAGACCCCTGAGGGAGTGCCCCAGACTGCCCAATAATTATGGAATTAATTAGGTTACCCGGAGATTTCTAAATGTGTCCCATGGGCCCCTAGGATCCTCCACTGTGCCTTAGGAGCCGCTGACAGAGGTAACGAGAAGTTGAAGGGCTGGGGCTTCTGTCCTCTCTCTCTGTCAGTCATGGAAGACTGTTTGTTCTACACGGAGGCTCTGCACCAGAAGAATTATTTAATACTTTAACAGAAGAGCATGTTTCCAACACACCATGGGCTACAGCATGTGCCTCTGGACTATTCACACACCACTAGCTGCCTCCTAAACTCTTCTCCCTTTAGAATAGTCCTCTGCCTTCCCCATGAACGCCGCAGTGATCAAATGCTCTTCCATCCCCAATTCTACAACAGAAAGGAAGACAAAGGGAAAACTCAGACCAGAGAAGTGAAGGAATTGCAGTCGGAACAGAGCAGAGGTGGCCGGACAAGCCGTGCATCACCCTCACAGTTTGGACATGCCCTCCAACAACCCCAACCATTCCCACTCCCAGCCCAAACCCCGCCTTCTCCCTGTGGCTGCTGCCCAAGCCCAAGACCTCATTATGCCCCTCTTTGCATTTTGGCCCTCCTTCTCAGTCTCACTCACAGCCGACTTGACCAATTTTGGAGCCAGCTCTGAATGACACCAATTTTCCCCGAGATCCCAAATCCCTTTAACGGATGCTTCATGCCACACAAGCTGAGCCTGGGAGGCACATCTGGGAGGTACATCAGTCGACCTCCCTCGAAGATGGGCTTTCATGGGCATGAGCACTGGTTCCTGCCATACCACTGGGATGAGGAGCCAAGAACTGAAACAGTGCCTGGAGAAGGCTGACAGGCTTCTCTGAGCCTGTTTCCACCTCTCTGCAACATGGGGAGACCCTGTTCCATCACTTTACCTGCAGCATGCATTGTAATATCAGCAGTAATTCAAAGTGTCAGTTATCTTGCAATAACATTGAGAGATACAAAGACGCATTGTTTTCTCTGCAGCAGACTCAGGTAGTTTCAATACAGTTCTCCCTCCCCAGCAGCCACCCACCCATTAGACAGCCCGACCTTGACCAAGGCATTTGCCACTGTGATTTTCACAGAAGCCCAAGATAGTCAGCCCTTATCTGTCTTGGGAATGAAATTGCTGGAGTCTGATTAGAAAGGAAAGAGTCCAACAGAGGACCTGTATTTTCTGGAGGAGAGATGGCAGTGGCGACGGGGCCCCACCAGTGGAGAAGAGGTCAGCCATGTGAGCAGCTCCATTTCTGGCGGTGGCACCATCAGCAGACCTCCCTGGAGCCAGCCAGTCCAGTCAGACTGATTAGGCCAATTCGCTCTTTATCTGGGAGCAGCAGATAAGGCTGTAGCCTCAGAGGGGTAACTATGGGATGTGCCCAGTGGGAAGGAGACCCAAGGAATACTGTGGTTGGTGGGGAGGACAGGGAAAAACAGTTCTCCCCAGAGTCTCTTTGTGCAGTTCAAGTGGTTTGCAGGCAATGGGGACACTGGACTTCCCCTCCACCCCCACCTGGATACCCTAGTTCTGTGGCCCTCCAACTCTAGACAGTATCAAAAGGGCTCCTTAAGACACAAATAAACAGCCCTTCCCCACGTTCCTTATGCACTGGATCAGGGAAGGACCAGGATCTGCATGGCGATAAGTTTCCAGGTGATGTTGATGCTGCTGTCTAAGCACCACACTTTGAGAACTGCTTCCAGAGGCCCATGTCAAAACCTACCACATCTAACCCCATGCAACCCTATTCTTCAGCGATCCCTCAGATCCGTCTTGCTCATTACTTTTAGGAAACAAAGGTCAGCAGAGATCTATGCCTAAGCAAGTCCCTAACAGGGACGGGCAGCCATCTTTCTCCTGAAGGCTTAGGGCAATATAGGCACTGAGATGTGGAATCTCCCCGTTCTCCACATTCCTCACTTGTATGTGAGGAGATGGGATGAAGTAATTTTTCAGCAAGCCCCTTTCCACAGGATAGTCTCCTAATTCTATCAAAGGGGAAGGAATGCCAAGCTTCCCCTGTGAGATACCTGGGACCAGGATACTTTCTTCTCCTAATGACCAGGATATTGTATTAAACAGGAGGATTTGGTTTATAACCCCCAGCTCCCAAACCTTTCAGCTATTCACATCAGGATGTTCTAAGTACCTATACAAAGAGTTCACTGTCAACTTTCCAGATGTTTTCTTCTCTTTGCCTCTTCCCACATTTAAGCTTTAAACAGAATTTAAATTCTGCAGATAATGAGGTTTGATCCACTTTTAACACATCAACTTGCCACCTTTTACCTGGGGCCCTCCAGTACCCTCCCAGGACAGAAAATTGTCCACAATCATCTCCCCCACTGGCCAGTATTCATTCCCAGGCTGCACTGGAAGGCACAAGCTTTCTTGGTTCCTACCAAATACTAATGGGGAGCTCTGGCAAGAGGCCCAAGCCTGCCTCTGAATTCCTAGCAGGATCTCTGGGTGCCACAATGAGTCCTTGCGGAGCTCACAGATATCTCTGAGGCCCTGCAGGCAGGCAATCTGTACCCATCCCTATCCCAGCTTTCAAGTGACAGCCTTCAGGCAGAAGACTTCTTTCCTTCCCCCACACCCCTATCCCTTTCTACTGGTACTCCCATCTGACCTCCTCTGTGAACTCGGGAAGGAGACTCAGAGAATCTGGGTTACAGTTCTGAGCTTCAGTTCCCATAAATGAGAGATGGGCAGGGTGCCCACCGAATAAGCCCTGGCTGGCATCCTGTGGACTGTGTGTCTCCACTAAGGTTGCTTGGTGGCAACCCTGCGTGTCCTCTGCATGTCCTGCCATTCACATGTGCTTTCCCTCATTTGTCCGTCAGTGACAAAATCATGGAGCTGGCCCAAGGCACATTCTCCTGGTGTTGGCAGGTAAGCAAAGCTAAGATCTCAAGAAGAAAAAAATCTGTAGAGCATTGAACAGTGAGTTCTTGGTGGGACTGCAAACAGAGCCTAGGTCCCTAGGCTGAAGCACAGTCCCCTTGCCTTGCAGTCATCTGAGCCTTGGTGCTGCTCCTGACTCTGATCTACCTGCATGTGCCCAGGGGGTCACAACAAGAGTGTTTGTGTCAACTTTGCTGACACCAACCTAATCCATTCTCTTCTTTTGATATGCAATCCATAGTATCTACTCAGACAAAAGGAAGGATCCAAACAATGAGGATTCAGGAAAAGGAAAGGGCAGCCTGCAGCCCAGGGTGAGCTAAAGATTCCTCTGAGAACAATAAAAAAGCCTTCTCCTACCAGCTCTCCCAGAGCCCCAAGGCTCTTGCAGAGGAAGAGGCTTAGCACAGGGAGTGCCAGGCCAGGTGCACTCCATGAAGGGTATCAGGGCCAGTGGGTGCAAGGGGCTGGACCTGGAGGCTTGAGAGAGGACACTTCCAGGGCCCCACAGTGTAACCAGACACAGCCCCAAAGCTCACCAAGGAAGAGAGGACAGCAGAAAGATATACAAAGGGATTCCAGCGGATTTGGTCACCAAGTTGTACTAGCCATTTCCTGGAATCCAATGGTAGTGAGTTCTGAGAATCTGAAGTGTCAAGGGCAGTGGTTGAGGGCCGAGCAGGGGGATACAGGGTGGAGATGGAAAAACAAGGCATCATGGGGGTGTGCAGTGGGAAGGAGATGGCCTTTGCTTTCAGGTCAAGCCGGGCCAGCAGGCTGGGCTCTGAGAGGCAGGAAGGGGCCGGGGCACCTCTCCCCCCACCTGCAGTACTCCTGCCCCCAGACTTCCAGCAGTGCTCCTGACCTCTCTCGCCAGCCTCTGTCCCAGACCCACCCTGGATCTGGAAAGGCTCAGAGGTGGGTGGATGAGTTTCTTCCCAGGAGGCAGGAACAATGGTCCTGTGGTACTGGCCCCTGTCCTCCTCCTCCTCCCTCCTCAGCTCTTCCTATTCCTCTGCCTCTTACCCCTTCAGCCCTTTCTTCTCTCACACCCGTTCCTTCACCTCACCCCACACCCTTCATGTTCCTCTGTTCCCTCTTTGAAACCCCCTTTGTCCACCTTTGTCACCCCTTTCATGGTTTCACATCCATAACTGCCCAGGGGAGGAGAAATGGGGATCCTTGTCCTGAACCTATCCATGCCCAGGTGAGTGGGTTTGGGCTGAGAGCAAGGAAGGGGGCTTCACTTCTCACAAGAGGCACAGCAGCCTCTTGTGCTTCCTACCTCTCTCTCCAAGAGGCATGCCCACCAGGTCCCACCTCCTGCCATGGGGAACTGAACCACCCACTGATTTTCTAAGCTGTCCACAATCACAGTTTGCCCTTTTCCTTTCCTCTCCCCCTTCACCCACAGGGACCTAGAAAAGAGGAGGACACGCCATCCTTAACTTGCATGGTGGCTGCATTGTCTGTGAACGCACCCCTAATTATGAGACATGGCAGCCTCTCCCACTAAGCCCTGGGCTCCTCGAGAGTGGACCACTGCCTTCTGAGACATGGGGCGAGGCTGCTCTGGCCACACTTCCCAAACCATCATTTTTGTAGTTGGGATGTGTAGAGATTACATATTCTGTCCCAGGCTGGGTCTGGGGGGATACAGAGGAGGGGTTCAGACAAGCTGGGTCTAGTTGCTTGGATGTTTAGCTAAGGAAACCAAGATGACATAGGTGGAATGGAAAAAGGCTGAAAACAGGACACAACTGGCCCTTCCTGCAGATCCTCATCGACACTCCTGCTGCTCTCTGACATCCTGTCATTAACTCAAGGTTTTCAAAAATGCAAACCAAGCTGAATGTCTCCTCCAGGAGCAGTTCCCAGAAGGGACATCATCTCAGGATTTGTCTAAGTGGGTACAGGAAAGACCAGCCCCTTTCTGTAAGCAACTGTATATTTTTATCCCACCTGACTTCTTTCTGGGGTCTGCTGGGTGGCACACTTGGTGACTGGATCATAAGCAAATGACTTTTGAGGATAACAGTGATCCATTGTGTACATTGATGCAAAAACTCAAATAAAGTTCCTTGACCTTATGTATGAGGCTCCTGAAAATAGTCTATGTCCCTGGACTTGTCTTGACCATTCCTGTGACCAGTCCTGCAATCTGGAAAGCCACCTGACCAGTTCTACCTGCTCTGAGGGACTTCCTGATTCTCCTTGACTTGAATGATGTTCCCCTCTCCTAAGCTCCCAAAGCATCAATTGCCTGAATGACCTATCTGGCCCCCTGTATCCTCTCAGTCCACATAGCAGAGACCACCCAAATTCCTTTTTGGAGACTCTTTGCACACTGCATGTTTGGGGCATCCCAGATGAGTGTCTCTTCTTTGGGCTATTACCTTTGGCCTACTAGAGCTATGTTCCTTGCATCCAAGCAGAGAGCCTGACATGCCTGAGAGTTCAGGACTCATGACTCATGGAGCAACCTTGGGTCCCTTGTTCCAGGACATATTTCACTCATTTCAGTCAGTATTCAGTCTCAGAAGACAGTATCCACACCAGTTATTTTAACAGAGAGAATTTAATATAAGGAATTATTAACTCATTATGCAGAATGTAAAAAGACAAAGGGAACATTAGGTTATTAAACAGATAGCAATTATAAGCAGCTCACATCCTTACCCTGAAAGAACAAATGGAGTATTAAATTATTAATTATGAAAAATTTGGAGGTAGACTCACACAGAGTTGATGTGCAGCCCCCAGAGAAAGGGCTATAGCTCTGCTGAGGCTGCAGGGAGCAGTCATTGTGCTGGGACCCAGCCCCACAGAAGAGGGTGTCAGGCAGCTGCCCATGGTACTTCTGAGGGAGAACCGTGAACCCAGTTCCACGGGTGCTAGAAAAATCACCGAATGGAATCATCAGCTGCTTCTGAAAGAAACTGCCATCGCCAGACAAAAAAAGCCACCAAAGCACCTGATTCTTAGAATGATGCAAAGGCATTGCTAACAGTACAGAGAGGAGCAGGAAGTATAATGGGGAAGAGAGCAAACAGCACTGCCTAGCCAAACTAGAGGTTGCTGGCAGAGACCAGATTAATTTATTCACCTACAGAATCACCAGAACAATATTATCTGCAACATATATGCATTCCAGTGGCAATTTGAAATGAACAGAAGACAGAGCCAAAACTGAAACAGAGATCTTTTATTTTGATTCTATATACCCCTACTCCAATGCTCATATTCAGGAATAGGTCCATTACTCTGGAATAAGTTTCGTTTTTTTCAAGAATAGGGTTAGTTTATTCCAGGAGATAGTGGGGGAAAAAAAGTCTACTTAAGACACTTAACCAACTAGAACATTGGATATGTAAACTGCAGACTTTACCAAATAGAGAGGACCTCAGAGACCAGCCAGGACAACCTCCTCTCCTCCCGTCCACTAGCACTCATTAACAGAGTGACCACGTGATCAGAGAATGGCAGGAGCAGCCCTGGAACTGAAATCATTCTTTCATTCAGTATTTACTGCAGATCTTTTCATTTGGCCACATGTCTATGTCCTTGGAAAATATCTGTGATTGAAAGTATTCAAGAATTGGGAAACATGAGATGGAGGTTATGCTGTGGTAAAGAGGGCTTTTTCTGTATCTCTTTCAAGTTGCTCTCTCTTTATCATGTCAGGGGCTTCATTTTCCACTTATTTTATCTGTGGTTCTCACCATGAAATAAACCTCAGCATGTGGCTGTGATTAATGGAGAAGTTTGGGGAGGTGACAGAACATGACTTTTATAGATATTGCACTCCCTCCTATAACCACTGACCATTATAGGACCCTCCCAACTCTAGGCATCTTGCTGTCTGTGACCAGTATATCCTAGGAACCTGTGTCTTGATAGTTAGGGTGTCTTTGTCTAGATTTATACCACCACCCCTTGCAAAGGTATGTGCCAGGACTGGGTGGCACAACAGCTCCCCCTGGTGTTCTGGAGGAATGGCCTGTCTCAGACACTGGTGGAGGTCCAGTCAGTTTGGAAATCAGCCTCCATGAAGATAACAATGGAGCAAACTTCAAATTTTTTACAGTGCTAAATAACACATAGCATGAGATCCACTCTCATTTTTTAACTGTACTACATAATATTGTTAACCATAAGCACAAAGTTAACTATTAGCAGATCTCTACAAGTTTTTCATGTTGCATACATGATACTTTAAATCCACTGAATAATAGTTTCTCATTTCCTCCTCCAACAAGTCCCTGGAAACTACTATTCTAATTTCTGCTTCTATTAATTTGACTACTCTAGATATCTCATGTAGGTGGAGTCATGATATATGTGTCCTTTAGAGACAGGCTTTTCATTTAGCATAATATCTTCTAGTTCATGTTGTTCTCCTAACAGGGTTTCCTCCTGCAAAAGAACCTTTAACAGAGAAAATGAAGAAGTCCAAGTTTGTTTGAGGTTGAAGATTTTTTTTCTCCACATTTCCAATAAGAACTGGCCTATCTTCTTGTTGTTATGATGCTTACATATGTGCTCTGGGTTGAAGCAAGAAAGTCAGAGAAGAAGTCAGATGAGGTCCTGGAGAATAGAGATGTGGCTACGTCTTATCCTACATCCGAGCTTTAATCAAGAAACAGGGTTTGTGCTCACTCACTGGAGGCCCAAGTTGAAATTTGCATTCTTCCTCTCTTTTCTCCCCCTCCCTCTCTTAATCTATATTGAAAAAAAAAAAAACCTGAAGCCCCTTGCAATTCTATTTATCAATAAATAGCTTAAGCCTTTTCTTCATTAGTGTTTCTTCAAAGCACTTGGTAAGGTGGATTGAGATTCCAAGAGTTTCACCTAATTATGGGAATTTGAACACCAGGTAACCCATTACATAGATACACAGAATTAGGGGTGTAATGATGGGATGGGCATTCAGATGTTTAAATACTCAGTATTCCAACGTTGGGACTGTTTTTAAAGTATCAATTACAGTGGTACCCCTTATACATAGGAATACATTCTAAGACCCCCAGTGGATGACTGAAATCACAAATAGCATGAAACCCTGTGTGTATTGAGAATCTTCCCTTTTTTACTTAAAGGAAGCACTTTATGCTTTCTCTTTGATATATCCAAATTGCCAGCATCACTACTCTTGTACTTCTGGGCCATTAGTAAGTAAAATAAGGGTTCCTTAAACCCAAGCACTGCAGTATTGCAACAATAGATCTGGTAACTCAGTCAGCTACTCAGTGAGTAATAGGGAGACGGTAGCATACGCAGTGTGGATACACTGGACAAAGGAATGATTCATGCCCCAGGAAGAAGAAAGCAAGATGTGAGATTTCATCATGCTACTCAGAACAGCAAGCACACAATTTAAAACTTACAAATTCTTTATTTGTGGCATTTCCCATTTAACTTTTTCATGCTATGGTTGACTATAGGTAACTGAAACCATAGAAACTGAAGACAAGGGGGGAATACTGTGTATGTATTGTATGCACCCACAGATGCACACTGATGGGCATGTGCTCTTTTCAGCTGATATAAAGAAGCATTTTCAGAATTTGGAAAAGGCAGGGGACTTAAGATGGAGGTCATCCATTCCTTTCCTATTCAGGTAGAATAGTGCCCTTTACTTGCCTCTACTGTGCTAAAAATTTCCCCAGCAGTAAGATTTTACAACCTCTTTTAGCTTCCACTCCCAAGTCATTGCTAAAATTCATGCTCTCTCACACTGCAGATGGGACTACAGATCAATAAAATGTGTCTGAAGAGCAATTTAGGAAAAAAATTTATTTTTGGATCCATAATTTTACTTTTATAGTTGTATCTTAAGAAAATATGAAACTACTAACGATTTTGAATAAAGATATAAATTTTTGTGTATATTTTTAATGAAAATAGATCATTAGAAATGCACTAAATAAAAGATGATTAATCAATTATGTCAATTCAAGTAATAATGCAGTCTTACACACACACACACATGCAAATGTTTAAATGATGCATTTTCTGTCTCAGTTTTGGCTGAGACCATAAAAAGCAAAGGACAAAAATCACGTAAGTATCCAAGCATCCCACATATGAAAGGTGTGAGATAGTTAGGAAGGGGGCAGTGAACGTTCCCATGTGAAACCTTCAACTATTGGGGATCAAAATCATGGTTCCAAGGGCTGGGGTTGTGGCTCAGTGGTAGAGCGCTTGCCTTGCACATGTGAGGAACTGGGTTCAATCCTCAGCACCACATTTAAAAATAAATAAATAAAGATACTGTAACTAAAAAGTTAAAAATATATATATATATGGTTCCATGCTCCAGCCTCCCCTTTGAAGGGACAACTCGAAGTGCCTTCCACAGGGCTCCCCAGAGAGTGTCCTGTGGGATGGAAACCCAGTTGTCCACACTCTTTATTCTCTTTCTTCTCTGTTCCACATGCTCTGTCCTCACCCTCCTTCCTACAATCTATTTCCCATTATGAAGCTGGACTCACATCCTTCTTTCAGATTCTGTGAGAAGGTGAGATAAAATTAAGTCACCCCCAAAACCTCTTGAGCTCAGGTTTGGGGGTATCAAAAACTCAGGAAAGGAATTACGTATTATGAAGAGACTCTGTTTCATCCCCTACTCAAAGCAAGAAAATATAAAAGGGAAATGTGGCTCTCTGTTGGAACAAGGGAGAGGAAACACACTCACACACAAAAACAAATAATTTATGAGCATCCCATCTCAACAGCATCAGCAGCACTGCCATTGTTATTGTCAAACACCAGAAACACAGATGCTGGAGGACAGGGTCACTGCCCTTCAGACACCCACAACACTAGAAACAGACCCACAGGGCTGGGCCCTGAGTCAGGCAGCTCCTCCTCCCTACACAGTCCTCATGCTGCCCTGGTCATTTAGAAAGGGATCAGGCTTTAGAGGGAACAGCACTAGGTCCACCAAAATATAATGCTGAGTGACAGGACTCGGAGGACTGAGATTTGCTATCAGTCTCTTGTTCCCAATCTGCAGCCAGTCATATGCAGACAGACAACTGATTCTCT
This sequence comes from Marmota marmota marmota, assembly GCF_001458135.2. Taxonomy (NCBI): domain Eukaryota; kingdom Metazoa; phylum Chordata; class Mammalia; order Rodentia; family Sciuridae; genus Marmota; species Marmota marmota. Next base: position 34,355,733 of record NW_026000005.1, on the reverse strand, counting down.
TCTCCCTGGCTATAGTTCCTTGAACTTTCTTCATAGATTTCAAACTGTGCTTCAAGGAAAATGAGGGATTCTGAGGCCAGGAATGAAGAGGCCCTGGCAGTGCAGGGTGCCCTGACAGAGGAGGGTCCTAGGGTATAATTCCAGATTTCTTATCACTCACTTACCTGCACAGACTGCAAACTGACTTATTGATAAATATAGGCAAGAATGAGACACAGAGGAAAGAGGTGAAAAAGTCAAGTGTCTTTAGGGTACAGGCAAGTACAGTAAATCACCTGAGTACGAATTTGTGGAACAAAAGACAAATGGGGGAGGGGCTGGGGATATAGCTCAGTTGGGTTCAATCCCCAGCACCACACATATATAAAAAAAGACAAACGGAAGTATGCATCTTCCTCTGAAAGCTGCTCTGAGCTCCAGGCACTTAGGATCTAGTATTTATAGGTGTCTTTTTTTTTTTTTCCTTTTTGGTACCAAGGACTGAACCCAAGGGCACTTAACCACTGAACCACATCCCCAGCCTATCTATCTATCTATCTATCTATCTATCTATCTATCTATCTATCTATCTATTTGATATAGGGTCTTGTTAAGTTGCTTTGGGCCTTGCCAAGTTGCTACGGCTGACCTCCAACTTGGATTCCTCTGGCTTTAGCCTCCCCAAGTCAACATTGCAAATTTTTAAAAGCAACCAAGAAGTCAACATTCTAAAACTTTTACATGAAAACACTTAACTTTTCAGTAGTGGCAACTAGTTCAAATTTTTTTTGCTCACATTGGCTCATGGTAGCCTGCACTATAATTGGCTCCTAGACCAATATGTGGGCCTAAGTGACAGGAGTAAATTTATCTACTGTAATTGGAGAATGTATTGAAAGCTCATAGTCCTGGACAAGTATAAAATTTCAAAAAGCAAAAATACTGCAGAAAGATTTTTTAGGGAATGAGTTGTAAATGCACAAGAGGGGCTATATTCGAATCCATAGGCTTCTGATCTTGAAAGTAATTTGGGTTCAGTCTCCACACCTGACATTATGTGTTATATAGGAAATGTGACTGTAACGTTATGACTAGCATTGCATCACACAAAGCCCTGAGCCTATAAATAGCCTGTTGACTGCCTTCTTCCCATCATTGGCTTAATTGCTTGGGCATCATCTTGTTTAGCCTCTTGTGCCCCAGCCCCACTCCCCTGCAACTACCCACAAAATGACCCTGTTAATAATAAACTACTCTCCCAGGATCAGCCACTTCATGAGGACATCCAGATAGAGGCAAAGGCCTCAAGCAGAGGGTTCAACTACCACAGCAAATTAATGGCATTCTTAGGAAAAGGAAGCAAACAAAGCTTCCATGAGACCCCAAGAAGGGGAATCCAATCTTCTGGGGGCTTGAGGACTATGAGGGCTGTTTTAGTCAACTATTTCGCTGCTCTGACTACAAGATCTGACCAGAACAATTGTAGAGGAGGAAAAGTTTATTAGATGCTCACAGTTTCAGAGGTTTCAGTTCATAGGAGGCTGGCTCCATTCCTCAGGGCTTGAGGTGAGGCAGAACATCACCGTGGAAGAGTGTAGTGGAGGGAAGCAGCTCACCTGATGATCAGGCAGCAGAGACAAAGACTCCACTCTCCAGATACAAATATATACACCAAAGCCACATCCCCAATGCCCACTTCCTCCTCAAGCCACACCCCCCACCTGCCTTCAGTAACCACCCAATTGATCCCATCTGGTGATTAATTCACTAATTGGGTTACCCAATCTTTTTCTTTCTAAACCTTCTTGCATTGTGTCACACATGTGTTTTGGAGGGACATCACACATCCAAACCATAACACTCTGCCTCTGACCCTCAAAGGCTCATGATCATCTCACAATGCAAAATACATTCGGTCCATTTCCAAGAGTCCCCAGAGTTTCAACAGTTCAAGGATTGCCCAAAAGTTCAAGTCCAAAATCTCCTCTGAGACTCAGGGCCAACTTGCATAAGTTCCTGTAAAAATCAAAAGCTATTAACAAGTATCCAATATATAAATGGAATACACATTTCCAGTCACAAAAAAATAGGGGAAATAGAGGCATGGAAAAAGGGATGGGACCAAAACAAGACTGAAATCCAGGTGAGCAAGCAAGTCCTGTAGCTCTGTGTCTGGCATCTAGGGTGCATGGCATGGTGATATTCTGTTCAAAGTGCTTATGTAGCTCCACCCCTGTGGCCTTGTTGGTTGCAGTCCAAGTGGCCTTTCTGTTGGATTGTCTCTGCTCAATTCCTGCAGCTTTCCTAGGATGATGTCCCATGTTATTGGCATTTCTTGATCTCAGGGTTCTCCACTCCAGCTTCAGCTTTCTCCTCACATCTCTGTGCTTCACCCTCTCAGGGGCAGCCTACAGGGACTCTGACCCTGCTGCACTTTGCCTGGTGTCCCAGGCCTTCCTTTGAAATCTTTGTGGAAGCTTCCATGACCCCCTAACTCCAGCAGCCTGCATTCCTGCAGAACCAGCACCACCTGGTTGATGCCAATGTCTGTCGCCATCTCAAGCAGTAGTAAATCCTTCAGGGACACTGACTGCAGGAGCCTCTGAGTGTCTGGGTGGCAGAGCATGCTGAAAAAACTTCCTAAGCCTCCTTGTGCAAAAAGGATTCCCTGAGGTCTCTTCTCAAGAAAATTTTCACTTTTACTCCCTTGAGCCTGAATGGGTGTGGTCTTACCAGCTTTCTTTCTGTCTCTGGGCAAAGTCTTTCACATTTCTCTAGTGGCAATGATGTCTTTAATAACTGTAACTTCCTTAGCCCCAGTTTTACTCCCAGACTTTGATAGCCACGTTTTTCAAATCTTTCTGCTCTGCTTTCTGCTCCGGAATATCACAATAAACTTGATTAAAAGCTTCCAGCAATACTCATGCCACTTCCTAAATGCTATGCTGACTATAAATTTCTTCTGTCATATTAAGAAGCCCCTCACTTTTAAAATGAGCCTCACAGAAAGTCTCAGAACAGGTTGTCTACAAAATGCAGACAACTTCTCAGCCAGAACATAACACAAATGGCCTCTAGTCTAATTACCAATAGTTTCCTTCTTTTCCTCTAAACTCTCTTGAGCCCTGTCTTTACTGTCCACCTTCTTTGGCATTCTGGTCTTCTGAGATCCCACTTAAATCGGTGGCCGTTAAGCTCCACTTAGAATAATCTAAAGCATTTTCAACTTTCACTGCTACACATCTCAAAATTCCTCAAACTAATTCCAAAAAGCTCCAAAAGCTGCTGAACCACATGGTCAGGTTAGTCATAGCCACAACCCCACTCCTGGTACCAATTTGTTTTAGTCAGCTTTTTTGCTACTGTGTCTAAAAGACCCAGCCAGAACAATTGTAAAGAAGGAAAAGTTTATTTAGATGCTCATAATTTCAGAGGTTTCAGTCCATAGAAGTATAACTCCATTCCTCTGAACTTGAGGTGAGGCAGAACATCATGGCAGAAGAGTGTGGTGGAGGAACATGGCTCACAGAATAATCAGACAGCAGAGAAAAAGAGAGTCTCTACTCTCCAGAAACAAATATATGTCCCAAAGCCATGCCCCCAATGCCCTATTTCCTTCAGCCATAACCAACCTGCCTTTAGTTACCACTCAATTAATCCCCATCAGGTAATTAATTTACTAATTGGTTAAGGCTCCCATAACCTAATCATTTCTCCTCTAAACCTTCTTTCATTGTCTCACACATGAGCTTTAGGGGGGTCACATCTCACATCCAAATCATAGCAGGGGTGAATGGATTGCTGAAGGCCAGCTTCTCTACTTTTATCTTCATGTGATTTAGTCTGAGTTGAGTCCTCAATTAAGTTCTTCCTAAGATGTGTGATCTTGACTTAATTTTTCAGACTGTTTCAATTATAAAAATGGGGTAATGGTGACCTTAATGGTACAATTGAGATAAATTGAGATACATGAAGTAATGGTTAGCACACGCTCTAATGCAGAGCTTAACTATAGCCTACAATCCAAACCCAGCATTTTTTGGAAAGTTTTATTGGAACACAGCCATGACCATTCACTTACTATATCTGCTTTAACCTACAGACTAAAACATTTGCTATCTGACTCTTTACCTTTCAAGGGACCTTATCATCTCACATGACTCACAAAAGCTGGTATAAGGTATAACTTGGGTCATGATTGCTTACTTCGTACAGGAATTTCATCAATAAATATTGAATGACCTAGACACTAGATTCAAACTTTCATATTGGAAAGTTCTCCTCCACAGTTACTAACTTCAGTAAATTTTCTTCTAAGCTTTCGGTACCTGCTAGATCTTCTGGTACTCTTATTCTGGTTCCTCTTCTAGTTTGTTCCTAGATTTTAAGCTCTTAGAGGACATGAACATGCATATAGGCATCATTTGGTATAAAAACAAGCTCTATGTAAAGTAGCAAAAATAGGGAGTGTGATAGCCAAACTATGGAACCAGCCCAGGTGCCGCCAATGAATAGATAGGTAAAGAAAATGTAATGTATGTACACAATAGAGTTTTATTCAGCCATAAAGAATGAAATCATGTCATTTGCAGGAAAATGAATGACACTTGAGATACATTAAATTAAGCAAAATGAACTACACTCAGAAAGTTAAGGGTCATATGTTTTCTCTGATATGGGGAAGATAGAGGGGGGGAAAGGGAAACGAAAGGTAGGAGGAGGTGTCTTGTGATAATCAAAGGAAGATCAGCAGAATAGAGGAAAAGGACCAAGGGGAAGCAAGGAGGAGAGGGAAAAGAGACACACTGGGAAAGGATATGGACCAATTCTATTGTTGTATTGTATGCAGGTACAAATATGTAACAATTCCCATTATGTATTATTAAAATGCACCAATAAAAAATATGGAAAAAGAGTTTGGTATAGATGAATGACAACTAACATGAAGCAGGAAGGCTTGCGACCTCCTTTGCCCTTGCCTTGTCCCTGAGACTAGGACAGCACATGCACATTGGTACAACCTGCTACCACAAGACGTGCTTATTAAATAAGACCACAACCTACAATTGTAAGGCTAGCTTCTATTACTATCATATTACTTCAGTGTACCCCCAACCCAAGACACTTTGCTCTTGGTCCCAGGGATACCGTTGTAATATCTTCAAGCAATAAACTGTTCTCTCTCCCCGATCCCAGACCAAAAGCAAATGTAACTGCCAGAGAGAAGTACAAGCTCTTCAACAGGAAGGAATAGGACAAAGCTCTGGGCCCACCTAGGTTGGCTGAGCAATAAAAATGCAGTCCTCTCTCTTCCGGGTTCTGCATCTCGCATGTTCCAAGGGAGATAGGAGAATTGAGTACAGAGGCCTCCAGCTTGCAGATTAGCTTCGGCACTGCTAGAAGACAGTTTTTAAGATTGCATTTAGGATCCCTCAGGGAGTAAAGCTGGGCTTAGAACTTCTGCAGTTTGATGGTAATGAAGTGAGGGAAAGAGATGACCGGGTATCTTTGTAAATGACACAAAGTTCAAGTTCAGTTACACAAGGGGTTCCGAATACCTGTATGAATTATTCATCCCTAAATTTCCTCAACACTCTATGGTATCTGGAGTGCACAATTAGGAGAAGTTTGAGAATGTTGCCCTTTAAAAATATTCCAAATACACATGTGCCATTCTGGGCCCATTCTGTTTTTGTTCTTTCTCGTGTTTACAGGTTCTGGGCTCTATGCTAGAATGACCTGGACTTGTTTCTAGAAAAAAAAAAAAAAAAAGTGTATCTTTGATCCTGCCAACAAAGCTTGACGTGTGAGCTGATGGAAATCTGGTTGTTGTAGACCCACCCCCTGGCCCAGTGTGCATCCGGGCTGGTCTACAGGGGTTATCAAACAAAGTAAGCCCTTTTCATATCCAGAAAGCATCTCATTCTGTCCCAGACCAAAGCCCAACCCTAAATTTCATTAATGAATCTCTCAAACGGGAAAAAACGACTTATTTCTTCCTGACTCACTTGCATCTTTCCACCGACCACACCCCACTATCCTATTACGTGAAAAAAAATAAATAAATAAAAGCTGGGGGACCCCAGGGACCACAGATCACTCCTCGGCTAAATATTTACACTAAAAACATCCCCTTTTCTTTTCAGAGAAATGAGAGAAACTTTATTTAGAGACCCTGGGTGGAGAGGAAAAATCCATAATGATTATGGTGTTCTTGGGCCTGATGTAGAAAGGGGTTGTCTCTGTGCCAGCCGTGGGAATCATGACTTTGTAAACCACAGATTCAAGCAGTGTCTTCAGCCAAAACAATGACATGTGTGATTGACTAAGAAGACAAACGAGAAAATGTAAAATGTACACTCCAGGAATCCCTGTGTTCTTGCATAGGGACTTTCCCACCTGAGTTTCCCTTGAGACACCACCAAACCTAGAGTTCCAAAGTATTTGAGAAAAACCACCTTCAAGAGGTGGGTCTGGTGCTTGTGTCAATCACTTTACCCACTGGACAAGTTTAGAGGGAGACTTTACAGCACAAAGAAGACAAGCAGTGAACTTGAAAACTCCGGTTCTCTGCAGGACTAATGAGGAAGTGGGGAAAAGAGTTGGGTGCTTTGTCTGTTTTAGTTTAAGGAGAATGAGGCGAGGGGTTGTTAGGGAGGAATTGGGGATGCATTTTAAAAGATGAATGGAGAGCTCTGCTTTTGACAAGGCTATGCCATTTTAGAAAACTGGCCAAGCTAGGATGACAATTCCTCAGTTCTGAGAGTCCCCTTGGCAATCCAAAAGTGTCATTGATACCTTGTCTTTTTGCTCCTTTTCTGGTCTAATTTCTTTGCTTTTTGCCTCTGTGGGGAATCCTTCTGGTTACAGGTAGCACACTCAAATCTACCGACTTTCGACATCTTCTCACGTTCCCCAGTTCTGGCCATCAGTGAGGTCGTGGTTGAAACAACAGCCTCTGTCCTCCCTATCATCCACCATCCTCACCCCAGTCCATTGGTTCAAATATATCCACCCATCACCCCTTTATATAAGTGGGCTGTGACCCAGGCACTCTTGGTGAAAGGAGTTGATGATTGATGATGCTTTGTCATAATGACTGAAAGACAACAGATGAGCTTGGATGGGGGATGGGGAAGACTGAGAAGTTTGTATAGAATCAAGAAAGCACCCATGAGGCCTCCTTGAGTCAATGGGCCACCATCAGTAGAACCCAGAGGAAGCCCCACAAATAATATGAACAAAGTAAAATTCCCTTGCTTTTCAAACCCAAGGCCAGCATTTCCAAAGCCCTTGTCACTGGCACATAGGTATGCTTTCCTGGTTTGTCTTGTTTCTGGAAAGCTCTTGAGCAAGAGTGTGAACAACATAGAATTTTTAAATGAATTTACTGAGGTTACACTTGACAGACAATAAGTTGCACATATTTTTAGTGTCTGTTTTGATCAGTTTTGACATTGGTAGATGACAAACCTATCACCACAAATCAAAGTAATAAGCATGTCTACCTCTTCCAATAGTTTCTCTGGGCCCCTTTGTAATCTCTCTCCTTGCCCCTCTCCAACCTCTCTCCACCCCTTAATATGGAAGTCAAAGTTCTAGTCCACCATAATACCCCTGGTTCATTCCTCAAGAACCCCACAGATACACAGATTAAACTTCCAGAAGTCAGGTATCTATCCGGGAAGAGAAGATATCCATACAAATAGAGAGTTCTGGACAGAATCTAATAAGTGACATAAAATGTGCCCAAAAGACAATTAGAAGAAGTAATCCTAGAGTTTGGGGCCTTTGAGTTTTGATGAATATATCGAAATTTAATAGGTAAAAATGCTTTAAAAATCTGTATGAATCACTGAATTTTCCATGAACACCTATACTATTTCTAGTTTTGAAATAGCCCAGTTTGGCCACCACAGCAGAGGTTGCCTGAGGAAGAGTCTTGAGGACATGGCTATGTGCTGTGAGGAAAATGAGGTGGGCTTGGGAGGGGGATATGGAAACTAAAATATTGTGGGGGAAATGAGCTCCTTCTTGTAGGCAATATGGAGTATCCCAGACTTTTTAAATAGAACAACAAAATGATTAACCTTGCTCCAGGAAGTTGGGCAGCAACTTCCAAGAAAAGACTCAAGCAGCCCCCAAAATAATGCCACCTAAAGGCAACAAGAATTGATCAAGGGGCTGCCATTTTGGGTCATAAGAATGTGGGCACCAAGAAGAGAGACTCAACAAGGACCAGAAAAGCAGAGGGAACTGACCTGGGATGCCCCTGGTTCAAGCCTAAGTCAGGTGGCTGGTAAGTTGTGCCACTTTGCAGGGCCAGCTTGACAAGGAGGTCCCAAGAGATAAGTCATTGGCTCTCTTCCTTTAAAGCTGAGTTTCCACACTCGCTGAGCTAAGGAAGACTTCTCTAAAGGCAGAGAATTCTATAGTTCTCCTGTCACTCTCAGACAGGGAGGAAGAGGAAGAAGAAGAGGTAGGGATGTACTTGGACCACATATGGGAATACCTGTGAAGTGCTTAAAGTGAGGAGAGAGAGACAGGGTGGGCTTCATGGGACTCATGTATCACAGAGAACCTCGAGCTCAGAGGGACCCCAGGCTTATGCTGTTGTCCCTGTTGTCAAAGTCCTTAATTTCTTTTAACATAAATGCCTGATCTAACTCCACCAAGCAAGGTTGGCTCAAGAGACACCACAATCGAGTCTTATCGTGAGGTTGTCATGCTCATCTTGCACACAACATCCTATAAAGAACGTGGCTAGTTCTGAGACGTGACTTTCTGCCTGGAACAGAAGTCACAGGAAGTGGCAACTAAGCCAGGCCAAACCACAGCTAAACATGCAGCAAGAACATACAGAAAAGTCTGGACACTGTCATGTCGGCCTTGTGTGCCCACCTAAAGACTCCTAGACTCCCCCACCTGAACTTTATGACCTCAGTTCTGTCTTTGTTTCTTTGTGGCTTGAAGAAAATGTCACTACCACTTACACAGGACAGTAAATAGTCTACCAAGGAAACAAACGCTTCTGCCAGGTGACAAAGTCCTCTCCAAACTCCAGAATATCTCCACAGCATTATCCTTCACATTTCTTCCCAGAAATGACAATAAAATCTGATTACTGCAACATTCAAAAGCATCTGGGTATGTCTTTGGTCTTTAAAAAATATATATATAAATACAACTAAATCTACTTTTTGAGATCTCCAAATATGAGAATTCTGCCCAAAAGAACTCTCGGGAAACCAAATAGGCAACTATACTGTCAGACAAGCCTTCCTGGCCAGCTCCATCTCCCAGTAGTCTCAGGACACAAAGCAAATTGTATTTTGTCTTTCTCTTCTTCACCCACAGTTGATTCCCCCCCCCCAAAGGAAATAAAGGTTCAGCAAACCAAGTCAAAGAGATCAGACTCAATTGTGGTGTCTCTTGACCCAACCTTGCTCAGTGGAGTTAGATCAGGCATTTATGTTAAAAGGAATCCAGAAATAGTCATACATCTCATGACATTTCCATCAATAGTGAACTGCACGTAAAGCAATGGTCCCATGAGATTATGTCACCTGGTGATGTTAAAACTCTCTTAATTTGTGTATAGACGTTATGAGAGCTAAATCAGCTAAGGGGACATTTCTTAAAATCTATCCTTGCCATTAAGCAATGTCTGATCATATTTGGATATCTCCTCTGCCAATGAACTAGCACCAGCACCAGCATGATGGTCACAATGCTTTGAAATCATGCACAAATGATGCCTGAGTCAATTATGAAGGCATTGCCCTTCATATGTGGTAAACTGTCTGTCTTTCTGGACCTTTTCGCCCTCTTAGTGGCTAATCTACAATCTACCATAAAGGGCCAGGTATCCTCAAACTCAATGAACTGATAACCCTCAGGTGATGAGATGATTTCAAGAGGGCAAGGGCTCCAGTACACGGCTTATGGAATAGGAAGAGTGATGAGAAAAACAGAAAATGCTCAGAAAAGTAAAAGATAAGAAATTTCCACCTGGACTGGACTGGGGATCAGAAAATTTGGGCATGAGATCTGACTTTGCCTATAATTTATGATAAGCTTTCCTTCATTCCCAAGTCTACTTATTAGGAAACTGTTCCCCAGAAGCCCTCCAACTCAGAGTTCCTTACTGTAATTGATAGATTGATTAAAAACACATTCATTCTTAAAGACCACATGAAGCCAAATGATTTAATACACATGATATTTGCATGACTACCCTGGATACAGTCCTGCTTCTGTCTTTAACTGATGGGAACAGCATTTCCAGTGTATTATTTGAAGAGGAGGAAGAAGAAGAAGAAGAGGAGGAGGAGGAGGAGGAAGAAGAATTGTTTATATGAAAGACAATTTGAGAATTCAGCAGAAAGGATGGGAGAGGAACCTGATGGGTAAATACATTATACCAATAAATCTCCAGGCAGAAATCAGGCCATCAGCAGAACCAAGATGCCCCTGTGTTTTCCAGAACTGGATGGGAAAGGTGAATGCAGTTGAGGTCCCCCCTTCCTTTTTCTCTGGAAACCACCCCTTGGCTTGGGTCTCTGGTCTCCCTTGATTCCCTACCAAAGACACCAGATGTGTGTGCTTCTCTCAGCCCCTTCGACCTCCGCCAGCCTGTCCCAACATCCTCTGCCTGTTAGAGCAACAGCAGCATCAGCAATAGGACAAGAGACAGGGTGTACATGTGAACAGGGTAGAAGGTCCCCACTCCCCAGCTGAGGTCAACATCTGGAGAGACTTAGATTTCAGAGAGGGATTCAGACTGAGTCATCAGCATGTGTAACGGCTGTCAGCAACTTTTCCATGATCCCTCTTAATAAACCCCAAGTCCCAGCCTGCTGGGAAGATCCAGCCCTGTGAAGACATCTATTGGACTCCCCAGGAAAATTAATAGAGTTACTTTGAATAGGAGAAATAAGATGGGATCCAACTAGAGATCTGTTACTTCCAAAACAGTAACACCCTACACCCACCCTTCCTAACCTAAGGACCCAGCCAGTGGAAGAACTGGCTTCCAAGTTCTTCCCTGCAATGCTACCTTAACTGTGCCCTATGAAATAAAGACACCATACCGGTCCCCCTGTGTCCAGGTAAGACAACACTTGGCCCAGAGTGAGGAAGAGCTAGTAGCTCCTCTTCTAAAATGGCTAGGAATTCTGTCTTCCCAATGTTCTACTCCCTATCAGAAAATATCCATTACCTTTCACCAATCAGAAATAAAAATAAAACCAAAGAGTCAAAAAAGAAACAAAAGCTAATCCTGTTGGGTAAACCAAGATGGAAGAGACAGTCCTATCAGGTGGTCCCTTCTAGTCCTGTTGCTGGGTTAACTGAAGTAGCTCATGGATCCTCTCTGTTGTTTCTTTGTCCAAAAATATAAAATAAAATAAAGTTAGCAGAAGAAAAGGTGAGGCGACAGGGAGCGGACTGGACTAACGGATGGCTCTCCAGGGAAGGCCTTGCTCTGGGCCCTCTAAGGGTCAGGAGTGAGCTCACTGTGTTCCGTCTAAATTGCCCTGGCTCATGCAGCCCAGGAGCTGAAATGGAAAGAGAAACAGAGCAGGCAGCAGGGTCCAGCTCAACTTTGCTCTGTCCTCACCCCAGGAGGTCCAATCCAGGAGCCAACTCAAACACCCCCCAGTCCCACCCTTGCTGGGCTGTGAATCGCCTTCCGCACTCTGGGCTTTCTGCAGCTCACACATGTCAGCCTGGGTGCCTGAAACCCTGTGCAAAGGAGGCCCTTTTGTTTGTTTGTTTCTTCACCAGCTCTCAAACCTAGCTGCCTTCCCTGTGGACCTCAGCCTCTCTCTGGCAGAGCCAGTGGATTTAGGGTATGAGGGAGTGGGGACAGAAGTAGTATCTAGTCTCCAGGACCATCCACAAAACATCTGTCAAACCAAAGTGGCCAGTTTCTAGCCAGCAGAGCCAGGTATCAGGGGTCAGCACAGAGCACCAGAGAGGTGTGAGGGGACAATGTCCTTTGCTTCTTTCCCTGATTAGACATGCTCCCACTTGTACAGAAGCTCTCTGAGTGTGTTGGACTGTCTATTTCCATAACATACCAAAGGGGCTAGACTGAACAAATATTTACTGACCACCTCCTGTGGACCATGCTAACACTTGTGGAGATGGAACAGAAACAAAACAATATAGTCTCTGAGAAAAGGCTACTTCCAAAGCCAGATCATCTCAGATCACCTGGCCCAACCCGTTCCTTTATAAAACAAGGAAGCCAAAGTCCAGAGGAGAACAGAGACACCACACTGCCTCCTGTTGAGACCCGTTTAACATACATTACACAAAATGGAGCTTCACACCATCGGAGTTCGTGGTCTAGACCTGAAGGTCAATGTTCTGGGGACAACGGTCTTTGAAGAAATTTTAAAGGATGATGAATATTGATTGAGTAGGAAAAGGCTTCCTTGAAGATGGGGGACAAAAATGGAGGAAGAATAGGATAGCTAACAAAGGAAAAGAAGGACTTCTTATTCATTCAACAGATGTATTCCATAAAAACTGAGTGGGCTCCTATTCTGAGGCAGGACTGACCAATGCCTGGGGACTGTACAATGGTGAAGACAATGGTTAAATACGTGCTTTCATGAAGGTCATTTGCTTGTAGGCAGGACGCTAGATTGGAGTGGACAGAGAAAGCTCCTGGGAGACAAGGCAGCAGACTGCTTTATATATTCCTCCATCCTTGTACAAATAAAAGCCACCGAGAGGAGGACTCCAGAAAGACCTGCCTGGAAACAAGAAAATGGGAAGGGTCACCATGGAGACCACTCAAGGAATCTGGGTATCAAAATATGATCTGACCTCTGTAGGACCTAAAATACAGAGAGCATGGCTTGCACTACATCTTGTCTTCCATTCAGCCAACCTTTAGCTACGAACCCCCCGTCTATAAGATTATTTTGAATAAGGATAATGGTTGTGGGGAGAAACACAAGGACAAAAACAAAAAAACAAAGAAATAGCTCTTAGGTTCTACTGACCTCTGTTCCAAAGGACTTAATAGGAGGAAGAAGAAAAGGTTGATGACCAGCCTCCAGACACATAGACCCCATAACCATCATTCAGTACCTCTATTCAAAAATCTCAAAAGCTCTTCAAACTCAACACAGTCTTCTTGAAGCTATGCCTAGTCATCACTGGGTCCATAACTGGTCTTCAGCTCATTGAAAAGTACAAGCACCCAGACAACTGCATTGCAGAGAAACAAAAGGCATACCTTTGACACTGTCTGGTACCTCCCACATCAAATCCTTTACCAAGACTTTGCCTTTTGCTAAACTCTCTACATCTCCATCAATACCCCGCTGCCCCATGGCTAAGCTGTTATCAAATCTTGCTCCCTCCTGAACCAGTGCTAAGTCTTCCTAATGCATGCAAGGATGGTTTGATCTTTGCCTCTTTTTCCCAACCTCATCCTGTACCATGTTGGGAAGTTCCTCACAACCCCAGCCTAAGAAATCATTCACTGATCTATGTAAAGAGCCGATTAGTGGCTCTCCCCTGACTAGGCTGAACATTCCACACGTTTATACCCACCACTGTCTTCCTGGCACCTAAGTACATGGCGTATCCTTCATCAACAGTAACTATCTGTAACTGAATTTAAAAAAAAAAAAATTGTCAAGCCAATAGTTCTCAAGCAGGGTGACTTTGCTCCCTACTCCCCCAGGGTCCCAAAGGAACAGACAATAATGTTTGGAGATAGTTTCAGTTGTGACATCTGCAGGAGCTATACTAGCATCTAGTGGGTAGAGGCCAGGGATTGCCGAACACCTCACAATGCACAGAACCCACCAAAACTTACCCAGCCCTTGGTGTCAATGGTGCTCAGATTGAGAAGCCCTGAGTCAGATAAAAGAGAAGGAAAATGTATATTTTGATCAGACTGAATTGGATCTCCAAGAATCAAGTGCTTATAGAAATACATTCATTACCTCCAGATGCCATGAGACGTGTGTATTCACACAACCAATGACTGATACATGCCCTACAGGCAGGAGACGCATATTTTAATAGCTTCTGTGACTCTCCGGATGCCAAGCACAAGGCTGAGACTTAGTTGTTCAGTAACACCTGTCTGGAAACCCTCACTTAACCTAAAAAGGACCTCAAAATTGAAGAGCAGCCTTGAGCTGCCTTCAGGTGGCTGCCTTATTTCACATATATGACCAAAGTGTAACAAAGGCTAATGACATCACAAAAGAGCACCACCCACCTGCCATGCCCCTTTGGAGTCACAATTGCTACAGCCTTAAATACCCTGACTCCTGGCCTCTGGGGCTTTGCAAAGCCCCTCATTCTGGCAGAAATTACAATGTCGACCAGCCGCAAACTAAAGAGTCATGGCATGAGGAGGGGCAAGAACCGAGCTCCTCACAAAGGTGTCAAGAGAGGCGGCAGCAAAAGAAAATACCGCAAAGGCAGCCTGAAGAGTAGAAAACGGGGCGATGATGGTGAGTGAGGGGCAAGTAAGAGAGCTGTTAAACTTGGGGACACGTTGCTCCCCAGACCCAGCCTCCTGGAGGCAGCCCTTACATGACCCTCAGCCTGAGATTACTCCCAGTGACTCGGTTCCTGGGCAGTTTGGGCAGGAAGAGTCCTGGTATGTTGTTCTAACAGGTGTCCCTGTTGCAAACCTGTCCTTCCCCCACAGCCAATCGCAGTTACCGCTCCCACTTGTGATCTACCAGTGGGCCCTGTCCTGGTGAACTTCAAACAACACCAGGCAGCAACGAGATCAGAGGGGGGACTGCCAAGGAGACCTGAAGTTAGACCAAAGTCAGAAGAACCTATGGTGTGGGAAAAAAGCCAGTGGTAATGAAGTGAGGAATGTATATGTTGGCTGTTCCTCCCCAACATCTCAATAAAAAAATTTGAAAACTGAAATGTTTCCTTTGATCCTTCGGAAAAACTTGGTTTCCTGAGCTAGGGGTGAGAATTAGATGGAATGAAATTATTAAAGATGACTTGGAAAATAGCAAAAGTAATTTGTCCTTATAATTCCATCCAGTGGTGGTCCAACTCTGGCCAAAAACCATCACTAAGATTTGTTCTTGTGTGTGTGTGTCTCAGTGCACCAGCCCTCTCCTCCAATGGACAGGGAGAATTCATCCGAGTGTCCATCATGAGTCATTATTTTAAGAGGCTTTGGGTCCAGACATATGGACCACTGGGAGGGGCTTCCTAATTCACTGATAACATGGCTTGGTTTGAGATGAACAAACTGGGGGCAGGGACATTGCCTGGGAGGTTGAGGCCAGCAAGCATGACTCTGATGTCATAAATGAACCTTAGCTGGGTGTGACTAGCAGTACAAATTACCTCAATCTGGGTGGACCTTATTGATCATTTGGGAGAGAACTGTCCTTAGGGTTCTGCTCATTTAGGAAATTCCTAAGCCCTCACTTTCCTTGGACCTTGGGTTGTGACAGTTTATAAAGTCTCTGGCCAGGGATCTTAGCGTCTATTCACTTAGAAGGGATCATTATTTAATGAATGCTTCTTAAGCACTCAGATTTGTACCGAAGAACCAGCCACCCATGTGGATTCTGTCTGCTGGTGACAGAGCGAGGAAAGAGGAAACTCATAATTGTCAATGAGGAGTTTGTGCCCTAAGCAGGTGTGTCAGCCTGAGGGTGTCGGGATTGGAAGACTTTAACAAGATGTCCATGTGGGCCAAACTTTAGTAATGCAACAGAAAACCATTCATTTCTCAGATGTCTCCAGAAGAAAAAATGCATGTCATCTTACCTATTGGAAGAGTCACTTGGTCCTCACGGTTTCATGAGCCTAGAGAATCTGCACACTGTTCCAGAACCATGTTCAAGTTCGTGTGGAAAATAATCTTACCATCAGGCATATGGACTCTTCAAACTCATTTTCAAACTGAGCTCACTTTCCCTGGCTGAACTTGTACTGATCTAAGATTTCCAGTTTCCTCCTCTAAAATGGGACTGGGGAAAACACTCCCTTTGCTCACCCTCATCCTCAAAGTTATGCCTATTTTACCTCCTAAATATTCCTTTTGCCTCTCCCTCTTTCTCAGATTGGTCTCAGATGAATCTCCCTGTGTTTGTCCCTAGTGTGACTGAACAACCTCTTTTAATTTCTTTAAGTTAATAAATGGTTCTGATCTGGAATCCTTGCTTGAGAAGCTACGAAAGTGCTAGAACCTACCCTGCTCTTGTGCCAGCTGAGAATTCTTCTACCTTCTTGCAGCCCCCAAGACCCCCCCAAAAAAATTTTTTTTAAATGTTATTTTGATGTTGAGCTGCTCTTACTGCCAATTTTTCTAAATTAACCCTCTAGGTTGGGTTCTTGGGAAGCAGAGATTGAGACCGATTTGGATACAAGATGTGCATTGGAGGCTGACCATCGGGAAGAAAAGGAGTAGAGGAAGGAGCTGAATCTATGGCTGACCATCGGGAAGAAAAGGAGTAGAGGAAGGAGCTGAATCTATCAGGAAGGATGGCCTGCTAGGGGGTCCTGCAGAGTCATGATGGCCAGGCCTTGACACCCCACCTGCCCAGCCAGGCTGCTCCAGCAAGGGCTAACTCAGGAGGCACCACACTGAAGCAAACCCTCCAGTGAGTATCAGCCCACACACCCTGCAACCTGGCAGATGCCCAAGTCCATACACAAGCTTTCTGATGGCCCCCATTTCTTCCCCACCTATGCACACCTCACTGCTCAGCCATTTCTACTTCAATCCTGTGTCACTCTCACACACGACTCAGCCATTTGCACCTTGTGCCCTGTTGCCCCTGTCCCTTGCTACCATTCAGGTTACCCACAGGATCAAAAATGACCTCCACACAGGGCCACAAGTCAACAGGTAGGAACAAGCCAGAACCACAGTAATGCTGAGAGCATGGCACTAACTGCCCACAGGAAACTTGCTATGACTAGAAGTCAACCTGGTTAAGGGCTCTATCTGTCACCATCTTGCAGGAAAAGGAGATCCCTGAAGATGACTCAAATGAAGAGGCTTCATTGAAGGGACTGTTTCCTGAAGAGGACACCTAGAACCTAGCATGGGTGGCTTCAGATCCTTGGATTAAACGGGAGAAAAGGAGCCTAAGGAGAGCCAATGTGTGCTCAGGTAGATGGGCCCCTGGGGTAAGACTGTGTTAAGGAGGATCACAGCTGTGACCAGCATCTCAAGAGACAAAGCATCCAGACATTTCTCTGATCTCCTTCTGGTGCTCCTGTTGGCCACACTCAAGGAGAACCCAGCAGGCAAGGCCTGCTGGAGAAAGCTCTGGATACAATGATAATAGCTGACACAACTTTGTGGGGTCCATATCCTCTTTTTTGGGATTTCTTAGAAGTTTGCCACATTAGCATCCAGTTTATCTTCTCCCGTATGTTGTTACAAGCCAAAGTCCCTTCAGGGGATGGAGTGTGAGAGGGTTCAAAACCACCTTGTTCAGACTTCTAAACCAGGTGTTCACCCCGAGACATCACAATATTCCAACACAGCATTGCATTTCTGCAACAACTAAACACTTTAATTAGCCATGAGGACTTGAGCATGGAAAACAGCCTGGGGCTACTCAAGGTAGACAGATCCTTGCCTGGTGACTTCAGCCTTTGCCCTCTTGGATAAATTGTGAAGGAGCAGCAGCCGCCCGGAAAATTCTGTTTATAGGAACATTTTCCAGGCCCACGTATTGGAAATTTTCCAAGACTGGTGTTGACTTAGTCCCTGCCCTCCAGGAACATTCATTCTGTCCCTTTTTATGGCTCCCGTAGGCCCAGCACCTGTGAGTCTTTGGACCATGGTGACACTCCTTAGGGAGACAGGAAGACCACTCTCTGTGCTTTTTCTCACCTCCCCAACCAAGGAAGAATTTGTCCCTCTCCTAGTTTCCTTGGAACGTCATGTCCTCAAGTCATCACTCGTTCGGTCTTTTTGGAAAGTGAAAAATCAAATTGAAAAAAAAAAATTAAAGACCTTGGCGGCAAGCCCTTCTGGGTCACCTTGACCTTACTGTGAGCTGACTTGGATACGGGGCCTCTACTGCACTGGCTGCAGGTCCCTTGGGAGTGGTGAAGCTCAAAGGACCCACATGTGGATGGAAGAGTTATGGGAAGCACAGTTGATCCCCACTCATAACCCCAGGTCTCCTCCAGATGACCCTGGGTGGGTCCAACGTGTCTGTGCAGACAACCGCAAGGAAACAGGAAGTTCTGGAGAAAAACTCAGGGCTGAGCTGGGGAGGTGAAGGCAGAAATGGCAACTGGGAGGAGACTGTGTGCTCTGGGGGCAGTTGGTACAAGTCAGACATGCCTGGGGCTCGGCTGTCAGGGTCACCCAAAGGTTTTGTCCTTAGAGACCAGAGAACAGCGGTGGCCTGAAAACTCTTAGTCTCATCCTCTGTCTTTGCAATCTGAGCCCTCATGGCCAGGCCAACCCTGGGGAAAGAACCAAACAGAACAGGGCCTTAATTCCTGACTCTAGGAGCACGGGGTCTTAGTTTCCAGGTTGGTCTGCTTGGCCAGGTTGATGAATGACGCAGGTCTCTACTTTGCTCCAACAGAGCCTGCCTTTCCTCGCGCCTGGCCCCACCCAAGCTTTCTCCCTCTCCAGTCTTACACCAGGCCCAACAAGAAAGCTCTCCTCCAGCAGAGCCCAGCAGCCATTCCTGCTCTCTTAGCCCAGAGGCCCAAAGCAGTAGCTGAGCAAGATCTCCTTGACATTTGGCACTAAATTCCAGTGTCTATATTCCATTGAAACCCACAGCCCCTCCTTGTGACCTTGATGGACCTATCAGTCCTTCCTTTACACAATTCTCTTTCTGCAGTTGGGGCCATTTCGTCTCTTTTCATAGCCCAACTTCCCTATCACTGTAACCAAGTCTGACCTTTGGCAGAAAGGAATGTGACCTTCTGGGCAGCTGGCATGGCAAAACATGCGAGGGACAGGCACTGGGCAAGCCACCCTGCATCTGAATGACCACTCTACAGCGGTGAGATGTAGGTGATTTTTGAAATTCCATTAATCTCATCTTCCTTATCGGTAAAGTGTCAATCATAATATCTATCTCCCAGGGCACTTGGGATAACTTAGAGTGGTATAAACTACAGGTCCTAAGTTAGTTGGAAGTCCCCTCTTCCTCTTAGAACTGGTCCCTTAGGTGTCTTATGCTGGTCTGACCCTGACTTAGGGCTCTACTTCCAAATCCTTGGTCTCAGGATGCTACATCACATAAAGCTGAGTCCTGCAGTTTTCCCCAATGGCCTCTTACCAGCTCTGCCAAAAGCTGTCCCCAGGCTCCCATTGTGACCTGGAACCTCTCACCCTGTCCTGAGCCAATTGCCTAAGTTAGGTCCTGACATCAGAAAAATACCTACACCTCCCTGGGGCTTTTCCCCCTCTTCTATAAAATGTAGGAGATGGGGATGATCTTCTCTTTCCAAACAGACCACAGACTCCAAGGAGCAAGACACAAGCCATCCACAAGTGAGGGACATAATGATCACATCATCACACACAGTCATTGTGTCTTGGGTGAGACCCACCTCCTAACTCAGTATATTGTAAAAAGTAAATCTGAGCACAGATAGAGACCAAGGATGGCTGGACAAACTTACTCCCTCAGATCATGTTTTTTTTTTTTTTTTCATTAGCAACAGGCAAGAATCTTTACAATTAATTAGCTATGAAGTGCTCAGGTCTAACACACAAGTGTTTTATTGAAAAGACATAAAGAGCTTGAATTTCACAATCTGTGGGGATCCAGCTCAACAGTGCTTTAGAATGAAGCCCTGAAGAGGAGAGCCAGCCTTCCACAGGAAGATAAAATGGCCCTTCATTGAAATACTGCTTTCCATAAACTTATTTGAAAATAAAAGTTCAGAAGCTTCTACACCCAGAAATAAGAACAGCAGCAACACTATAAAACACACTAGGCATCCTGACGGATCACACCACCCTCTCAAAATGGATGCTATTATGATCTTTTTTCTTATAGAGGAGAAAATGAAGCACACAAAGTTCACCCAGTTTGTCCAAGGTCCCATGGCTAGTGAGCACAGGACTGGATGCACCAGTGATAGACTGGGTCCAGGTCATGTGGCTCACACCTGTGTGTGCTTAGCCACCAAGCTGCGGCGCCTTTCACGGGTAAAGGGGTTAAAGCCTAGACACTGGAATAAACACACATCTGATGGCTCAGTAGTGACAGAGCCAAAACCAGAGTTCTGCTCTCACTGTCCCCACACCATCCCAGTCCCCTGCCTCTAAAACCAGAGCATATCAGTGTCCAAAATGAGCTGGGATTTTGACAGCAGACCTAGGATGCAGGAGAGCAGAACCCAACATTTGTTACCTGTCTTCATCGGGCAAAGGCAGGGCCCCGCAATTCAGACCCCAGGTCACAAGCAGAAAGACCAAGGGCTTCAGTGCCAGCCCGTTCTACACGTGAATCTTGCCACAACCGCTAAACAGTTATGGAACCTTGAACAAGTCACCCAACTTCTCCAAGGTCGGTCACTCGCTCTGTAAAACTGGGTTAAGAACACCTCCTTCTAGAATCAGGAGAGGAATTTGAGTAAAACCCATGCGCAAAAGCCCCTCACGTGTACCTGGGACATCCTAAGTACTTTATAAATATCAGTTCCTCTCTGGAATGCCCCTCAGTCCCTTCAACTTCAGCTAAAACCAAACAGGGACCCTCAAATTTCTACAGCAGGGTCCACAGTGGGGTCAAAGGAGCACATAGCTCTAGAGGGTTACGAGGAGCAACCTCCATGCTGTTCACAGCATAGAAGTTGGGCAACATTAACCACAGAAGACTGGCCCCGCGGCCTCACTGGTGTTGCTAGAAAGAAGGAGGAGGATTCGGTGACTCCCGCATGAGTCACAGAAGCCCTTTGTGTCTCCCAGGAGAGGGAAAGGTGGGGCCTCAGGCTGGGGGAATGGGGTGGGGGGGCTGGCAACCTCAATTGTATCTAAGAAAGGCTGGCTTCGTGCCCAGCCTGGTGTGTTGCAAGGGCAGTGGGTGGAGGCACCCTGTGAGGTGGGGACAGGTGTGCAAAGAGCACAGACTTGGAAAAAGGGGGGAGCACGCTCTCTTATGTCTTTCATCTTGCATTTTAACTGATTAAATTTCATTTTTAAAACTATCAGACTGATTAAAAGGGGGCCCATTTTCCACATCTTGGTTTCCTCACTAATAGTCTGGTACTGAAATCATCATGGAGTCCCCAGAGGACACTCGGGTCCCGTCTTGTTCATCTCCCTAAATACAGCGCAGATGGCCTCACCCCTGCTGAAGAAACAGGTGAGACCCCAAGACTCCCAAAGGCTAGCACAAACTTCTTTCTAGGTCTATTTGACTTTCCAAGGTTTCAACTGGTTTCAAGTAATTGAAGATAAAGGGGAGACGCCATTCTGAGACCACGTGAGTACCTCACCACTGTCACCTCTTTCTTGGAAATTCCCACCATAGTTGAAAACACAGACCTATGGATTTTTTTCCTAATCAATGGAGGCAGAAATTAGTGGGCTTTATCACTTTTCAGTTTCTGGCCCACTGTGTTTCCCCTTCTCCAAGTCCTCAGACCCCATGGGTACAACAACATCATAGCTACAGGGCTGGGGCTTTGTGGCCCTAATGGAGCACAGTGTCCCTAAACACAGCCATCACCAGCTCTGTCTCATCCACATTACTCACTACAGGGCCTCTAAAGTTGGGACAATAGCCTTCCCCACTAAATCAATAAGGGTTTGTTGAATGTCTACTCTGTACTATATTTTTAGTTTCCCACAACCCTCCATGATGGCAGCCAGTGTTCCATAAATGTCTGTGCAGAGAGAGGCCATTATGGTGCTTATGTTGAAAGAGTGGCCCACACCACGTTCACCCTTCAGACATGCCTCTGAGGTAAGCAGGGCAGCTACTCAAGAGGCACGTCATCCCCAACAGGATGTTGAGAACCTGAAAGTTGCAAAGCACTGTCCTGAGGCCCTCAGGCTGTACATTATGTCACATCTCAACTCTAAGTGTATCAGTTTGATCCAAAAGGGTAGGGGAGAGCTCCATAAACCAGACTGGTACCTTAGGCCCAGACATTCCCTAGAGAACAGGCAGTGCCATGTTTCATACTCCACTGCCTTTCCAGCTCCTAGTAGAGTACCTGGCACATAATAGTTGTTCAACAAACCTGTTGGGCTTAGGTGGAGAGCTAGACGATGGTGGTGCTTCTGAGAAGGGATTACATATGGCTCCCTTTAGGAGGAGGAAGGGACTTGTGACTCCTACTAAACCAGTCTCTTAGGTTTGAATTAAAAATTGAGGGCCCAGGTCACATGGCAAAGTAAAAAGGACACTGAAGCAGAGTTTGGGAGACCTGGATCCCTGTTATGACAGAAACTCAAGGGGAAAAGAACAACTGTCAGCCGGGATTGGAAGTCGTCCTTGCCAACGCCCCACCCCTACTCCCATCTCCACTCCACAGACTGGGTCAGATCCTTTTTATACTCAAAAAGCATTAGAATGCATCACTTTTCACATTCATGCTTCTGTTCTGATGTAATCCTCTGATTGTAAGCTTCATGAAGCTGGTTGAGTTTCTTTCCTTCTATTGGACCATAGTAATCCAATATTCACCGTCATAACTGAATTACATAGCACTTATCACATGCATTTGTTCATTTTACATTCTCTCTCAGTTGCAAGCTTTTCTTTTCTTTTTTAACAGACTCTAAAATGGCTTTTATTGAAAACACAGCTACCTGTTCACTGTAAAGTTCTGAGAAGCTACTCAGAACTGAAGAGGATCATCTCTGTCTGAGGAAACTGGTGAGAACCAGAAAAAATATATGATTATTGGAGCAAAGTAAAGGGGTTTTGCCTTTGAGAAAAGATGTGGGGTCTTTCAAACCTCAGACTCACATTCATCTGATCTCAGAGTGAGCATGGAGGTCTTGCTCCAGGGCATAAATGTGGGGAAGACAGGAATGCAGAAGATTCTGCTATTGGAACCAAAAGTAAGCAGCCAGCCAGAGTGTCCAAGGGGTAGCTGGTCGGTTAGGGGAAAGTTTGGATCCGAGTTTGAGAAGATTTGCACTAGAACACCACTGAAAAGAATTCAGCATCCTCCAGTCTCCGCACTAAGAGGAAGCAGAGCTAGCCAGGGTGAAACATAACCAGGAGTTCTTCACCCAGGTCTGTGTTAATTTGCACCAAGGTATATACCTGTCGATCATCCTCCAACATATAAACTTTGTACTAAGATTTTGAGCTTTAATCAGAAAATAGAAAATCATATCATGAGACTCATTCAGCATCAAGGAGGACTTTAGATTCAGAACATGAATGAGAAGGTGAATCGGGTGAAAATTGGGACAAGCTAAACAATGCAACCACCAAGGCAAGTTGGCACCCATCCGTGAGGGAACCAGGGGACTGTGTCTGGGGAGCTCAGGCAGGAACTCAAGCCCTAAGATATTTGAAACTTTGGTGGGTAGAAGTTTAAACAACAGCAACGAAAATGTGAAGAGTTGATCTATTTAAAATGCAAATATGAAAACACTTGGACCCAGACATTTTACCTCAAGGGTCTGCTATGATGTGAACATTTCCCCCCAAATTCCTGTGGGAACTTAATCCCCACCATAGCAATATTAAGATGAGAAGCCTTTGCTGGGTTGAAGAGAACCAGATAGGCCTGCTTTTGCTCCTTGGCTTATACCAAGTGAAGACCCCGTATTTTCCCCTCTGTAGGATGCAGTGTTTCAGGTGCCATCTTGGAAGCAGAGATCAGACACCCAACCTGCCAGGACCCTGATCTTGGACTTTCCAGGTTCCACAACTGTAATAAATAAATTTCTGTTCTTTCTGAATTACAAAGTCTTGGGTATATTGTTGTAATAGTATGAACTCTAAGACATTATCTGTTCTAGAAAAATCTTTGTACACTCTGCACAAGAAGCGTTCCATAATTCTCATGGCAGCATGTGAAACAGAGTTGCTTAAATAATAAAAGTGGGCCATCTGTAAACTCTAATATGGACCTCTCTATTGCAATATACCTTAGAGTACTAAATGAATAAAGTGAAATTATAGCTATCCCCTGATATAATGAATCTATAGCAGTTAAAAAGTAAATAGGCATATGTATGTGCATAGACACACACATACACATTTGTACTGATTTAGGTAGATTTCCAAGTCATATTATTAAGTGGGACAAAGAAAGCAAAAAGCAAAACAATGTATATAATATGATCCCTTTTAAATTTAAGACAATAAAAGTTTTTATATTTAAAAATAAGATGGATGAGTGTGTACACAAATATATACATATATATCAATATATCAAGCTCACATATGTACACACACACACACAATTTTGTGTTACTTTTAAAATATTTTCACCAATCTGTCAACAGTGATCATCTCTGAGGGAAAGAGTGAAATTAAATGGTAAACAAAGACAACTTTTTATTTATCTATATTGTTTAAATTTTATTACACATTACTTCTATAATTAACTTTTCAAAAACTTCTTCAAGCTGCAAGCAATTTCTATCTGGCAAGAAATGGAAACATCAACAGTTCTTTAGAATACAGAGTCTCTTTGTTCATAGGAAATTGCCCAAATGAGGCTTTTAGTGGAATAAATGGACTGTCTTATGTGCTTGAGATGTTCTTGCCAGGAGAAAAATTTCTTTGAAGGTGTTAATATTTCCTGAGCTAACATGTTCCTATGTTGGAGCAGAATGGACTGAACTAGGAGGTTATTGAGGACAAGAGTTCCAGATGAGAAAGGAATGAGAACCAAGAGGAATGGTAGGCCATTGGTGTCTCACCCAACATACGTATGCTCAGGATTTGAGCTCCAGTGATTAGAGAATTGAGAAGAAGAAGCTTGGAATATTTCCCCCAAGATATTTCATGAGACTCTGACTGTAATCTATGCACCTTCTGTGCCTACCTACCCCTAGAAAGCCCTAAGTCACAAGACACCCCCACTGTGTGAAAATACTTCTGCAGAGCACAGGTGGTGGTTATTGTGAATGGTATCTTTTTTGCATTGCATTTTTAAATAGATCAATAAAGCTGTAAGTTTTTGTATATTTATTTTGTATCTGGCTACCTTACTAACCTCTTATTTGTTCTCCCAGATTTTAGTTCATTTGTTGTTTTTGTTTTTTACATATACCCTCTGTTATGGACTTAATGGTGCCCCCTAAAATTCATAAGTTGAAGCCTTAATGGCCCAGACTTCAGAATGTGACTGCATTTAGACAGAGAACCTTGAGAGAAGTAACTAAGTTAAAATGAGGCTATTAGGGTAGGCCTTGAACTAATTAACTGGTGTTCTCATATGAATAAGAAACCTGGACACACGGGAAACTGCAGGTGTGGATACATAGACAACCATGTAAAGAGATAGCAAAAGGTATATATCCGCAAACCAAAGAGTGAAAGCTCAGAAAACCAGACCTGCTGACTCTCTGATCTTGGACTTCTAGCCTCCAGAACTATGAGAAAAAATTAATTTCTTCTTTTTTTTTTTTTTTTGTTTTTGTTGTTGAATGTTTTGCAATTCTTGGGATTGAACTCAGGATTTTGTGCATCCTAAGCAATTGTTCTACCTCTGAGCCACAACCCCAACCCAAGAAAAATTAATTTCTGTTGCTTCAGCCACAAAATCCATGGTATTTTGTCATGTCAGCAAACCAATGTATCATGATGCAATAGGAACTTTGGCTTCTCTTCCAC
Source organism: Marmota marmota marmota (assembly GCF_001458135.2). NCBI lineage: Eukaryota > Metazoa > Chordata > Mammalia > Rodentia > Sciuridae > Marmota > Marmota marmota. The sequence continues at coordinate 34,329,979 of NW_026000005.1, read as the reverse complement.
CAGAGTTGTACCAACTATTTCTGTTTCCTGCCATGTCACATTGGTGGCCATATTTTAAAGGGTAGGGTGCACCATGAGAAGGAAGTTCTCATTTGACTTCCTAATGAGACCATTTTCATTAATTTAGTCATTCTAAATGAAGGAATTAACTTGGGAAGGCATTACATGTCATTTGATAAATTTATGAAGGTGACATTGTTGCCCTGGTGATTAGATGAGTAGATTGAGGCCCGTGAGGGTAAAAGAATTGTCTGGGGTTTCATTTCATAATAAGATTCAGGTTTTCAGTTTCCAAATCAAATCCCTTCCTATTCTATCTTCTCACCAAGCAACTGACTGACAATAAAAAAAGAAACATTTATTTTAGGGGAGAATAAATAATTACTTCCCAGTGCTATGATGGCTTCTTTCTAGGGCAAGGAAAGTGTCCTTTCTGCTACTCGCTCTTGTTTGCCTTCCTTGAGGAGAAGAGGGTTTTCTCTAAGTGAAAGAGCAGAATAGCTTTGCAACAAACACCCACCTCTTTGGTAACTGATTCCAGCCTTTTCTGCTATATAGTGTAGGAAGGGGCAATAACAACAGAAAGCACTTGGTTTGGGAGCTCCTGAGATGGTTCCTAAGGAGTCCTGCCTCTGATGTCCAGGAGTGTGGCCTAGGCACTGTGGCTTGCTTCAGTGAATGATGAGCTGCACTTCAAGATTCGTTGAAGAGTCTGGTGTCTGTCTTGCTCACCTCTCTTGCTCTTTCATTCACCCCGAGGAAAGCAGCTGCCATATGGAGAGTGATAGACAGGAACAGAAGATGTGGGCCCAACAGCCTGTGAGGAGCAGGACTCTGGCAACCAGTGAGCTTAGCAACAGATCTCCCCAGTGAAGCCTTCCAGCGAGGGTGCTGCCCCTCACACTTTGAGAGCAGGAGGCTGGGATGATCGGGGCCAGGGCACCCAGCTAAGACACACCGGTCTTCCTGACCCACAGGAATATCAAAACAATGATTCGGGGTGCATTTCTTACACTGCAATAGATAATGAGTTCAGTCTAGAAATAAAAAGGCCTCAGAGCTACTAAGAGCTACATTGACCCCTTAGGCAAGTATTTTCCCCCTCTGGGAATTAGAGCCTCCTCTCCTATGAAATGAGGAATGTTGGAAAGATCTCCCCAGAAATCCCTTCCAGCTCACATACTGCATGAATCTTCTGACATGACCTCCCAAATCTCCTCCTACTCCCTTCATCACCACCATTCAATACCCCGTCAGGTGCCACCTTTGTCCAGGCCTCTGCCTTCCCAGCACTTCTCAATCTTGTAGTAAGAAAGGAGGCGGGATCTTCCCGGGGTGAAGAGGCCCAACACCCCCCCACACCCCGTCCTCTAGCTCAAGCCTTTCCAGAACTCCAGGAGCTGAGAAAATGCTACTTGCACCTTCTGGATAGTTACTGACAGCTGCCAACGGCCACAAACAGGCCCCCATCCCCTCGTCAAGTTTTCTGAGACCACGGCACGCATGCTTCTCCATTCTTCCACAGGGAGCTCTAACAGGCTCTAAATGCCTGGCACTGGACTTTAGAAAACCCATGCGCCCAGAGTCAGCCCAACACAGGGAGCCCCGCACGTGGCATCTCAGGAGACCAGGCCCGACCTCCCGGAGCGCTGACACAAGTACTTTCCCCAGAACATCTGGTTCGAGTCCAGAGAAGCAGTCTGCAGGCTTAGGAGGAGGCAGAGAGGCCATCTGGAGGGTGAGGCCTCATTGGGAAGTTGGGACGCTCCAGTTCAAACCTCTGTAGGGCTGCTGGAGGGTCTGGGGTATTTGACCAGGATCCCAGCTGGATGCCTCAGTTTACCTTCCTATGGAACAGAGAGAATCCCCTGAGAGAGCTCTGCCTCTCCTAACACATCTCTGGCATTTTCTCTGAAGCCTTCGTTCCACCACACTGAAAAGCCCTCCTCGCCACCTGCCCTTCAACCCGCACGCCCCTTCCTGAGAGAGCTGCATCTCCAAGAGGGAGACAGGGTCTGTTCCTAAAGGATGGTCAGCACGGGGAAGGAAACCTGCTAGTGGTGTTTGAACTCAGAATCTCTCCCTGTGCTGCCTTCTGGTTCTGTTTTGCAGGGACACTTCTCTCTGCAGAGTAACCAATAGTCCCGGCAGCCACGGCGATGGCACTTGTGTTCTTGAGGAGAGATGAGGCACAGGAAAAGAACTAACTTATGCTAATGCACTTTTTCCTCTTATTCCACTTGCATTTGTGAAATTCCTCTGAGAGGCTGAGTGATCCCTTCGTGCTCAGTAGTGTGCAGGCCAGAGAGGACAGGCAAAACTCTTGCCACCACACAGAAAAGAAAATATGACTTAAATAGCTTAAAATTTAGGTATGCATTGGCTCCTGTGATTTAAAAAAAGAAGAAAAGCATCCTGGCTCCAACAGTTTGACTCAGGACTTTCTCTCTTTTCAAACTTTGACTTCATCTTGATGCTCATTCCCCTAATGTTCTTAACCTGGCTGCAGGTAGTCCCAATATCATCAACTTCCTCTTCCACATCTAGGACTGTAGGAACATCCTTGCTCCAGTACTCGCAGCAAAGTCCTGAAGTTAAGCCACCCAGAGGTGATGGTTATCGGGGCTTGGATATGCTATTTAACTTAGCTCCCCACAGAGTCAACAGCAAAAGCAGCTTCCGCTGAGCATTTGAATTCCCAAATAAAAGTGGAAGGCTTTTGGAAGGAGCAAGGGAAAAATGGATACTTGGAAGACAACCAACAGGTATCTGTTATACACACAAAATGGTTCTTCAAGTTCAGAGCCCCGGGATTTTAAAGTGGTTAGTAGCCACATACTCTTCCTGGACTTCTGGATGATGACAGAAAATCACACCATGTCCAGGCAAGTGTACCGACAAACACACGCAGACAATTATCCTCTCTAGAACCCAGTTTCTCATCTGGAAAGCAGGGTGTTAGAGTAGGTGGTCTCTCGGTGTTGGTCCACTTCCAAGATTCCATGACTTCTGTGTAAAGCAGACACGTCAATCGGCTCTCCTGCTCCATGTATAAACCTGTGCTGGTTAGTCTTTGTTGCAGGCCCGTCTCTGTGCTTAGCCCAAGGTATCCCAGGACCCACCCCTGTGCATTCTGTACCCAGGCTCCCTTGCTAATCCTGGTAGGATTCCTCCAACAAAAACACAGCAGAGGTCAGAAGTTGGAAATGGAGAGTTGCGGGTATCTTTCTTACTCCCTCCCTACTTTGGGTCACATTTGGGGCTATGTCTGTCCCTTTATGGCCAGGTGGGTCGTCTTCTACCTTTCCAGTTCTTGCTGGGATTCTGGTAACAAAGATACTTCCCCGTTTTCCCTAAGGTCTATGTGAGTTTATGGTTTCCAATTTCTTACTGGTTTCTTTAAACCTGCCTACACCTTTGTAAGTACTTCTTCATTATTTTCTTTGGTTAACTTAAGGTTTGGTTTGGTTTGGTTTTTCTTTCTTTTGCATTTGAACCACTTGATTGGGATTCTGGGACCCTAATATACACATTTACATTCCTCTGCTAATACTTTTCTAAGCAAAAAAAAAAAGTAAAGACTCTTTATCCTTAAGTCTATGTACACATACAGACACAGAAATAAATGGCTACTCAAATTATGGGATCAGCCTCGCGCCTGTCAACAGATGAATGAATAAATAAAATATGGTATATATACACAATAGATTTTTTTTCCAACCATCAAGAAGAATGAAATCATGACATTTGTAAGCAGATGGATGAAACTAGAGAACATCATGTTAAGTGAAATAAGCCAGATGCAGAAAGACAAGCATGGCCGCAGGCTTTCTCTCTTGCTGATTTAGTATTGCACACAATACTAAACAAAACAAAACAAAACAAAACCTGAAGCTACAAAAGGGACTTGTCAGGGAAGGAGGCTAGGGAAAGGGAGAAGAGGGGGAGATAAGAAAAGGTGGTAGAGAAAATACAATTACACACAATGTGTACATGCATGAGAAGTTACAGGGAGAGCCACTAATCTGTGTAATATGAATTAATATTTATAATAAAAAATAAAGAAATGGCAAGTACCCTGGGGACACAAAAATATCAAATTCCACTAAATTGGTAGCAGTGGTCAGGAACATTGGGTTGAGGATTCTGAGTCTGCCTGGCAGGGTTGAATAGTGGCCCCCCCAAAAGGTATACACATGTCATAAATCTCAGAACTTGTGAAGGTGGCCTTATTTGGAAATAGAATCTTGATGTAATTAAGGATCTCGGGGTCAGATCCTCCTGTGTTGAGGATGGCACCCCCAAATCCAAAGAGTGGTGTATTTATAAGAGAAAGGAAGATAGGCTTTGAGACAGAGAAGAAGAAGGCCCTGTGAAGGTGAAGCAGAGATTGGAGAGAAGCATGGGCCAGGCAAAGGATGGCCCAGGACCACGGGGAGCCACCAGGAGCGAGAGAATCTCCCTCAGAGTCTCCAAAGGGAATTTGTCTTGCTGACGTCTGCATTTCACACTCCCATGTATGGGCCTCCAGAGCTGTAAGAGAATACATTTCTGAAGTTTTAAAATCAGTAAGTTTGTGATCTGTGTCCTGCAGCCCTAGAAAGATAAGATAGTCTGCATCCTAACTCAGCTGAATAGAGGGCCACACAGCCCCAGGCAGGAATCCACCATCACTATTGTACCTGGTTTGGACCGCTTAGAGACCTGTCAGCCTGTGAGAACATCTGGGATCCAGTGAACTTCCTTATGGAAGCCTGTTTATATGGGCATTGAAGATTCTATGAAATTAGTGAAACACACCACGTATATTTTAGAAGAACCGAAACTGACCCCCAAAGAGGACAGAGCCAGATGCAGTGAGGTTCCCAGGTTTCATGGCAAGTGCACACGTGCACACAAGCCCACAGCTTGAAAGCAGAGACTGTCTGCTTCGTTTCTCTGTTCTCCACCCGTCGTCCTTGTGCCCACAGGCGCCTTGTACACACAAGACATGGGATCAAAGTTGGAAGAATGAATGGAGAAGAAAATGAATTAATTGGCCACTTAGTGAATTCCCAGGCCATGAATTAGAGCCAAGAGAAGCAGGTTGCTCTTGGATACACCAATAAATCCCTGTGCTAATCTACCCTTCCAAACAGGCGCACAAAGCTAGTCTGAGAAACAGAAATCTGTGGGAACGTCAAAATTTGAACCAAATTGAATTACCTGTGCCGAGAACTGGTTCAGACTTGTCCAGGCCCCTGCCCACAACTCTCAGACACACTGTCCTTTCCAGCACCTCAGGTATGTGAGAGGGACTGAGCTGACCCTGTTGGGTTATGTAAACATCTTAATTTGATGAGTGATTAGAGCAGCTTCGCCAGTGGCCAACTCAAGAGCCAAGCCTCCTTGGACTCAGATCCTAGCCGTGCTTCTGACCATCAGTGTGACCAAAGGGAAGTGACTTGCCTTCCTCTGCCTCAGTTTCCTGGTGTGCAAAATGGGGATAATAATAGCACTAGTTCATGGGGTTATTGTGAGGATTACATGAGCTACTGTAGGTCAACTGTTTGGAACCCTGGCAGGTAGAGCGAGGGCAGTATATAAATGACTGCTCTTGCTAGTCCTCCTTTTTGCATATAGGTGTAGCTTGACTGAGAGACAAACTGGAGCCCACCAAGGTTGTCCCTTGTTCTCAGAACATCCTGGGTGTCATATGAAAGTCCCAAGGACTGTATAGACATGAACTCAAGCCAGGGGGGCACAGTCCTTTTCTTGTCTGGATAATAAGAGTCTTGGCTACATCTCTTGCCCATGCCCTGGCCTGCCTGTCACCCATCACAGCCCCTCAGGAAAGTCTGAGGAGCTAGTGGCACAGGCTGGAGACATAGATGGAAGAGGAGTCGGGCAGGAAGAAGGTCGTCTATCCTCCAATATGGACGGAGGTTGCAGAAAGCCCTGGAGGCTTTATGTGAAATGCCTTCTCAGCTTTATTCAGACTTCGACTTTCTCTCCTCCTTTTCTGAGCCGAGAACACTCATTTTGTGAAAAGAATAACAAAGATGCATATATGCCTATAAATGGAAGCTGAAGTGGTGAGCGAGGCCGTCCTCCTGCCAAGGAAAACAAGTGCAAGGCACTGGAACAAGAGGAGCCAGGGGACCCCGTGGAATCAGAAGTTCTCCATCTCCCTGGGACCCAGCTCGGGCCTGTGCAGGCCTGGTCGTGTGGGAACAGCAACCCCCTGGTCCTGCAGAAAAGGTCTGCCAGGAACCTTGGGGCCACGGACCAGGAGTTGCTGGGAGCTGAATGCTGCAATTTGCCATGGGAAAGGAGAGAGACAATTGGAGGCTGGTGGCCCAGAGAAACCACTGTTTAATTCAACAGGCATAACCGATGATTGCTGGGGGTGAGGCCCAGCGTGGTGGGGCAGAAAAAGTGAGGCCATCGTGTTTGCCCTCCCCAAAGACCTAGAGGCACCAGGAGAGGGGTGTGTGAAGGAAAGGGTAAGACAGAGGCATGAGCAGCCCTTTCCAAACATTGACTCTGCTCTGAATGAGGAAGAACTAGGTTTCCCAGGAGTGAGCAGCACACTCAGCTAGAGAAAGTAGCCTTCAAGGTAAGTTTGAAAGGCAGGGCAGGATTTTGACCAATGGAGATGGAGTCGTGGGAGGGCAGTCAGGGCAAAATGACCAATGTGACAAGGTATGAGGACAGGGAGATAAAAGTCACTTCCCAGGGGAGCAAGAGGTCCTATCTGACTAATCGAGCAAAAGTATAAGAAAAAAATGTGTGAAGTGCCAACTTATTGGAGAATCCTAAAAGCTGAGCTGGGAAATCTGTGCCTGGTTCAGAAATCTGGGGAGCCCGAGAAGCCCCAAGGCCAGCACTGAGCTTAAGGATAATTTACTGGTAACAAGTAGGGACAGATAGGAGAAGGAAAGAATGGAGGAGCCTCGGGATGATGAGCCCTTGGAAAGAAAACACCTAAGCCTTTTGTGACACTTCAAAAATATCCGAGATTCCCTGCCACAGCTTACCTATGAGGACCCCAGTCTGCCTCCCACATCTGCCTCATCTTGAGCCACCTTCATGGTGGTCCACCAACATTGGCCCTCTTCCTGGTTCGCTCACACACCAGGCTTTTCCATCTCCAAGCCTTACCTCATCTCCAAGAGAGCCATGATCAATCCCTTCACTCCCTGTGCACACCAGCTATTCCCCCTGGGAGAGATCGACCCTAATGCTCCAGGTACTAGAACCTGAGCTGGCTGGTGCCCATCACTTTGACTAACAGGACACTGCAGAAGTGATACTAGACCAGTCGAGGTCCAGTCTTGAAGACGACTGGTAGTTTCCTCCTTCCTGCTCACTGGAGAAAGCCACCCTGACAGAAGTCCCACAATCTTGAGCTCCCCATGACATAAGGAAGACCACACAAGACATGTGAGAAGCCAAGTGAAGAGAGAACATCAATTAGCCAACTTCCACCTACTGCTGTCAACCCGACCCAAAGGCCAGATATGGTGAGTCAAGGACCTATCTTGAATATTCAGCCTGGCCAAGCCTTCAGATGACCCAGCCCCACCTGCTCTCTGACTACAATTGCACCAGAGACCCCCCCCCCCAGGGAAAACCGACACCTAGCAGAGCCCCACCAATCCACAGAGCTGTGAGAAATGTTTTTGTCTTAAACCACTAAGTTTTGCAGCGGTTTTTGTCTTTCCTCTGAACTGTTCTTTCTCTCTCACCCTTGTACTTCAGAGGAAAGACAAAACTCCCCAGGCTCCCTTATCTTTCTGTCCTCTTCTCTCCAGGCTCCATTCCCCACCCCCGCCCTGTAGCATCAACAAAGGATGCCCTGTAAACCGTGGGAGCAATTTCCCCCGCTCATGGTATAGCCCCTCCTCTATCTCAGTGCAGCCATATCTGTTTCCCTACATCATGGAGGGAAACAGTTTCAAAAGAGGAATTCACAGGGCTTCTCAATCACCTGCCTGGGAATGGGTGGGAGCTGGAGGTGGGCCACTCCCAGAGGCCACAGGAGACTGACCTCTGGCCCTGGCAGCAGCAGTAGCTGCTATTGCAATATGCTTCTGCCACGACCCAGTCCTAGGGAACATCTGCAGATCACTAGTTGTCTTGGAATAGGCCATGGGAAAGTCCAAGAGCAGCCACGGCTCTTGACAACCATCCCAGAATCCCACTGGAACTCTGTGCCAGAGTACATGGGGCCCTAAGGTCTTGGGTTCTATGCTATTTTATTCATTTTTAGTTTTTGGCTGGACATTTAGTTGGGAATTTAGAACTCTAAAGCCATTCCAGGGCATTAGTTCCAAGCATGCCATGCAACTCCCAGCAGCTGATAGTTAGGGACCTGTGCTCAATACCACTGCTTAGCACGGCAAATAATAAGCAGAGCCTCCAAGAGTCCAGGGAGGCAAGCACTGAGACCAAAATCCAGATGCTCACCTCCAGTACCTAAATCCTCCCACCAAGGCCAGGGAAATGCACATTTCCATGAGGGCAGACCCCCACCTCTGAATCCCCAGCAATGGAGCAGCCCCAGCACACAGCAGAACCTCAATAAGCCTTGCTGGAAGAAAGGAAGAAGTGCCAGGCTATACAAAGAGAATCCCCACATATACAGTGACCTCCCCCAGAGAGAGCGTCTCATCTCAGGTTGTGATATGAAGCCAAGGCTTAGCCAGCGGTAGCCTGTGGGCAAATCCGGTGTTTGTATATACAGTTCACGAGCTAAGAATCTTATTAACATTTTAAATGATTGGAAAAAAATGAAAATGAAAATAACATTTCATAAGTCAACAATGAATTTCAAATTGGTGTCCATAAATAAAGGTTTTTGAGAACACAGCCACTCCCCCTCACATACTGCCACTGACTGTTCCAGAGTGTGCAAGGCAATGCAGAGCTGAGTGCTTGCGACAGAAACTGCCTGGCCTGCAAAGCTAGAAATATTTACTCTCTGGTCCTTTCCAGAAAAAATTTGCTGACCCCTAGCCCAGCCAGGTGAACGCTATCTGGATCTCCAACACCATTGTATTGGGTTAAGCATTGTTTTCTTGTTTGTTGGGTTTGGTATTTTTGGCTTTTTGTTTTTTGGTATTGGGGACAAAACTCAGGGGCACTCTACCACTGAGCTACATCCCCAGCCCTTTTTATATTTTACTTTGAGATGGGGTCTGCCTAAGTTGCTAAGGCTGGCCTCAAACTTGGGAGCCTCCTACTTCAGCCTCCAGAGCCACTGGGATTGCAGTTGTGCACCACCACAGTCAGCTTAAGACTTAAACTTTCTCTCTCTCTTCTTCTCCTCTCTTCTCTCCTCATCTTTTTAAATAGACCCCTTTCTAGAATGCTTTTAATTACCTTTATTGGTATAACTTATTTGTCAGACAGTTATTCTCCATGAAAGAAAGAATAAATCTGCTTGAAGACAAAGGGAAGAAGTTTTCAAAGGATTCAAAAATGGGAACCCCCCCCCCAAAAAAATTGGTCTATTTTATGATATTGCTAAAACTGTCAGGATATGAAAAGGGAAGCTTTTCTGAATTCACCTAAGGGCCAGGTCTCCTGGCCCTGGAATGGCCATGCCCTCTGCCCAGACTTGCTTCCCCTTTCCTGCCTCTTAGAGGCCCCCATTCATCCTGGGGCAGCTTCTTCAGAAGCCTGTCTCCAAGGCCCTGTCTCCAAGGCAGTCTGTGAGAGTTCCAGGTTGCTGGGGTGACCGCAGCTGGGAATACCTGTTGGAAGAGGAGAGCTTCTTTCCCCCTGATTTAAGAAGAGTATGGAAAGTTTCTTTCCTCCAGCTCCAAAAGGAATCAGGGNAAGGCCCCCCCCCCGCCCCGAGCCATTTCTAGTGCACCAGGCACAGCTCTCTAGAGCAACGGAAATCACAGCATGGCTTGTCTAGATTCAGACGTGGCAAGTGGCATGCATCCCCCCTCCCCACAGCAGACAACACTCCCCAGTCACAACAATCCAGCTGGAAAGTAAAACTACCACTCCCTGCCATCTGTCCCTGGTTCCATGCTTGCCTCTTGACAATGAACTCCTTGCAAATACAAATTCTATCGAAGTCGTTTTTGTCTCCCTACAACGAACACAATGACTCTAATGCCTACCTTGTGGTAGGCATTCCACCAGAGCTAGACCTCTCCTCCTCTTCCTTTCCTCAGCCTGCTCTGTAGCTAGGAGGCACAGATGGAATCCAAGGCTCTTTCCAGTGAAGTGCTGCAAACTACCTCCCCCAAACCTCTGCAATGGGAGCAAATCCTCTGCGGGTAAGAAGCTGAGCTTCCCAGAGTTTCCATCAGCTTGATGGCGACCTCCATCCAGGGCTTCCCTGTTACCCACAGTTTGTTGGCCCCTCTCCTAAGAGAGGCAGAAATACATCCCCCAACAGGGATAATTTTTCTGTTTGCTGTCACGAAGATAAAACCAACACTGAGTACCCGTATCGCAAGTTTATTCAGCAATCAAAGGACTGAGAATTAGAGTCTAGCTCACGATTCAAGTCCTCTGCATTCAGGGATGGCGAAGTCATGGATACAGGGTGAAAGACGAAAGAGAAGGATAGGCAATAAAGGGGAAGAATACTCATGTCTATTCTTGGAATAAATAGAGACTTTTCAGGAATTAGGGTGCCACCTCTTTCTGTTCCTTTTATGGTTCTTTCTGTCCGAAGTCAAGACATTTGTCAACTGTCATGACTCTTGCGGGGGGGTGGGGGTGGGGGGGGGGTTACTTAGCATACAGGAATTATAACGGGGCTTGGGGTCTATCAGAGGTCATTTAGGTGGCCATTTTGCATTTACTCAGTTCCACTGGTCGGTCACAGAGGGCTCTCTGCCCATTAACATCCTTAGAGATAAGCAAAGCCAGGTCTATTTCAGCTCGATGAAGGAACTGCCTTAGTTGGGTTTTTCCTCTTCTGATTGGTTAGGAAGGTCCCAGTCCCATCTGGGTCCTCTTTCTTCACCTTGGGAACAAGCAGAAAGAGATGATCCCCTCTGCAGCCAACACAGACCCCTGATTCCTTTTGGAGCTGGAGGAAAGAAACTTTCCATACTCTTCTTAAATCAGGGGGAAAGAAGCTCTCCTCTTCCAACAGGTATTCCCAGCTGCTGGCAAGGGAATTAAGTGGAAGACATCTAAATACAATAGCTGCCTCCCAGCTGCGGTCACCCCAGCAACCTGGAACTCTCACAGACTGCCTTGGAGACAGGGCCTTGGAGACAGGCTTCTGAAGCAGCCACATTCTTCAGCACTGACTCCTTTTGCAAAACAGAACCCTCCTAAACTTCAATTTAATGGGAAAACTTAAAATTGCCTTTCTAAAAAATAACAGAAACCCCACTGGGTGTTTTTAACCATGCCAACCCACAATGCATGAATATGGACAATTTTGAATTTAAAACTTATAAAATAATCATGTGCCAAGCAAGAATTGAGAATAGGAGATGGTAGTCGAGCAGACCAAAATGGAGATGGCCAGGAAGGAGCATCAGGGATGGTGGTCCACAAACCTGAATCAGAACAGAATGACCTTAAAACATGTTCAAATAAATACCCATTCCCAGGCCCTCTTCCCGGAGATGCTGATGGTGTTGGTCTGGGGTGACTTTTAAAACTCTTCCAGTGATTCTGATGAGTATTCAAATACTCATTGCCCTGTCTACATAATACTCCAAAGGTCTGTTGAGGCTTAGCTCCCTCAATTCCTGCCAGCCCACAATTCTAGAACCAGAGTACCAGGAGGTCTTTTTTTTTTTTTTTTTAAGGAAGAGGGTGAAGCTGCAGCCCCTAAGTGCATTTGTGCTTTTCTAGGAGCTGGACCAAAGGAACCTGGGGATTTGGAAGCCCATCTGGCCCTGAGCTGTTGGAAGGTTATGTCGTTTCTTTTGGGCTGGCTGCCTGGTTTCCGTTGGGGTTGATGCTTGGTTTATTTTAGGTGCTGGGTGTGCAAGCTGGTAGGCTGACCTTCCTTGGCCTTTCCCCAGGGAGCAGGCTACCAGGCTCCTGTTGTCTCTGTGTTACCAGGTAGCACAAGATCCCCCCTGAAGAAGAGGCGAGACCACATGCATTCTGCTCCAGAGACATTCAGAGTCAAATTGGTAGGAAAATAGGTTTAATGCAAAGCCCAGCTTGAAGGAAGATGGAAGAAACTTATTGTTTCGAAATTCTCATCACCAAGATCCCTGAAAATTAGCAGAAGTTTTAAAGAAGAGGCAGGGAAGTGGCAAGGGGCAGGAGAAGCACACGTGTAGATTTAGTTATCCCCTGTTGGGATGGGGCAGGATCTCTGCTCTGGCTCTCCTTGACTCTCCTCCTCCTTTGTCACCTTTTAGCATGGGGCGATCACAGACCTTTAGTTTCCTCCTCTCAACATGAGGACATGTGTTCTTAACTCAAAAGGGGTCCCCAAATTCAGTCTGTCTCATCAGGAGCTACAAGGTACAATTTCCAGGGTATCTAGGAGCTGACTGGTAGTAATATCTGGGACCTGTACTAAACCTGGGAGGAAGCCTGCTGGAAGAAGAGGTTCCCCCAAAGTGAGCCTTTGCAGGAGGTCCCAGCATGGCTACTTATAAGCCATGTTTGGGGGACTAATTACTTACTTTCTCTGAGCCTTAGTTTTCTCAGCTATGGAACAAGGATTGAACCAGGTAGAAGCAGCATAAAGTAATAGAAGAAATGTGGGTTCTGAGGCCAAAATATTTTGGTTCAAGTCTTGGCTTCACCACTGATTTGCTTTGTGATGTTGGACAAGTGACTGGGCCTCCTATGCATTAGTTTTCTCATCTATAAAAGGAAGCTAATGATATCTCCTTCATAAGACTGATGTGCCAATTAAAGGAGATGATGCATGCTTGGCTTAAATGCCACTTACACACACACACACACACACACACACACACACGCACACTCTTTAACTAGCAATCTGATGAAGTGGGTGCCAAACTCTAGCAGAGACGGTAGAAGAGAGTTCAAGGGAGGAAAGAGATTTCTGCACAGGGCAGGTAAGGAGGAAAGGAAAAATAACTTTCAAAAGGAAACAAGGTTTGAGTTGCAAATAATCAACTATGGGGAAAAAAGCCTGAATAATAGAAGAAAACTCAGGGAATCTGGATCAGAAAATTGGGGGTAATTGTAGCCCTCTCTGCTCAACTCTGTGGCCTTGCCGATTCTCTGCTGCATCTATAAAATTAGCTTATGGTAACAATGAATAAGATGAGGAAATACCTTATATGGTACCTAGAACATGGAAGGTGTTCACGGGATGGATGGGTGGGTGTGGATGGATGGATGGATGATTGGATGGACAGATGGATAGATGGATGAATTCCTGATAGGGAAAGTAGGATGAATAAAAGAATGGAAAGAGAAATGCTCAAGCCATCATTTTAGGTCAGTGAATACTTTAGAGTGTTTCCAGGGTGTTCATGGAACTGTAGACCCCAAGATATTCATGGGAGGAAATACGTGTTTTCTAGTCAATTAAATTTAGGAACGGGCAGTATGATGTAGACCTCTCTGAAAGATGTGCGATAAATGTCAACCTATAAATGATCCTGCCAAGTCCAGTCCAGCTTTATCACACCTAGTAGTTCCCAATTTAATATTCTTCTAGAAATCAATTTCCCAAAATAAACCTGTTAACTTTGCTCTGAAGTTGACCGGGGTCCTCCTGGATTGAACTAAGGGGTGAAAACATTGGAAAAATTGCTTGGGCCTTTCTTTGTGCCTGCCCTGTCCTCAGCCTCAGGAACTGATCTGCAGGGATGTGTGGGATCTCTCAAGTGAGGCAGGCACACACATCTGGAACAGAGACCTGTAGTCCACACCCCAACACACACACACACAGCCTTAGTAACTTCGGTAAGGTCCTTAACCTTTGTCTCTATTTTCTCATCTATAAAAATCTTAGTACCTACCTCATAAGACCATTGTGAGAACCAAAGGAACTCACATACCTGAAGAGGGTAGCCCTCCACCTGGAGCACAGGAAGCGCTCACTGAGGAGAAGATGGCATCGTTATTACTACACCATCATCTGAATATTTTCTGACAGTCACTCTGCAACATCCAGCATGACTTTTGCTTTGAGCCCCGAGGATAGGAATCATACCACTTTCCACCTCCTTCTCCCTGTGGGGTGAGCCTAGAGCCACAAGCCAAGAGAAGGGACCAAGGCACTACGCAGAGGGCAGGGTAAGGGTCTGCTTTGCACTTTCTCTAAATGCAGAGCAAAGAAAGGGAGTTCTTTCAGAAAGAGTCCACCTTCTCTAAACCGGTCTGAGCTAGAAGTGTCAGCTCTCACAGGCTGGCAGCTGGCCACCAGGATGTGGAGAATCTGCGTGGTCATTTTACAACATCAAGAGCGAGTGGCTTGGAGAAGAAGCCACATATAATCCCTGGAGCTCAGCCAAATGCCTCCTAAAGAGAAGAAAGTGGGGAGCAAAGAAACCCTAGTTTCAGGAACTGAATGGGGCCACAAGGCAGAGACAACTGGTCTCCAGTATCAGAGACCTGTTCTCTACTCAAATGTCACCACCCTGGCAAGATGGCATAGCATTACCCAGCCATCAAACCCATGTCCCTAATTCTCCTACCTCTCTAGGGAAGTCCATGGTCAGTTTCTCCTCCTTGATTCATTATTCATTTAGTTAATACTTACTGCACATTGATAATACACCACAGTGAATATAATTGTCCTTAAAATGGGGAAAATATCTGCCCTTATGGGCAGATTTTTTTGGAAAAAAGACAAAAATGCACAAGTCGACAAGACCAAAGACACTGTCGGGCAGTGGGAAGAGCTTTAAGGAGAAAGGAATCAGGGCGAGGGTGAGAGATGGATGGATTAGGAGCTGGGAGACCGTCAAGCCTCATCGTGTGAGCTACCACCTGAAAGGAACAAGGGAAGGAGTCAGAAAAGATCTGGAAGGAGACTGCCCCAAGTGGAAGGTCAGCAAGCACTGTGGCCCTGAGATGAGCCCAGCATGTGGACCAACAGCCAAAATGGCTGCAGCCTGTGGCAGGAAATGAGGTCAGAGTTCACAGGGCAGGAACCTCAGTGGCTGAGTCAAGGCCTTTGCCTTTATTCCACATGTGATTGGAAGGTATTTGATGAACAAAAGGACAAAGAGCTTACTCTTACTACTGTGTGAAAAGTATAGCATAAAATGGCAAGAGTGGGCTTATAATAAGAGAGGCAGCTGAGATGCACGGTGGCTTGCACTAAGTTGGTCAGGGAAGAAACGAGATTCGGGGAGTATTTGGAAGGTGGAACAGCAAGACCTGATAGCCACTGGGATGCAGGCTGTGTTTGAAATTGAGGGAGAAAGAGAGACCTCTGGAGTAGCTATCTTGATCCTGAGATACAGCAGGCGGCAAGGGGATCATTTCAGGGAGAGGGGACAACTCTAATTCTTTGGATGAGATGCCTACTGGACATCCAGGTTGAGATGTTCACCTGGCAGCTGGACGTGTTTTGAGTCCAGCAGTCAACACAGTGGTCATCAGCACGAATATTCAAAGCCTGCTGGATCCCTGCTTCCAGGCTGGACTCAACACTCAACACAATGAGACTTTACTCAAATGCCCTTAGTTCAAAATTGATTCTGTTTTGCAAGGAGAAACTGAAGCCCAGAGAGGCAAAATAACTTCTTCCCTCAACGTTGAGTAGCAATTTACATATAGAACAAGATCCATGGCTTAGGCACTGACTACCCAGCTACCCAAGTCTGTATCCTCTATTGCTCAATCAAAATTCTTTCACATTGATTTCTTGGTTATTTGTGGTGCTGGGAATTGAACCCAGAGCCCTGTGCATGTGAGGCAAGCACTTTGCCAACTAAGCTATATCCCCAGCCCCACATTTCTTGAGGTTGTTTGCATAGTATCTTTTTTTCCTTTTTTTTTTTTTTTTAACCCTCCTCTACAGGAGAAGTTTTTTCTTTTCTTTTTTTTTTTTTTTTTAATCTTGCCTAAGTTTCTTCAGTTTAAGCTCATTTCTATTTTAATCATTCTTTTTGGCTTCAATATGTGCACAGTACTATACTTGCCTCTTAGGACAATTATGTCAGGTAAATAAAGTAAAAATCCTGGTTGCCATTTATAGATGAGGATCCTGAAGCATAAAGGTCAGATGAAGTATATTCAGTCACATAGCTAGGTTGAGACAGCCCAAATTAGAACCTAGGACACCTTGAGTCTTAGCCCAAGGCTCTACCCTGTGGGCCAGAGAACTCTTAATCCCACATCTTACCAGTTTCTTCAGCAGCTGAGGACCTCTCCACGTCTCTTCCTGTTTTGCCCTCAGGATAACTGAAGAGTGACTGTCCCTCTGCCTTCTTCCAATACCCTCCTGACACGTCAGAGTGATTACTAAATCACCTTTCAGTCTTCTCCAGCACAGCTGTGTCCTCACATGTACCTCTCAGGAGCATAGTAAGTAACAGCAATGAGGACCATGGCACCCCCAGCCTTGGCCATGGAGGTTGAAATGTTGGTCCACCCCGCGTGGGACCCATCACCAGTGATTTCCTCATCACTCAGAAGGGTCTGCAGCTTTCACTCAGGACAGGACAGTGCTCTGGTGGAGGAACAGAGGGTGGTCGAGTTGAATCAGTGCTGGAATCGATATCCTGTCTCCATCTCACGTTCTCAAACATCTTCTGCCTGCTGAGCTGGAGACAGCTTTAACCTTCTTTGGGGCAAAGTCGTACAAACACATACTTTCCAAAGATTATTACAGTGACCTTGATCCATATCCCTATCAATGAAAGTATTCTGACCACTTTATTTCCAACATATACCAATAATGTTGATTTAAATACTTATAAAGATATGCATGTGCTATGTGTAAATCCGTTATCTATACATCACAGTGTTTCCCAAAGTGAAAACTTTTCAAAGGTGACATTGGAAAAAAAAAATGAATAGAAGTGTTAACAATATTTCCCCTGGCCCTAGTGGCCCGTTCCACACACTCCCCTCTTCAGAGAACACTTGCTCCATCAAAGTCTTTGAACTGAAGTCACAAACTGGCAGCCTGCAGGCCAAACGCAGCCCACAGATGTGTTTTGCTTGGCCTAAACAATGTTTTCTAAATTTTCTATTAGTTCCTAACACTTAAAATTTGGACAAGTTCATATAAAAATCTAGAGGTTTTTTCTGGGTTTTATTCACAGCTTTATTCCCAGTGTCTGATGTATAATGGGCATTCAATAAGTATTTGTTTAATTGAATTTCCAGCTTCTCTAAAAAATAAAAAAAGAAATTTTAAAAAAGCACTGGCATTTGTCCCTGGCTGTGACCACCTGGAGCTGGGCAGTCATGACTCCTGTTAGCAGGGTGTTGGTCAGCAGTCTCAAGCCACAGTCCCCACCACTCCCCTGTCCCACATCCAGCTTCATCCATGACTGTTACCTGCCTGGCACCTGTCATACTTGAACGATGGCTCTGTCTTAGGGTTTTCTCACAGTGTGATGGCCCCCATCTGCCTCCATGGGGTCAAAGCAGAGCAATATTGCATCTGGACACCCAAGTCACGGGTTTGTGCCTGATTCTGCCAATTACCATGTTTGGGGAATTTGCTCTCTAAGCCAAGTCTCCTAAAGTGGAAAACTGGAATCGCAATTCCTCCTGCTTAGGGTGTTTGTTGATCAAAGTAAATAAGATAACATCCGTGGGCTGCTTTGTAAGTTGTAAAGTACTATGAAAATGTGAAAGCTTGTCATTACCACAGCTTCATCTGTCCTCCAAAAGGACTAGTTGAGGGCATGGGCATGGAGACTTCTCACGCCAAGCCCTGGAGCTGACCACATTCCCCCACGTTCTCTCTCTCTGAATGCACCCCTCCCCCAGCCCTACCACCCACCACTTTGGATTGTTGTATTTAGTGTGTAGACAAAGGGATAGGCTGAAGAGAGGACAAAGCCACAATCCTGAAGCCTGGGCTCAGTCTCTAATAATATTGATTCCTTTGTTCCACTCTTGCTCATTTCTGAGTCCTCATGACTTAGCGCACCATCAGATGAAGATTCCCAGGCTTCACTCCTGGAGACCAGAGTTGCACCCAGTATCCCTGCATTCTGGATTCCCGGAGTCAGTCCCGAAACCTCCACCTTTATTTCCTGGAATATAGATCACTCATAAAATCCTAATAACATCCTTCACCCCTTGGAAATACGCTCAAAAGACCTGTCCTCTTCCACCTTTCCGTCAGCAGGGAGACCATTTCTATCAGACACACCCTGCCCCACCTCCTTCTGGACTTTACATAAATGTTTTGCCAGTTATCGACTGAATTATACAAAATTACTAGTGTTCAATCATTTGTGACGCAAGAATGGGGACGACTTCATTGAATTCAACTGAAGACATCTAATCCAGTGGCCCAGCGTTGGTCTATGATCTTCAAAGATTCCTATTGGAAGCCAAAGTCAGTTGTTCTTATGCATTTTTCTTGGTGAGTGAACTGTGGTTCTGAGAAAAACACTTCCTCATCTTAAACCTGCCAGGGGTCTCCTTCCTCTCAGACCTGAGCTACGGCTGCCAGATAATTGCTTAAACTAGAAACCCTAACGAAAAGATACATATGAATGAAACAGATTTCTGTCTCTTCTGTTTCTCTCCTGCTTCCTAGGGAGAAAAAAAAAAAAGGATGAAACATACACTGTTGGTTTGGAGCTGAAGAAGAGGAAGCCTCTTCAAGGGAGAAGGGCATTTCCATGGGATCTCCCACTTCCCACCATCTTGGAAGTCTCTCCTCTTACTTTAGCTAGCTCCCTGGGTTTCTCTTTTAAGGGCACTAATGCATTCATGAGGGTTGTTTTTTGGTTTTTGGTTTTTGGTTTTAAGCCAAATTACCTCCATAATCTCCACCTTGAGGGTTAGATTTTTAACACATGAATTTGGGGAGGGAACCGAACATTTAGACCATTGCATAGCTGAAATCTTATGGTGTTAAATATTGGCTTTCACTCGTGGGGTCCTTTTAAAAGGAAAATTCTCTACATATTAAATGCTTCTGAAATGGTTCCTGGGAATGCTAGAGAATGCTGTTCCAAGAGATATTCTTGGGTGTTCATGAAAAATGAGTTTCTTGGTCAAGTTTGGTCAAGTTCTTTGGTCAAGCCAAAGTTTCCTTTGGCTGCAAGACCATAATCCATAGAGGGAGTTTTGTAACATGCAGCATCACATTTAAGGTTCAGACTGACCTTGCAATAAAGAACTCCAATTCACTTTGTTTAATCTAGTATTTCCCAAATTTTCTTAGCAAAGGAACCCTTTTCTTAATTTTTTGTATTACTTCCTGCTTCATGTCCCACAGAACACACTTCATGGAATCCTGATGTAATCCGTGGGGGAGAGCTGAGGAGTTGAACCCTTTCCCTTCCTCTTGGGTGTGTAGAGAAAGAAAAACCAGTGGAGTACACCAGACCTCCCATCCACCACCAGCAGCCCCACATCCCGTCTTGGAGAGGAGCATCAATGACGCAGGCTTGCAAATGACTTTTCTGTTCCATCCAGGACACATGCAATGTCTACAAAGAGCAAGGGATTCCAAATGTCTGCTCCAGCCTATCATCCTTCATCTATCTGGGCCCTGAGAAACCCCACATGAGCCTACAACAGATATAATTAAGCCAAGGAGATCCAAGGACCCTGCCCAAAAGGGAAGAGAGCAGGAGGCCAAGTATGATATGTTCCCTTTAGTCCCGTTGCCCAATTTTGATCAGGCACACCCTGATCTCTAAACTCATGCACAAGAGCTTTAACCTAGTCCCACCCAGGTGGGAGCCCCTTGAGCACCCACAGACTTGGACTGCCTCCTCACATGACCAAGTTCTTTATAATTCATTGGGATCCCACAGTTTAACATTTAAATGATTTCTACTTTTTATTATTTTGTTTCATCTGTAGAATTTATCTTCCCACCTAGAATGTAAAATCCAGGAAGCTTGAGGCCTCGTCTCAACATTTTTCTATTTTTCCCTGCAGGATCCCAGTTCTCTGGGGTAGATACAGTGTAACATTGTATTGAATAAAATCTTTTTTGCTCCCACCCACCCCAGAAAAAAAGATAAAATAGGAAAGCTCTTTTAATGCACCACCTCTGTTTGACTCACAGAATCAACCAACCCCCCCCCCCCACACTTCCACGAAGAAGCTCACTGGAGAAGCCCAAGGCAGATGGTGCTCCCTGCACTCACTGGGCCACTCTCTGGCACCTTTGGCCATTCTCTTCTGACTAACTGAAATGTTTGCATGTCGAAAGGCAGAATCAAATCCCAAATTCACCCATACCAATTGGCTGTGTTATTGAATGGGGCAATGGGGGATGAAAAAGAAACAAACAGACAGACATAGAGAGAAGAAGGTGGGGCCAGGTGGGACACCCAACCCCTGATGGGACAAGACTGACCCAGAGCTAGCTCAGCCCATTAATTGCATAGGTTTGTATCAGAAAAGTTATTTGTGGGAACATTTCAGCAAAGCAGGCAATCTGAAGGACACAGGACTGGCAAGACGCTAGGGTCAACTTGTTTTGCTCTCCATCCCTGGGAGTGTCTGAACTCAAGTCCTCGCCTGATAACTCTGGCCTTTCAGCAGAGTTTCCTCAGGCTAGTGTCACCATAGCAACTGGGCCATCTCAACCTGCACTTTTGCCCAGGCAGCTCCCAGCATAACACAGCCACGAGAAAGTCAGAGGCCATGATTCACCACTCTCCACAACTGAAGTTACATGCTTTAAGACGAAGCCACTAGGACAGACACACATTTCCCAATAGACTATTTTCCACTTCCCCTCCAGGCCCATCTTCTCACCGTGCTCCTTCCTGCTGTGTGCTCCAGGAGTTGTTCTGTATGGACGACATCAGTCTGGCTTCCTTGTCCTCTGGCTTGTAGTTGGATCCAACTACCAGTGAGAGGTGGCAGGTGGAAAGAAAGGAATTTGGACTATTGATTCCTCTGCCTCTCCCTTCTTGCAGGTCTTAAGCTTGACAGTTCTTCTGCCCCAAATCCTAACAATCAGGCAGCTTCTCAACATTCCCCCTAGGGATGACAGCAGCTAGGAACCACTGCAAGTGGCTAGTTTCTGAGAGCTTTATCTCTCCTTGCCAGTTCCCTCAACCATGTCCACACTTCATGGTTCCTTTGTTAAACTCTTTTCAACCATTCTTTCTGAATGTGTTATGTCTTTCCTATCCCCAGGATCCTGACTGAACCACCTACCCACAAATGTTCTTCCCTCCCTTCTTTCCTAGAAGCCCATTTTGTCCTGATATCAGGATTCCAGGTGCTTTAGGGAGGAGGTCCCCCTTGAGGGTGTGAAGGAGCAAGATTTAAAGAGAGATTATGTAACCTAAATCCCACAGCAGCAAAGTGGCAATACTAGGAATCTAACTGTCTAGGCCTGGGTTACCCCAAGAAAGAAGAGCCCAGATAAACCGTATGTGTTAATATGTTATTCAGGAATGTGGTCCCAGGGATCAGGAGGAAGGAGCAGAGAAGTTAAAACAGTAAAGAGAGGAGAGCCACTACCAAGAGGTGTTATCAAATTGGTCATTGTTAAGACAACGCCATGATGGATCCTGGTGTCCATCAACAAATGAATGGATGAAGAAAATGCAGTAAATATACACACAATGGAATTTTATTCCATCATAAAGAGGAATCAAATCA
The DNA here is from genome assembly GCF_001458135.2 of Marmota marmota marmota. Classification (NCBI taxonomy): domain Eukaryota; kingdom Metazoa; phylum Chordata; class Mammalia; order Rodentia; family Sciuridae; genus Marmota; species Marmota marmota. The sequence goes on along the minus strand of NW_026000005.1, from coordinate 34,308,283 downwards.
TATCACTTATAGGAAAATGAGTAGAACTGAAAAATATATTCAGCAAAATAAACTGGACTCTGAAAGTCAAGGGTCATATGTTTTCTCTCATATGCGAAACTATAGAGAAATAAAATTTTAAAAATATTCTTCATGGAAATAATAGAAAGAACAGTATGGAAGAGGAAGGGGACCACTGGGGGGGATGGAATAGGGAGAGGAAAGGCACTAAGGATTGAAATTGTTTGAATTAGGTTACATGCATGTATGACTATATCACAGTGAATTCCACAAATAGATTCATTGTGATATATTCATAATGCACCAATGAAAAAGAATTTAAAAGACCTTAATAATTACGTATCAGGGAAGATTGCCCATCTGAGTGAAGGCGACAGAGGGGCGTGTAACCATCACCCCCAGCTGCCCATTGGTCAAGAGCCCCCCACACTCCCAAGGGGGTCACTGTTCTTGCATTTACAGGTGCCTATGCAGAAGGGCCTAGTGGTCTCCCATGGCTACCCCACCCTGTGCCAGCAGAAAAGCCCAGGACAGATATCAAAAGGCATACTCTAGGAGTGGGAGCTGGGCACCAATGGGTTACATCTTTGAGAAATTTGTAAAGCTTCTGTGAGGGTGGCCACACAGCTGGAAGGAAAGAGCCCAAGAGGACATAAAGTGATACTCAAGAAGTGACCAATACAGTCCACGCCTTTGACCACTCAGATCCACTCATTTCTCCCTGCCTTTAGTCCAATCTTTTACAGAGTCCCTTTAGGGTACTGATAAGCACTATCTCCACAAAAAATGCAAGAGTGGAGCCAGCTAGGGTCCCCATAGCTGAAGCTTTCCTGAAGCCATAATTAATGTTCATCATCCCCTCCGCCACCTCCCTTTACGGTCAACACTTTGGTTGATCTGGGTTGCTTTCTAGGTGGGACATCACCAAGACTCCAAAAAGGGCCCGAGTCTTTGGTTGCCTTATCCTCTTTAGACCATGTATGGTGAAATTACTCATCATCAAAATTACTGGTCAAGGAAGCACAAAGAGAGATTTTCAATGAATTCCATGAGATCCAAATATAGTCCTCTCTGCCTTACATTTTATAGGAATCACCATAGTTCTTAATATTAATTAGGATCAATTACCTCATTAGTAAATAACTCCTTTCTTTACTTGCTAGTCCACTGGCATGAGGAACCAAAAAGGACCTAATAGTGATGGCAATAGTGGAGTCCCCAAGGTACAGCACCCTTGTTATCTACCTTAGAGAGGTGCTTTGGTGTGTTGGTTTTCAATTACTATAACAAAATGCTTGAGATAATAAATTTAAAAAGAGGAAAGTTTATTTTTGTCTCACAGCTTTGTATGTTGAGATCTATGACAGTTGGTTCAGTGCCTTTGGGCCTGTGGCAAGGCAGTACATTATGGGGGGTGGGGGGTACATGGTAAAGGAAATGCCCACTTCATGGTGGCCAGGAAGTGAAAGAGACACAGGAAGAGCCAAGGTTCCCAATATCCTGATTCAAGGGCACATCCCTCAATGACCTAACTTCCTTCTACTAGAACCCACCTACTAAATGTTCCATTACTACCCAATAGCACCATGGACTAAGGAGTAAGTCTTCAACACATGGGCCTTAAGGGACATTCAGGTTCCAAAGTATAACATTTGGTGTGCTCCAAACCAGTTAAAATCTGAAAACATACTCCTTGACATAGATCTTTGAATCTTTGTAGAGCTTATCTCCCACTTTCTGGCAGGCATATATCACAGTAGGGCCACTTCCTGCTAACAGATTCAATTAGCATGATTTCTTCAATATTATGAGCAGAGAACAGAAGAGGTTGTTCTAAAAGGTTAAATCCCATCACAGAGAAAGCACCTGACATATGCGCACTTTCTTCCTCCTCCTCTCATTTATTTTTTCTGCTCTCCATCATATAAGTGCATTATTAAAGGTTATGGGATGCCTTCCTCAAGAATTTGGTCTAATGAATTTTGTTCAGGCCTCCCTTCTCAGGAGACCTCTCTGAGGATCTGCAGAACTGTGGGCTCCCTGGAACAGGGAACAACCACATTCATGATTGTGAGCTCTTCAGACTCAGGCAGTTCCTTCCTAGTACAAGTCTGTGGGATCAAACTCAGTTCCTTGAGTTGTGTTGATCCAAGAAGGCTCTTAGCAATTCCCAGGAAGCATTGCTCCCTTTGGCCAAATTGTCTGGCCCTGGAGCGATAAAGGAAGGGCAAGAACTCCACCATGATTTTTCACGGGGTCACTCTTCCCTAAGGGTTGCCTTTCTTGGTTTGTGTGGAACCCTCTGGAGTTCCCTTGATTCCTGTGTACAAATTGTAGCCCAGAAGAGCAGCAGCAGGTGGACAGCCACCACCCTAGAGACAGAGACACACCAGAGACATATGGAGATATTTGTACAATATCCCAGCTGACCTTTATCCATTCTTCTCCCCGTGTTACTTATCTTGACATTTACCATGCACCTGCTGTGTGTTAAGCGCTGTGCTTTTATATAGATTAGCTCATTTCACGAGGAGCAGAAATTCCAAATTATCCCTGGGCTCCAAGTAATGAGAGAGAGTCTTGGGTAGGTCTCTGGCCTGTTCCCAGGCTGTTGAGTGAGTGGGTACTCTCTGATCTCTGGGTTCTTCCAGTCCAAATTTGCTAAAATTCTATGCAGCTCTGAGATCTGGTTTCTTCTTCCAACAGAAGCCCCCGTGTAGTTTCCAAGCCTCTCCCAGCTTGAGCTTTCCCCAGAGTGGAGCCTGAGCCAAGGACTTGAGTGCAAGTCCTTAGTTTTTGAAGTGAACCCAGGAAATGTGAGTGGGAAAATGGGAAGGAGAGAGAGAGAAATGGGGGGAAGCAAAAAGGATAACACAAGGGTGCATTATGAGCTGATCACCTCTTCAGGAAATGGAGGCTCAATCTTACTAGAGTCCTCTGAAGAGCCATATAGAATGTACCTCATAACAGTCTCCCGGAAGCATGCAGAGAGAGGAATATTTATCCATTGGCTCTGTTTTCTGATAAGGGCTATAAGAAAATACCTGAGACAGGCTAGCTTTATCAAGAAAAGGTGTTTATTTAGCTAACATCTCTGGAGGTTCTAGGTATGGCACTGATATTAGCTCTGCTCCAGTGAAGTCACCTGGTAGAATGGCATCACAATGGTGGGAGTATGTTCAGGAGCCAGAGGTCCTGTTTCAAAACTGGAATCCAGGGGACTGTAGTTGGGACTCAGTGGTAGAGAGCTCACCTAGCACATGGGAGGCACTGGGTTTGATCCTCAGCACCACATAAAAATGAATAAATAAAATAAAGGTATTGTGTCTACCTACAACTAAAAAAAAAAAAATTTAAACTGGAATCCAGAGAGCAATTCAAGGGTTAGCTCTCAAAAGAACTAACTCACCATCCCATGAGAACTAGTATCATCCCAAGGGCAGTACTCCCAATGACCCAAAGACTCCCCACCACATCTTGAAGGCTCTACCACATCCCAACACTGCCACCCTCAAGCTATCAAGCCTCTGACACATGAACACTTGGGGAATAAATCACATCCAAATCACAGCAGCCCCCATCCCCCATTGGTCAGGGATTGTCCCTCCCCCTTCCCTGTCTGCAATCCTCCCAGTGCCCAGCAAGTCCACACAGCAATATCAGAGAAGCAAACCCAGAGACACAAGATGCAGGTTAGACAAGGAATAGTCAGGGCTTCGCGATGGTTGCATGTTGGTGTAAAAATTAGGCTCCAGGGGTGTACTATCAGGACTAGCCAGATTTAGCACAAATACAGTGTGCCCAGTTAAATTCAAATTTCAAATGAACAATGAGTAAGGACAAATAAGTCTTATGCAATATCTAGGACATATGTATACTAAATAAGTTATTCACTGTATAGGTAACATTCGGATTTGGTGGGGCATCCTGTATTTTATCTGACGTTTCTGTGCCAACACACAGAATGGGAAGGACTCCTGTGTTTGATGCAGCCAGGACCCCACGCTGAGCAAACCCAGGCAGGGCTGGGCTTTCTACTGTTCCCCTCAGCAACTGGGGGCATCTGCAGCAAGATCAAGACGGGAGGCCTCGGAAAGAAAGCACAAAAATACTCATTTCCACTCAAAATGAGGATGCTTTTTCCTGCAAATCCTTTTGTTATTTTCAATTAGACTTCTTATCTTGAAATATAACAAATACGATTTTTAAGGGCACTTAAAGTTAGTAAAGGAATTCTATTTTCAGTTCAGAAATTTAAAAGAAACATACTTTAAAGAAAACACTACCTATACTTCCATTTTTTTTTCTTGTAGCTTCAAAGTTTCCAGAACTTTTAAATGTGTCCACAAACAAGGCCTCCTCAGCCCCTGCACTGTAAGAAGCCCAACTTCCCCCTGACCAGGTCCTTATCTGGACAGAAGGACAGCTGCATTTGAATTTCCTAAGAGGGCAAGGACAAGGCTAAATTTTATAGCCATTTCATCTTCTATGGTGGGGCCTCGAGTCGGCCTCCCTCCATGTCCTCTGCGCAAAACACAGAAGCTGCTCTCACCTTCAGGGACCAGCCTCATGGACACCCGACGTGGCTGGAAGGGTTCCAGGGCGTGGCTCCTGTGGAGCATGCTGAGGCTACCAAAAGCTAGAAGACAGGCATGGAACAGACTCTGCCTTGGCCTTCAGAAGGAACCCACTCTGCCAACACCTTGATTCTGAACTTCCAGCGACCAGAACTAAGAGAAAATAAATTTCTATGGTCGAAGCTGCCTGGACTGTGGTACTTTGTTATAGCAGCTCTAGGAAACTAATACACTCTACAAACATCGTTATTGGTGATGTCTGTGATCACCTCTCCCACACTAGCCCATTCCTGTGTAACCAGCTTATCATACATAACCTGGAGCTGGGCTGTCCCATACAGTAGCCGCTAGTCACATGTGGTTATTTAAATTTAAATAAAAATAAATAAGTAAAAATTCAGTTCTTCAGCACCACAAGCCACACTTCAAGTGCTCAAGGGCTACATGTGGCTCACGGTCACCATATTGGACAGTGCAGATACTGAGCATTTTTATCATCACAGAAAGTTCTATCAGGCCATGCTGCAATGCTGTCAAGATTCCTGTGGGCTAAGGGATCCTTCATCATTTCACGGCAACCACCCTTGGCCAAGCTCACCTCCTGCCTCGCCCAGACATTACCCGATTTTCTACTCCAAATCTCACACTCTCCTGGCCAGTACTTGCACCTGTCCATGACTCTCTTTCTATGGTTTTCCTTGGTGAGAACTCCCTCCCTACCCTGTACCCCACCTAACCCTCTGCTCCTGTCTGCCTAGAAAACCCTGCTCTCTGCTTAAGGCCGAGGGTAAAAACTGCTCCCTGACCCTCCAGGAAGAATCAGTCATACCTCTCCCCTCCATCCACACTTGGAGTCTCCTGCACAACAATAAATGCCATGACAGTTCCCCGCTGGGTTTGCAGAAGGCTCTCTTGTTGGTCGGTGAAGCCCCAGTGGTAGGCACTGAGTCCCATTTATTTCTCTTTTTTTAATACTATTTTTTTTCTCCCTGACCACACAGAAAGTTATATTATTTTTAGTAGACAAAAATAATTGTATGTTCTCGTAGAGTACAATGTGGGGTTTTGATAATCATGGAGGAATGAGTAAAGCAAGTCCATGAACATATCCATCACCTCATATAGTGGTTTTGTGGATGAGTTTCAAATATTTAAAATCCACTCTTAGCATTTCAAAATATACACTGCTTTATTCACTATAGTCATCACACTGAGCAACAGAAACTTTTGGGAGAGCTGCCAGCTTGGACGCCAGAGAGGTCACACGGAATGTTCCACTGATAGTGAGAAGATGACACTTCCTGTCTCACTGAAACTTTGTACCCTTTGAACAACATCTCCCCAGTCCCCCTCCCCCACTCATTACACTCTACTTGTGCGAGTTCGGCTTTTCTCAGGTCCACATGTGAATGTGATCATGAAGTGTCATCTTCCGGAGTCTGGCTTATTTCACTCAGCATAACGTCCTCCAGGCGCCCAAGTTGTTGTAAATGATAGGACTTCCTTCTTTTTCAAGGCCAAGTAGTACTCCACTGTGTACTTTATGTTTGTATCCTGGGGTGGAGTCAGTGCTGGGCAGGGAGGAGACCCTGGATCTATGTCCAACTCGGTTCTGTTCAGGTTTGGACCTGGGAGTTTACCTGTGGCTCCCTCCCTCCCTCGTTGCCGTGGATCTTGGCTCTGGTGCAGACCCAGGGGTTTTGCCCCTGAGGGACGGGCTCGCTCCCAGGCCCCGCCTCCTCCCAGAGTCCAGAGACCTCGCGAGCCCCGAGTGGAAGAAGGAGCTCAGACCTGGTGAGTGGCGTTCATTCGTGGTTAGAGGTCAGCTGAAGCCAGCAGTCCCAGCTCTCCTCCGCTGGGGGACCGAGGGCTCTGGGGAGGCGGCGACCAGGCGGACACACTGGCCATTCTTTCTCAGTGGAACATTCTGTGTGACCTCTCTGGCGTCCAAGCTGGCAGCTCTCCCAGCCTCCCACATGGGCATTCTCTCCGGGGCACTGCCCCACGCACCTGCCCCAGGGAGCCCTGGGGTGCAGCAGAGCCTTCTGCAGCCGGGTGTCCCCGGTCCTGCTGTGGAGCCCCTCTCCATCTCTCTCGCTGCTCCTCCCCCGCTCCACGCCTCCCGTCCTCCAGCTTCCTCACTAGGGACCCCCCTGTCACACTTGGTCCCCACTATGGCCATCTCACCCTGCAGCAGACCCCTGGGGTGGCCTGCAGCACAGCTCCTCATTGCACTGGACTTGCTGGGTCCCCGTCTCCTCCGTGGGGACCACACCAGAGCTCCCCTCCTCTGCTTTTTGGCCCTTTCCATCCATCCTGTCAGAATCGTCCTCCTAAAACACAAATGGCCCTTCTCCCGAGGCCCCTGCCCTTCCCACGGCCCACAGAAGAGAACAAAAGCCAAACTCCTTGTGCAAGTGTCCATGTCACTCCCAGATCTGACCCCTGCTTGGCCACCCTCCCTTCCCTGGAACACACCACACACTTTTCCGCCCATCTGCCTTTTGTCCACCCGCCATGTCCCCACCCCACACACAGGCTTCAAGTTCAGCTCAAATATCACCCTCCATGCATCTGGGGTGGGGGTGGAGGGCCCCTACCATCCTGTCCAGGCTGCCTGGACATGTGCACCTCTGTGCCCAGGAGTGTCGACTTGCTGTGCCTCAGTTTCTCCATCTGCAAAGTGGGAGTGTGGTGTCACCTATGAGTAGCAAGCACACCGAATGAGACACATCTGATGCTCTTGCTACCCACTCAGTGCTCCAAAGGGCCTCTGGGGCATGGGAGAGGGCATGTGAGAGAGCAGGAGGAAAATACGTGCAGGTGTGCATGAATGTAAGGTGTGTGTGTGTGAATCAGTGTATGGATAAAGTGTATGTGAGCATGTATGTATTTGTGTGTGTCTGTATAGGGTGTATGTGGGGGGGGGGTGCCTAGCAGTAAGGTTGTGGGTGCATGTGAGAGCATGAGTGTGTGAGCGCATGCTGGACGAATCCCAGGGGCTCCATCCCCGCAGCTGTCTTTACAGCCAGAATGTCACATGTCGCCCACACTCCAAAAACAATCACACAAAGCTGCAAAACCCTTGTTCAGCTTCTTTCCATCCCACTTGCCCACGGCTACCTTGCAGAGAGCTCACAGAGCCAACAAGAAACCAGGCAGGAGCACAAGGGCCCATGAGGGATGCACCCCCGTTTCCTCTAGAAGGGGACAAGAAGCCATTGGACCATCTCCAAGAGACTTATCTGACTGGGAGTGGAGGGTTCTTCCTGCCCAATAAGATTAGCTCTGTTTCCTGACCACTAGCTGGGGGCCAGGCGTTTATCAGCAACAAATACAAGGGGCCCACGTTCTCACAGTTAGTCAATGATGAAGCCCAGATTCGATCCAAGAAGTGTGACCACATGGCTTGTCATCTACAGTGGGACAGTATGGCTGTGTGTGCAATTGCTCAAGTTGCCACCCGAAATGCTGTCCCACACCGGGGCCCCTCGGATCTGAGATAAAGAAGTATGTGGTATGTGGAGTGTGTGTGTGTGTGTGTGTGTGTGTGTGTGTGTTTCAATAACCAGGAAATTAGAACTGGTGACTTGGGCAGAGGCCAGAAGAGAGGAGCAGGAGCCATGTCAGTCTGAAAAGCACCCCTCTGGGGTAGGAGCCCAGCATAACTGACCAGAGCTTGGAGGATCAGCCCGGTACCAGACAAGTGCCAGCTGGACCGCAGGCGGCAGCAATTTGTTCCTGTTGAAGCCAAGCCGCTTGGAGCTGCCGAGCAGCAGATGTCAGGGCAGGGTTGGGGCTGCGGGAGTTCAAGCTACCATTGGCTCAGGACGGACGTTACTTGCACTTCCAGAAAGGCTACAGTGGTGGTTCTCAAAGTGGGGCCCCAGGGCCACAGACACGACCCCCTGGAGGGCTTGCTAGATCTCAGATTCCTACATCCCACCCCCTTGAATCACAGTGTCTGGAATGTAACCCTGAAATCTCTGTTTTTAACTAGCACCTTGAAGAGCTGAGGTTCCCCAGAAGCACCCCTGAGAGGATTCCTATGTGAAGATTTCGTATGGCAGCACCCCAGCTCCAAGGGACCTGAGGAAGGAGGAAGCCAAGCAAGGCTGTGAACTCAGGGAAGAGTGCTGCAGAGAGTGGCCTCCTGGGAATCTCCCCGGGGGACTCTGGGGTGTCATCAGACTCAGGGTCAGCCACCCAAGTCCTTCAAGGATCCACATCTGATCACACCCGAGACTTTGCCAATTCGCTGGTTCAAAGTGGGGCTTTCACTGGCAAAATTAATGATTCTTTGAAGAGTGATGGGAATGAGTTCTCCTGCAAACTTAAAGACAGTCCCAATATGTAGATCAGCTAAAAGCGTTTAGAAATAGTCCTCGCCTGGCCTGATGGGTGTGAAAACCAAGGAGATCGAGGCCTGACCCAAGGATGGCTTCTAATCAACCATCCTTGGGTCATTAGGGGTCATTAGGTTGATGACCCCTAATCAACCCAGTGTCCAGCCAATGGTCAGGGGGATTTCTATTGCCTGATGCTGATTATCAGGGTAACTGGAGCCTGCCTTTGGAATTGTGTTGTTTCTGCCTTGAGTGAGCCTTCTGGGGAGGTCAGAGCTTCCACAAGGACAGAGCAGGGGATCATTTAAGCTCATGGAGCACATGGGACCATGCCTGTGTCTCTGAGTGCTCATTTAATAACTGCAGGTCTGAATTTGGTCTGAGATTTGCTTTCCTTGGAGCATGGTGACAGGAACGCAAACACACAGCTCACCTCACTCAACTCAAGCCTTCTTGGCCCTCCTGTTAACCACTGAAAAGAACCCAAGAATCGTGGATGAGTAGATTGGCCTCTGTTGGGTGGCACAAGGAGGCCAACCTGGGAGTGATATGCTTACGATGATGAGGATAAGCAAAAGGTATTTTCAAGTGTTTGCAATTGTGTTGGGGTTCCCTAGACCTCAGATTATCCTGAAAAGCCTGTTAAAGTACAATTTCTAGGCCCTTCCCCAGATCTATTGAATCGGGGTCAATACTGGAGGGAGGCAGAGAACTGTCAATTGTTTTTTTTCAGAAAGTAAACCAGAGATTTTCTGTACACTAAAATTCTAGGAGCACCACTAAGAAAATCTCCTCACTTCCCCACTCCCAGTCTCAAAGCTAGTGGCTAGCAGGGTGGACTTCCAGAGAACAAGTATTACCCATTGGTCATTTTTTGACAACTTCCGGTCAACTTCTGAAAAAAGAGAGCCATCCAGGAGGTAGAAGTCATCAGAAAGAAGGTATTTGGAGTTTTACAAACCCCATCATTAAGAACTCATGCAGGAAGGTACACCACCCTTGGCCACCGACATAGCCACCATGGTGGTGACCAGCAGGTGGCAAGAAGATGGGCCCTGGTAGAAAGCAAGGGTGAGGAGCACGTGCCTAAAAGGAAGGAGGTGTGACTGTGACTTTGGATGACCAAACCAGATGGTCACCCCCTCTGGCAGCAAGAGCCTCACCATAAACCAGAGAGAGCCTGCTGCAACAACCCTGTGCTCTTCTAAGCTGGGGGAGAAGTTGGAAGGAGCTACAGCTAATGGCAGAAAAACGGCTTCCCAACAGCGCTGCCAGCTCTGACCCCAACAGGGATTCAGGCTCATGCTCGCAGGACATGAAGTCTGAGTGACTTCTCCCATGATCAGCAAAACCAGGAAGTGAGCAGGTAGGTTGGGGAGGTGGGGGGGCTGGTCCCTGGTGGTGAGGAAATGGGAGCTGGGGAAGAGATCGTCTACCCTAAAGCCAGCCTTTGGGGCAGATTCGTTGCAAGGAAGAGACTGGAGAATGACGGCTCTCAAAAGCAGAAAGAGAAGGAAAGAACTACTGTCAGGAACAACAACAAAAAACAAACAAATCACGGGAGCTGCGGTCCCTGTGCATGGACTCAGAGGCTGGCCTTGAGCCGAGTGCCTCCCTCACCAGGGCCCAGCCAGCCAAAGATTATGTCTAGGTTTTCTCTTTACAGATGAGGAAACTGAGACCCAGAGAGTTCAGTGATATTGGGTCACTCAGATGTAAAGTGGTGGAGTCCTGGAGGTGAACTGCACCCAGAGCATTCCAGGCACTGGGGTGACAGGGCAAAGGCCTTCAGGTGGGAGGGAGCAAGGGAGGCTCGAGAACCAAGGGGCAACCATGGGAATGGAGTATAGAGCTCCAGGGGAGTGGGAGGTGAGAGGAGAGACACTGGCTGATCCTCCCTCCTGGCCGGGAAGTCCTCCGAGAACAAAGTACTTGTCAAATAACTTCTGCACCAAGCTGATGTCTGGTGCTCTGTCTGCTCCCTGAGACTCAGCAGCAGGGAGGAAAAGAAAACAGAGCTTCATTGGGGGGGGGGGGGGGGTGGGCACCTTGCAAAGTCAAGACAAGGTAAATCCTGGAACCAGAACCTGCAAACCCCCGTCTCTGAGCCCTTTTGGTTTCAAATTTCAATATTTGAAAAAAGTAGAGGTCCAGGAAAGTCCTGCCTTCTTCCTTCCTCCCTTCCTGGTTACTGACATCCACTAGGAGCCAGAAAGAAAGCAATTTTCCAATCATCTTCTCCTCCATGATGTCCATGATGTTGGCCAAGTGGGAATCATCATCATTCCTATTTTAAACCCGAGGAAACTGCCTAAGGTCCCACAGCTGCTCAGCGGCCACGAGTGGACTTGAACTCAGACCTCTAACTCTAAACACCTTGTATCTTGGTGTTTTCCCCATACCTTACAGCCTCGCCCCAGCCTTTTCCTTTCTTAGGCAGCTGTTGAAGAAATTCAGCCACCGTCATGGGCTCTCTTCTCCTCTTGCCAAGGTGGCCATCGGAAGGAGGACAGGCCGGAACAGGGAAGGAGTTTTCTGGCATGCAGCCCGAGTGTACGGGGTCATGGGCCAGAGCTCAATCTGCCCTCCTCCTTGCCACCTCTCACCCTGGCCAGGGTGCAGGAGACCAAAGGAAAGAACTTGTTAACCATCTGTAAATCTTAGGAGAGGTGTGAACACTGTAAACCAGAACACAATGTGTACCTACTCTCAGAGGGCATCCAGGACTGGGGCTGGGACCCAGGCAGAGGCAGCTGTCAGAAGAGCAATAAATAGGAGAGGAAAAGGAAGTCAGAGGCAGAAGTACCCTAACTGAAAGGACTGGGATATGGGTGCAGGACACCATCTGTTGAAGGAATGAGCGTGGTTAGAATGGTCAGCCTCAACAGACCCAGGTGGGAGAACTCACTGCCCCAGAATCCTGGGTGTCCAGGGTGGACTGAGTGGAGGGAAACCCTTGTCCTGCCTCCCAGAGCAGAGAGGGCCAAGGTGGGGAAAAGGGCAAAGTGGACCTCTGAACCAGACCTAGGGGTGGGGGTGAGGCATCTGGAAGACCCATTGGCAGCTGAACCTAGAATCCATGGTCCCAGAGTTTCTCCATGTGTTCTTTTGATTTCTGTGATGGTAAAGATAAAGAGTGAGGGAAATAAGCCAGGAGTCACGGCGCATGCCTGCAATCCCAGTGGCTCTGGAGGCTGAGGCAGGAGGATCACAAGTTCAAAGGTGGCCTCAGCAGGGCTGGGATTGTGGCTCAGTGGTAGAGCACTGCCTAGCATGTGAGAGGCACTGGGTTCGATTCTCAGCAGCACATATAAATAAAGGAATAAAATAAAGGTCCATCAACATCTCAAAATATACTAAAAAAAAAAAAAAATTCTAGCCTCAGCAACTTAGTGAGGCCCTAAGCCACTCGGCGAGACTCTGTATCAAAATAAAATACAACAAAAGGCTGGAGATGTGGCTCAGTGGTTAAGTACCCCTGGGTTCAATCCCTAGTACCAAAATAAATAAAGATCGAGGGAAATAAACTAAAGAAACATGGAGATCTCCTCTCTCACCTCCCTTAACTTTGCAGAAATCAACCCCACTGGGAGATGGGGAGTCAAGGGAGCCCACATGTAAGTCCAATAGAAAGCTCCAGAATCTGCCACCATGACCAGTAGCTGGTAGCTGGCCCCACATCTTCCCACTCCCACCCACTGGCCTGGGAAAATTACCAGGATAAGCTGGCCCCAAGATGGGCGCCAGAACATGTCATCTGATCTCTGGAAACAGCCGCCCAACCACTCGTCTCCACAGCTGTCAGGGAGCCTCTGCAGGGCCAGGCTCTGGTGCCAGGACACAAGCAGGTCACAGAGTCAGCTGGCTCTGACCTGGTGCTCCTCTGGCTTTGGGAAGTTGGGAGGAGTGCAGGGGGTTTGCAAGATGGGTGCTCCTTTCTCTCTCCCCTCTTCCTCTCCTTCCCCACTCGTCTGAATTTCTCCAAAGACCACAGACCTTCTTTTTCCAGACTAATCATGTGTATGGGTCCCTGTGACTGTGACCCGGGCTGCCACACACGTGTGCAGTCCATCTTACAAGTCAGTCAGGTTGGAATTGTGTCACTTTGGGCCAAAATCCATCCCCACCATCCACGTACATATACATAGTCCTTTTGGTTTGAGCAACAGAATGATGTGTATTTGTCTTCTTTCCAGCCCTAACCAGTGGCATTGAAGGTTTGTATCTTTTGGGCTCTACCTGACCCTGTTGCACCCTAAATAGTATCCTGTGTCTTTGGAGTATTCAGCCAAGGATTGCAGATGATCATGCACAGTGGAGATTTCCAAGGTTAACTCTCACTTGAGAAGAGAAACCTGAAATCTGGGGCTAGACTTCTTATTAAAGGGCCTCCCTGCATCTTTCAAATCCAAGAGAGGAGCTGGTAGGGCTGAAATTCGGGTGCCTGCAAGCCTTCCAAAGCAGATGACACCTGGGGAACCTGGTTCTGTGAATTCCTAGCACAGTTTGTAGATTTCAAACAGAGCAGAAGAACCCAATAGTATTGACCCAAGCACAGTGATTCGCTATCAAAAGGGCAGAAAGGTGGGCTTCTCCCAGCCTCCACCCTACTTCAAGGCTCCTAATTGGCAGGACTGTGGAATTCTATCTGTAGCACTTACCTAACAATTATGATACATCAATTCCAGATCAGATTAAAGAAATAAATGGCTGCTATTTAAAACCTATGCAATCCTGAAAATCTCTTCACCTCTGCTGGTCTGCCTCCTTCCTATAAAATACAGGGGTCTCCAAACCTAATCAGTCAATGTGAGCAGATCTAGCCATGCTTGTGAATGAATCCCAACCTTTCTTATTCTGATAATGGGAAAAGACAGGGGCAATTAGGAGAGCAGAGGGCCCTTAGAAACTAAAGCAGAAGACCATCCCCGAATGGAAAGATCAGAAAGAAGAGGTGGCAGAGAACAGAAGACAAACTGCCAAAGCCCGAGCCAGGGAATCTAGAAGAGGTGCTACGCTGTGCACTTCCAACCAGGCCAGGCCCACATGCTGCAGTTTGAGTTATGCATCATCCAAGAGACTCTGCTTTCCATCATTTATGAAATTGGTCTGTGTAGGTTTGGTGTGTGGACTTTCTATGGGTGGTATGTGTGTTGTGTGTGCTTTGGAAACTTCCCAGGGAGTTATGGCCATATGAGTGTCTGACAACATGTACCCAGAATATAGGTCACAGTATCATAGAACGTTTTGCAGGAGAAGGCATTTAAGGACACACACTCATAGAAACACACACCTAGGGTGGCTTAATAAATGCACGTTGAAAGAGGGCACTTCTTTCCCGATTTAAGGAATTGCTCATCTATTCAACAATTATTGCATACCTATTATACACTGGGCCCTGTGCTAAAATTAGGCCAGATGCACAAATTCATCTGCTAAAGCAGAGAAAACTTGATTTAGGGTTGTTTAGTCATTTAATCAACAAGCTAAACTATTTTTAAAATAGTCCCGAACGATGATTTTTTTTTTCTCTCTGCTGGGCCAACCAGGCACATGGGCCTTGGCATGAAAATGTCCCAAGATCCAAGTAGGGGTGAGGCATGTGGCTAAAAAGACTTCAAGCACTTCCAGTCCTTTCCACGTTCCTGGAATGTTTTTAAGAAAAGAAGAAGAAAAAAAGAAACTTTGGATGCGTTGATATGCATCCCTGTGTACTTTGTCTGTCTCCTCAGACATGGCTGGCCAAACAGTTTGCTAAAAATACAATGAAAGAAGGCAGGCGTGGGAGGTCATGCAGAAAGAGTTTAAATCTACCCTGCTCCTTCCTCACACTGTGAATTTACCACAGCACCTAAGCATATCACTGTCTGACCCTCTGTGCAGACATCTGGGGGCCACTAGACTTGGGTAATGATCTCTTACGTAAAAAGGGGAAAGTGCTTTCATTTCTATTCTTTCCATGGGGCTCAAAGGTCTCTGGGAAATTTTCTCTAGCTTCAAGCAAGTCTTTGTCCTGAGATGGCTGCTCCAAAGGATGAGTTCCATGGCTGGAGAATGGGCGGGGGTATGGCACAAAGGTCGTCTGAGCCAACGTGGATCAGTGACTCTAATCTGTGGGCAGCAGAACCCACCATCATCCAAAAGGTGCACAGGAACCCGTTCACTAGGCTTCTACCTGGGAATACCACGTCCCCATTTCCTCAGGTTCAGGCTCTGCTCATCCAGTCCAGGGTTAGTTTGCCCAAAGGGAACGGAGGAAGAGCCCAGCAGGAGCTGGTTCTGCAGCCGAGGGGTTAGATAACTGGGTTCTCTGAGGCCGGCTTCAGTTCTACCCTTTCAGCCAAACCCAAAGGTTACTGGAGCAGGCTGGGCCTTCTCGGGTGAGGAGAGCTGAGTCATCCATGGGAAGGGACAGCAGCAGCTATAAATTATCCTGTGTTTAAGGATGGCTTTCTAAAACCCTGGCTTGGGGCTTAGAGTCTTTATTTATAACTCTCACAAGAATATTTTTCAAACTCATGACAGTGCACTCTGTATTGCTTTGGGGATACTCCAAGCACCTGGTCACTTCTATAATGAGCCCTGCAGGTGACAAGCCCCTAAAGGCCATGAGTCTGCTGTGACTCAACCCACACGTACATCTCGTCACTGCCAAGGCCAAGACCCCATCTCGTGCATGGAAGTACAGCCAACTTTGTTGGCACAGCATTGCACGTAGACACACGGAAAGCATCAGCCATAATCACACAGACTCCCACCATATGCAAAGCACTCCAAGCTCCCTGGTGCTCCGTACATTTCAGAGTCAATTTCTGCTCACCATGAAACTAAAGAATTACAACAGAGAGTCACCCCTCAGGCTAAAGGACCCCTCCAGAAGTCAGATGCCCACCTCTCTGGCTCAACAGCCTTTGGCAGGTGACTGAACAGGATTTTTATGCACTTTGGCAATTTGGGTGGTGTTCTTACTTGTACCTTACAGGGTGGACAGAGAGGAACCAGAGAACAGAAGCTACCAAGAAGTTCATAGTCCTGAGAATTTCTCTGGCCAAATCCTTACAAGTCAGATGAAAGAGCCTTATAGACAAGGGTTCTTCCCCTTGGATTATCCAGAAAAGAGAAAAAAAAATGGTTGAGTATAGGTGAAATACAGGGTAACCTGCTCTCTTCTGCTACTGAATATCAGTACCTTTGTCTCTCCTTAGCCCACACTAACACGGCTTCTGAATCTTTTACTTCTTTAGCCTTTTCTTTTTTCTCCTCTGCTTTATAATTAGATAATTTTATATAGTTTGAGAGACTAGTGATTATTCACTTCTCTTGATTTATTTAGCAGTATTTATTATTTTCAAAGACTGTCTGAAATAGAAAGGGGAGCCCCATTCTCCCCATTTGACTGAGAAACAACCCATTGCCTGGACCACAGGGGGCTGTGGCTGGTAATGGATCTGAGGCCAAGCCCTACCCTAGACCCTGCCTAGCAGCTTAATTCTGAGACACTGAACCCAGGACTCCTGTGGTCCCTCAAATTCATGCAGCTCTGTGTCTACACCCTGAGCTCTCTGTCTCCTTACTCAGGTGACACAGAGTGAGATTTGGGTCAGTTCTCTCATCCTTCTGGGAAGTGGTATTCCATGAGGCTTTGAGGCTAGGTCTTATTGTATTGTCTTCACTTGTCAGTAGAAGGGATGGTTAGGGACCTACAAGAGGCCATAGTGATGCTGGTTTTGATGAAACCATAATCCCTAAATTGTGCAAAAATGTCAAAGTCCTACATCAGTTTCCATAGCAGTCCCCAGTCCCTCCTTCTCCCTTATAAACAAAACACGCACACACCTCTCACGCTCCTATTCCACCAATATCCCTAGCTCTCCTCCAAGCACAAAGAGATGCAAGGAATCACTTCCTCATCCCACATCAGCAAACCATCTTTTCCCCAATACTCAAATACCCCTTGAATTTCCACTTCTTCCATGAGTGCTTCCAGACACACTGTTTTATCTATCAGTTTTACAAGTCACTAACTCTTGCCACAAATCTTATCCTTATCTCATCCTTTCAATGTTTATAACTTAGTTGTGCTCTTCCTGCAATGGTGTGCATGCCAGTGGCTTACGCACCAGGTTCTCTCTCCAACCTTCTCCATCCTGCTCGGAGCCTCAGGAGGCCAACACCACCTTAAGAGAATTCCTTGAGCAATGTCATCCATTTGGATCTGTCCAATCGAACATCTGGAGGTCAGAGAGAATGAAGAAAGTCAAGTCTAAGGATTGATTCCCCTATCCCCCAGGATGACTGGCTCTCTACAGAAAGAATGTTGCAGCTCTGTACCTGCTCTTCTCCATAGGGCCACTGTATTGGTTTCCTGAGATTACTGTAACAAATAATGGTAAACTTGGTGGCTTAAAAACCCCAAGTTTTATTCCCACAGTTCCAAGTCACCAGAAGCCTGGAATCAAGGTGTCAGTAGAGGCCTGGAAGTTCTGGAGGAGAATGTGCTCTTTACCTCCTCCAGCTTCCAGTGGCTGTCAGCGTCCCTTGACTTGTGGCCTCATCACTCCCGTCTCTGCATCTGTGGCCAGTCACTTTGCTCTCTCCTCTTTTAGCTGACTCAGCTATCTCTCTGCTTCGTCATTGTTTTGGTCATTAGATTCAAGACCCTCCTTATATCAAAGTCCTAACTAAATTAGATCCATAAAAACCCGTTTTTCTTCCTAAATAAGGTCACATTCACAGTTCCCGAGATTTGGAGATGGACATAGCTTGAGGACAACCATTCAGCCCTCTCTGGGTTCCAGTAATTGTTCTCTCTTTGCTTTACAGTCCAAGGTGGTAATGTGCTACTAACCCAGGCCCAGATACCTTCTAACCTGCCCCTGTTTTTGTAAGCAATCTGTTTACTAAATTCTAACTTCCCAGCTTGGATGTGAAGGCCGTCTCCTGCCATGACCCTGACTGATACAGGCCTCTCGAGATAAAGCATCAGGGAGAGAGTGTGTGACTCACCCCACGCAGCCCCTTAGCAAAGCAAGAGAAGTCGGGGCCCAGAGTCCAGGAGTAGCACGTAGCAGATGTGCCACACACCTCACA
The DNA here is from genome assembly GCF_001458135.2 of Marmota marmota marmota. Classification (NCBI taxonomy): domain Eukaryota; kingdom Metazoa; phylum Chordata; class Mammalia; order Rodentia; family Sciuridae; genus Marmota; species Marmota marmota. Next base: position 34,290,270 of record NW_026000005.1, on the reverse strand, counting down.
TACAGTTCCTGCCTGAACTTGGTCACAGGTGTGAAGTGAAGTAGAACCAGAAGGATTCCAGGTCCCTTCCCGATACTCACTGTGATGAGAGTCTGACTAGAAACTCAGCAGTCCTCCCTTTTCAGAGGTTTTATTTTCCTGCAACTTTAGTTACCCATGGTCAACCTCGGTCCAAAAGAATTAAAAGGAAAATTCCAGAAGTAATTCATGTATTTTAAATAGTGGGCCACTCAGAGTAGCTTGATAAAATTCTTGAGCCATCCCACTGTGTCCCACCTTTGTCCAGCCTGGGCTACCCAACCATGGCCACTTAGCCATCTTGGTTACTAGAACAAGTGTGGTGGCATCACGGTGCTTGCATTCATTGGCCTTATTTTACTTAATAAGATCCCCCAAAGCACAAGAAGGGATGCCAGCAATTCAGACACGCCAAAGAGAAGTCATAAAGTGTTTAACTGGAAAGATGAAAGTTCTTGGCTTAATTTGCAAAAATCTACAGTAAGAACAAATCTCTGTAAAACTGTGAAGAAGGAAAAAGAAATCCACGCCAGAAAAAAAAGGAGAGTACAGAACGTTTAGATATTTGGGGAGGAGAACCAACCCCAGACAAAGCCCAAAGTTCCTTCTGAGTCTGTGTTTGTTTTTAATGATCTTTTAATGATCTTGCTGGTAAAGTATGCCAGCAAATTCTACTAAAGCAGTAGAGTTCTGCTGAAATGTTTCCCTCTCCAAGGACTCAAAGGCACAAGGATTACAACTGCTATTGTTTCTTCAGTGCCCAGCGTGTTTATGGACCCACCCACCCTGCCCCCAAACACTGGACTAAATGATTCACACTAGACCCACGGGCTAAGGTGCAAACCCACCACAAAATAAAAGAAAGGGATTGATTTTTTTTCTTCCCCTGGCAATGGAATGGAAGCAAATTTGACTTAGATTTTTTTCCTTACTGACATCCATAGATCCATCATCATGAGAAATCACAGTGGGTAGAAGAAGTGGGGAGAGAGAGAGAGAGGAAAAGGGAAATAAGAGAGAAAATATTACAATCTGGTAAAAAGAGGGTTCAGGGAACCTCGCTTTTTCTAACTGCCATAATCTCTAGCTTGCACTTTCCTTGACTCCTGGTGCTGGGAGCAAAGATCCTAACCTCAGGTTCACTGAAGGAACCTAGCAAACAGACCACGTGGGAGCTAGTGGACCCAGATGGGATTTTACAGGAGGAACTAATAGAAAGAAAGAGAAATAGGCATGTGGTTCTGTTTGACAAAACAGGCTCCCTTCTCTGTGAAGTGTTCTCTAAACTTCTCCCATCTGACTCACCCCATCAGCTCCCTTACTGTAGCTTCTGTTATCTCTCCTGGGACAGTCTAGTAGTACAATAAGATATTGTAAAAGAGAAAGACCATGTTATATAACTTGCATTACAGTATATTCTTATAATTGTTCTTTTTTATTATTAGCTATTGTTAATCACTCACTGTGCCTAAGGAACACATTAAACGTTATCATAGACATATGTATATAGGAAGAAACATAGTATGTGTGGGTTTCCATAGTCTATAGTTTCAGACATCACCTGGGAGTCTTGATACATTTCCACAGTGGACAAGGGAAAAGTACTGTACTCTTCCTCAAACTTGCTGTAACTGCTTGTGGTAAGAACAATTATAGAGGATTATCCATCTTCTATGTATCATGGTACATGTGTCTAAAGTAGAGTGCAAAAACTGTCAGCAATTCTTTACCATCAAGAGGTAGAGCCTCATGTCTCAGTAAATGGACGGAAATGGAGAACATCGTGCTAAGTAAAATAACAGACTCAGAAAATTAGGGGTCAAATGTTTTTTTCTTATATGTGGAAGTTAGAGTAAAATAAGGGAAAGAAGGCCAGTAGTTTGGAGGGAGAGGGGATTAGATATCATAAAGACATAGGGAAGAACAGTGGGGTAAAAGAAGGAGATCGGGAGAGGGAAAGAGGAGACAGAAAGGGGAGGCGATATGGAATGAATTTCATAAAATCATGTTATATGCGTATATAAATATACCATGGGGAATTTTACCTTTATGTATAAGTAGAAAGTACCTATCAAAATTAAATAAATAAATAAATAAATAAGTGAAAGGAAGATCAGTAGAGGAGAGAGAATGGGGGGAGGGTAGAGGAGAGAGAAAGTGGGGAGACAGGGATTGAAGTCAAATTCTACCCATGTATGATTTTGTCAAAATGAACTCAAATACTAGGTGTAGCTATAATGCTCTAATAAAAAAAAATAATTAGTTAAAAAAAATAGGTGGAGCCTCTCCCCCATCCTTCAAGTTCAGACTGGCCTCATAACTTGCTTTGACCAATAGAGCTACCAGAAGTAGCACCATCATCTGTATCATCGTATGAATGGCAAGCCTGGGGCTCAAGAGGCTTTGCATGCTGCCCCTCCCCCTCACTTTCTTGGACCTCCACCACTAACACCCAAACAAGCTCCAGTTCACCTGCAGGAGGAAAGAAGTCTGGCAGGCCATCACTGGCCAGCAGTTGACCCACCACCAGTCCACAAGTACATAAGCTAGAGTCAGCAATACCTGGTCCAATTCAGACTCCCGCAAGGCACTAAGGGAATGTTGTCACAGATTGCAAATTGACCTTGGGGGTGTTTCATCCAGCAAAAGCTAACCTATGCAATATCTCTTGTCCCCCACTAGGGAAGCAGGGCCAAGAAGGCTGTTATAATCTTAAGTCTCTCTGTATCCCTCTTCCACTTAGAGTCCTGAGACATTTCAAATTCTCAACTCAAGGCTCACAGAACAGGGCAGCATTCAGTGGAGTGGAATGGAACTCTTCAGTCATTGGTAAAGGGCGGAGCTACCGCAAAACACCCCATGCATGCACTAATGTCACTACCTGGCTCTTCTCCACCTCCAAGGCTTGTGCTTGGGAAAAAGGTGACCTGATCGCCATCGCCTTTGTCTATCCGTTCACTCAGAGCTGGATTAGTCCCTGCTCAGTTTCAACCCCCACCTCCCGCCACCCCATCCCCAGTCTGGTAGCCCAGATGATGTAAGCGGTAACCAATCTTGCAGCCAGCACAGTCAGCCGGCTGGCTCACTTCCGCGTCCATTAAGGAAATCAGACACTTTAGAAAGAACTGGAAAATATTACCAGCCACCCACTCCACTCAACTCCCCCTCCCCCACCCCTAGGCCACACTCCCTGGCCACATATACCCTCACCTATGAGTCCAGAGCTGGGAAATACTAAGGCCAAAAAAAAGAATAAAATAGAATTGCAGCTCCACAGGCCTCATGGGCTGAGCTACGAGACTTCTTCAGGCATGAGAATGGGTCATGGGAGAGAAACTGGAGGCATCCAGAGAGCCTTGCCAGCCCATCCCTGGTACCCTCTGCTCCAGGGCCTTGGCCACTTGATACAGATGAAATGGCAAAGAGGGGTCAGCATCATTGCTGTGGAGGGGACCACACAGAAGATCCCTATCACTTATCTGAAGTTGCCAGAATTCCCTTACTAGGACCTGGTAGAGACTCAAAAACGATGACCTGAACAAATATGGGCAGAGAGAACCTCGCCCGTTTGCCCAGTTCAGGGTTTTCAGAACCTTTCAACACCTGGAATATTTCTCCCACCAATGAATAGAGATATAAAAGAATTCCACCATTAGAGTCAGCCTTCCTGCCTTGGGAACTTTGGAGGGAAGTCATACCCCAGGCTGACCCCTCAAAGCAACAAGACCTTGGGCAAACCTTTCACCTTCCTAGGCCTCAGTTTCCTTACCTTCAGGTAGAGATGAAAAATGTACCCCTACCTTCCAGCCCTGTGAAGTAGAATAAGATCATGTCAATAAAAGCTGTCACATGATAGCTTGTGAAAAATAAGGGTTGAACGGGAATTCTCTATATTTTTTGCTCTGTTTTGTTATGAACCTAGAAGTACTCTAAAAAATAAAATTTATTTTTTAAAAAGGTGCTGAACAAATATAAGTTGAAGGGATGCTGGTTATGGCTTGGATGTTTTTCAAAGGACCCTATGCTAAAGGCTTGGTCACCAGTCTGGGGTGATGTTGGGAGGTGGTGGGACCTAGCAGAAGGAAGTTAGGTCATGGGCGTGTGCCTTAGAAGGAGATATGGGAACCCTGGCTCCTTCCACTCTCCCTGCTTCCTGGCCTAATAAGGTGAGCTGCTTCACTCCACCTTTTGCCCTCTGCCATGATGTGCTGCCTCCACACAGGCCAAAAAGCAACAGAGCCAAGCAACCCCTGGACTGAGGCTTCTCCAACCATGAGCCAAAGTAAATCTTTCCTCCTTTTCAGTTGATTATCCCAGGTATTCTATCACAGTGACGGAAGGCTGACTAGCACAGTGCTCAATGGTTGGGCCTCATTTATTCAATGCTTGCTTGCAGCTCTCTGGAAAGGAAGAGCCAAATTGCCAATGACCTTTGTAGCTTATGAAGTCTGTGAAAAAGCAGATTCTCAATCCATCAGGGTGAGGGGACGTATTTACTCTGGAAAGGGGTTTGGCAGTCCCAGCCTAGAGATAAATTTTAAACAAGGGATGAGAGACAGCACCTTGGAAGGAAAATGGCTCTCAGCGTTTCTGTCCAGCTCAGGGCCAAGTGCTGAGGAAGGCTATTCAAGAAAGGGAAGTCACTGAGATAGGCGCCTCTTACTCTGTCTCCCTAGCACACCTCCTACCGACTTCTATTTTGGGGATGTCCTCCTTCAGCCCATCCCATACCACTCATATTCTACTAGAGATCCCCAGCCATGAAGCCTGCTTCTGTCACCACAGGTTGGGCACATGAGTCAAGGTAGGCCCACGCTGACCTAACTCTTCCTCCATCAAACTTCGAGAAAAGGTGCTGCTTCTTTGGGGTAAAGATGGCAGATGTGGAACTCTGTGGTTGCTGGAACCCTTAGATCCAACTTAAAAAGAAAGTCAGGCTGGGTGCACAAGAAGGGCACATGGGCAGGAATCTATGTGATGGGGCAGTGAGTCCTAGCCCTTTGTCTCTTCCCTGTCCCCAGCTGTCTGTTAGACCAACAAATCCCTTCTAGCCTGGGCTGATTATGGAAATTCTGCTATTTGTAACTAGAACAATCCTGGCTGCTACAACTCTGTCCCTTTCCTCAAAAACAGCGTAACTCACTGAAAAGAAGACACTGTCAACAAAGCAATTAGAAAGTCATGCAAGACATTTCTAGTTGGGCTTGTCTCTTTGCATCTCCCCCCTCATCCATCCCCTCCCTCCCTCTCTCTCCTCTCTCTTCTTCTTCTTCCT
>NW_026000005.1:34260710-34284954 GCF_001458135.2 Marmota marmota marmota | reverse complement strand
TTCCTTCCTTCCTTCCTTCCTTCCTTCCTTCCTTCCTTCCTTCCTTCCTTTCCTTCTTTGTTTTCTGGATACTTAAACTAGCTTAGGCTACAGGGATATTTATATGCAGAACTAAAAAATATAAAGAAAAATAAATCTTCCCGTAAAATCTTTGTTTCCTTGAACTTTGCAAGAAAAGTCTTTAGGAACCTCTCCTTTAGGCCTTGGGTTCAATCTCCACCATTACCTAAACAAAAATTTTTTTAAAAAAAAGGAACCTCTCCTTTCATAGAATACTCAGTTTAATCATAGAACATTTTCCAGAACCTTGAAAGATCATCATGTAACCTGTCACCCCTAGGATTCCGTTCCAGTTCATTCCAGAGTAGCGAAGCTGATTCATCTTCCAAAGATCTCCCCCAAAGAGCATTCCACAACCTTCCTTTTCTTGCCCCATTCCGGTACTTAAACCCATCCTTCCCCCTGTCCGCCCCTGCTCCCTTCCTGAGCACCTGTTGCTACAACAAAGAGAAGCTCAGCACTAAAATTTCTGGGCTTGTCCAGGTGATAAACTGAGTCCATTCAGAAGAGATAATGCCATTTGTTGGTTTAGCTGTTTTCAATCATCAGGGAAAGCTCTGGGTGGGGACAGGCATTCAGGAGCTCTGTGGATATAAAAAGGTGATTATATTTAAATAGGAGACCTGTCACTAGGCAAAGCACTCTGCCAGCTGACACACAGGCAACTTCAATGGCCAAAATGCAGCAGGCAGGATTTGTGTGGCTCTGGGCTCAGACAGCTGCAGCTCTCCTAAGGGAACAGGGCCTTCGTCTATCCCTCAGTTCTGACAGGAGAGGCCTCAGGCCACCCAGCACACAGGCTGTCTTGGGGAGAGATTTGTTACCCTGTGTAAGCTACAGTCCAGGCTGATGTCCTCAATTTCTGGGAAGTTGGGGCTGCAGGAACTCCTCAAAGACCTAAAGGTTTAAGAAATGTGGACACAGCTAATTTGAATAAAAAGACTGGGGTGTAGCTCCGAGTTTTATTTGCCTGGTTTTGTTATTCTAGAGCAGGGTCAGCAAATCTTTTAGGTAAAGGACTAGGTGGTCAATATCTTGGGGTATGCAGGCCACACAGGGTCCAGGGTAGCTACTCCATCCACTCCCTGTTGTAGAGTAAAAGCAACCACAGGACAAAGAATGAGTGTGGCTATAGGCCAACAAAACTTTATTGATGGACGTGGAAATTTGACTTTCATATCAATTTTATGTGCTGTGAAATATTATTCTTAAGTCAGCTGCAGTGGCAAGTACCTGTAATCCCAGCGACTCGGGAGGCTGAGGCAGGTTCAAAGCTGGCCTCAGCAATTTAGTGAGGTCCTGTACAACTTGGTGAGACCATCTCAAAAGGACAGTGGTTCTGACTCGGTGGTTAGGTGCCCCTAGGTTTAATCCCTGGTACCAAGAACAATAGAAAGAAATATTATTTATTCTTTTGATTTTTTTAACCACTTAAATATATAAAAGTCATTCTTATGTTCTGTTCAGACCATGAACTAAGACTAGAAAGATTTGGCTTTTATGCCATAGTTTGACAACCTGTTTCAAAGGGTCCTATTTGGGAAAGAAAAGCTTACAGGGGAGATTGTCTAATTTAGCTCCATGAAAAGTCCTAAGTGGGGCCTGAGGTTGTGGCTCAGTGGTAGAGCGCTTGCCTGGCATGTGTGAGGCACTGGGTTTGATTCTCAGCATGGCATATAGATAAATGAATAGAATAAAGGTCCATCAACATATAAAAAAATTTTTAAAGTCCTAAGTGTATAAATTATGGTTAATAATTTGCATATATACAGCACTATAATACTAACAAAACACATCTATGGTCTTATTCAATACCCACTACTACTCTGTGAGTGAGGTTAGCACCTAAATGAAAAAACTGAGAGACAGCCCTGACATAGCCAAGAGCACATAGTAAGTAGGAGGACCCAAGTTCAAACCCATGTTCCACCTCCAAAGACAGAGTTCTCCCCACTACCTCTTGGAGAAGCTTAGATTGTTGAATTTATTTCACCAAGTACTTATTAGGTCTTTGGAGGTTGTATGTGGTAGTTAATCACTTGGCAGAGAGGCACAGAAGTAGGAAAGTCAAGCCACCAGGCTGTCCCTATTTTCCTCAAGGCCAAGGACACACAGAAAACTGATAGCTAGTCTTCTCATGAGGAGCAGCATTTGCCCTACCCAAGGGCACAGAGTAAGCCAAGTCCTAGAGTGGGGTGTGACAACCCAACTCTGATCACTATGGCAGTTGCTTGGATCTGTAAATCTCCAGAAGCTCAGCAAGTTTCTCTGGAGATTCAGACGTCAGTCCAAGGCCTTTCTCAGATGTCTGACCCAGAAGAATTTCCATGGTGGAGTAGGCTCCATCCAAGAGATCGCCCTACCCCCCACATTCTCCTACCTGCGAATCACTTCAGTTTTATGCCATTTTTTAGATAAGTCACTAGACACAGGGTGCAGGTGCGGGTTCTTCTCTCCACTGTGGTGCCACACTGTGTCTGATCTTGGGCAGACCCTTCCTGGTTCCATGTCTCATTTTATCAAGACAGGGTAGTAAGGACACAATGAAATAGGTGTGATCATGTAGCATCTAACATCATGCCTGTGACACAGCTGAATCCCAAGAGTGGCAGTGTCTTCCATCTTTAGTTCTTCTCGTCTTTGCTGTCCTGTCTGCCTGAGATGCTTTTCCTTCTGCAGTGATCTTTCTGGGAAAACTTTCCTAACCCTCTGCCTGTTATATACACATACCCTCAGGTGGTCACTTATTTACAGGACAATGAGTTAAACTGCACCCTCCCAAAAAAGACACATTGAGGTCATAAGCCCCAGCACTGGGAATGTGACCTCATTCAGAAATAGGACTTTGACAGAGGTAATCAAGTGAAATGAAGCCATTAGTATAGTCCAATATGAGTGACGTCAAAATAAATAAAGACAGGAGACAATACCATGTGACTGAAGTAACACATCTGTGAGCAAGGAGCACCAAGGATTGCTGCTAAGTACCAGAAGCCAGAAGAGCAAGAAGATTCTTCTTAGGAGTCAGAATGATGGATCTGCTGACACCTTGACATTGAACTTCTAGCCTCTAGAACCATGAGACAATGCAGTTCTGTTGTTTTAAGCCACTCACTTTTGGGCCACCCAAGGAAAACAATAATGGCAGACTCTCTTTTGACACTTCTCTGGGACAAAACTTTTATTTACATGCCTGTCTCCTCTACCAGTTGGCTCACTTAGCTCTGTATCCCAGGGATTTCCCCTACGTCTGCTGGGAGATGACTGACCATTGCTCCTTGAACCAAATGAAGTTCCTTCATCCTGCGCTCTGTAAGTGCATGTAATGGCTTTTTGTTTATTTAGTCAGGTTTGTTGTTGTTGTTGTTTTGGTTTGGTTTGGTTTTGGTTTTTTGCTTTCTGCTGTGACCAAAAGACCTGACAAGAACAATTAGAGGGGGAAAGGTTTATTTTGAGGCTCACCGTGTCAGAGGTCTCAGAACATCATGACAGAAGGGTATGGTGGAGAAAAGCTGCTCAGGATATGGAACCTGGAAGCAAAGAGACTGCTCCCCTCCCCACACCCAAAACAGAAACCCCAAGGGTGTGCCCCCATCTCCCCATCTCCTCCAGCCACACCCTACCTGCCAATGGTTACCACCCAGTTAATCCCCATCAAGGATTAGGGATTAGATTAAGGTTCTCATAACACAATCATTTCACCTCTACACTTTCTTACATTGTCTCACATATAAGCATTTGGGGGACACCTTATATCTAAACCATAACATTGGCCCAGTGACATTACATCTTCAGGAAGCCAAAGTTGGGCTATATTTTCTGCTTCCGTATCTTGAAAATTAAATCCTCAACTAGGAAAGGCTCCACACTCAGCCATGAGGTCTACGCTCTCTGCTCCTACTTCTTTCTCATCTCACGCTGGGCTGCCTGCTGCCTGGCCCTGGGTCACCTTCAACTGGTCTCCCATCAGCAGTTCCCTTCCTCCCAAGGACAGCCAATAAAAAAGTTGAAATGCTCAAAAGTACCTTTTATCCAGAGAAAAAGCAGCCAAGGGGAAAGGAAGCATATACTGAAGCCTAAGAGCAAGAAGGTGACATGGCCCAGAGTTCCATCCTCAGCACAAGCCCACACACAGGGCACTGGCTTCCTGCTTCCCATCTCCACCTGTGGTCCAGGTGGGACCTTAAACCAACAATCAAGAGGAATTGGGTCCTCTTTGCTACCAGCCCTCATGTGGGTTTCAGCCCTTCAGAACCTGCCTCCTTGTTCTCCATTTGGGTATTGCTCCCCAGTTGTAACCTCTGGCTTCAGATTCCTTGAAATGCATGCAGGCCCCTCTGGTTGGTTCCTCTGAGATCTGCTCTGGGCTCTGCTTTGCTGGGTGTGAATGGAATCCCCATCAGATCTGGCTGGACAGTTCCTGCCTTTCCACCTCTCAGCAGTCAGCAGCTCCGGGAAGCCCCCCTCTTTCCCTTGTCCCCCTTCTCCATCTTCTGCGGATGCCTATTAAATGTCCACCAATGGTCAAGATCAGGTCTGCCTTCAAATGGTCTGCTTTCATCCCAAATCAAGAAAGTGACTTCATTTATTTATTCCGCAAATATTTGTTACAATTAAAGTTTGAATGGCTTCCTCCAAAAGATGTTGAAGTCCTAAGCTCAAGTACCTGTGAGTGTGATCTAATTTGAAAATAGGCTTTTGGCAGATGATCCAGTTAAATCGAGGTCATTGGGATGGACCTTAATCCAGTGTTACCAGTGTCACCAGTGTCCTTATAAAAAGGGAAAGTTTGAACACAGACACATACAGAGGGAAGAAAATGTGAAGACCAGGAAGAATGCCACCTAAAAGCCAAGGAATGTCTGAGGCCACCACAAGCTAAGAGAAAGGTCTGGAACAGATTCTCCCTCTTAGCCCTCAGAAGGACCTAATAATCCTGCCAGCACCTTGACATTAGACTTCTAGCCTCTAAACTGTGAGGCAACATCTTTCTCTTATTTAAACTACACAGTTTGACAGGGGGGCAGGGGTGGGTTATGGTAGCCCTAGGAAATGAACACTAGTACCCAATAGGATTACCCACTAGGATTACCTAGTAGGAGTCACTAGTACCTACTAGGAAGCTACTAAGCTTCCTAGAGCTTATGTTCTAAAAGGAAACCGAACAAGAAAAAAATAAAGAGCCAACTATGCAGAATATTGGGCGACAGCAAGTACAATGGAGAAAATAAAAGTAGAGAAAGGTATTGAAGAGTGAGGGGAATGGGAAGGTCTCTCCACAGAGGCCATGTTGGAGCAAAGACCAGAAAGAGGAGAAGCAGGGATCCAAAGACATGCCCATGGCTTTGTGGTCCAAGTAGGGGAAATGGAACGTGCACCCAGTGCCGTTCACATGCCACACATCCAGCTGGGGTCAGGCAGGACTGGGAAGGGTGGTTGGAATGGCCTCCGTGGTGAGAGGCCCATTTGCCTCACAGCCTCAAGTGTAGATGCTGACATCAGCTCCCAACGAGATGAGGTGGAGACTCTCCACTATGAATAATACTTTTTCAATAAGTCTGTCATCAATGAGTAGCACAAGTATGTTTCATTTTTGTGCAAGTGTGGTAAGAGTGTTAACCCATTTCACTCTTTGTTTGAATTAGGCCATGACTTTCATAAACTTATTGTGTCATTGTTCGCATTTTAAATCAATGTCAGGGCTCTCAGAAATGGAAGACAAGGCCCTGACTTCTCTGACCTCTGAGGCCCTGATACCCCAGGTCTGGCAGTTAAAGAAAAACAATGTGCAGCCCTCACCCTGGAGAGGCCTCGCTAAGGGAAGGGAGAATGTAAACAGATCAGTCAATATGGTGTTGTGAATTCTCTGAGAGTTGCTTAACAGAGGCCTTTGGAAAGCTTGGGAATTTAAAAAAAAAAATTTTTTTTTCACTACCAGGAGATCTTGAGACAAAATTCTATACAGACTAATTGTTTCCAGGTACCAAGGTACATTACTTGCTTGGCCAGGCCTGGATTTAAAGCACAAATCTATCCCTTATGGCTTCACTCCCTTCTGGATGGCAGGGTTTCCTTACCCAGGACCCTTTGAGGCCACCTTCTTAAAAACAAGTAGGAAAATCTTCAGCCAAGGAAGATGCAAAGCCCTAAATGTCTAACACTCCTGGTCCTCAGCTGAATGCTTGGTCCCCTCCCGAGAGCAGCACTCCCAGATCCTAACCAGCTTCCCCTTGACCTCCTGCAGCTCACACCTGGTGCCTCCTGCAGTACCAAAGCCATCCAGCCACTTCCCTTGCCTGCCCCCAACTTCCTCACCACCCCCCTTCCCTGGCTTACCCTTCCTGCTTGTTTCTGTCTCCAGAAGTCTGGCAAAACCTTAGGCCAGGTCATCAAGACCCCTAGGGTTTCTCTTTGGGCTTTTTGCTAGTTTCCTGCCCTGGTTGCTCTCTATGGCACTTGGACCACAGCCTCCTCCTGAAGGCTCCTCCTACCACTTTCCATTTAAACTCCCAGGTACAGCTCTTCAGCACCAGGCCATTCTCACTGTCCCCTTCTTTGGCTTCCCAACCTCCTTCTCCCTTCAAACATGGGAATTCCCTAAAACCCAGTCCAGTCCCTTCTTGATCTACCACGCTTCCCCCATTCCCACAGCTTTAGTGTCCTTTTTACATCCGCTACTCAAAAATACAGAGAGAGCTCCACCCCTTGCCTGGTCAGATAAACAGGCCAGCTCCTGATCTTTTTGCTATTTGTTTGGTAACAAAGCTTTGTCCAAACTCAACACCTCTCAGCATGAACACAAGGTCTTCCTCTCCAAATCGGCCCCTTCCAGACCCCAATTCACGGTAGCAGCATCCTCCTGTCATCCTGAACTAACATTTTCTAGAAACTTTTGACCCTTTGCCTTTCCTATGTCTTCCCTGTTCAGTTAGCTGAGTCTTTCTCCGAAATTTCTGTCTGCCCCACGGCTACTTACACTTACTGCCGCGGTCCTCTCTCCCACGACTGCACACACAGAGAGCCATCAGGTACACCTCCTTCCTCCTGCCCTGAGACGTGTACATGGAAAGCCCTTTTCCTTTGGCCTTTACTTACTCTGCTTCTATCACCCTTCGTTCTTTGCCCAAATGTCTCTAGGGAAACCTTTTCTCCCTCTTTGACTATGAAATTCACAATCTGTTGTAGGAGCTCAGAGTCCTCTTGCTCCTTACCATAGTTGAAATTCTACATTGTTCAATGAATGAATTCATGTCTGCCTCCCCCACCACCTCCAGGAAGGTGGAACCATGTCTGGTTTTGCTCATCACCGTATTCTCTGCCTCTAGAGTTGTCTCTAACACTTCACAAATGCTCAATGAATATTTCTTTTATTTGTTTTCAGTAAATGGCTTTTGTTACATCACTCTGCAGCAGATTTTATTTTGCAAAGGTGCTCCCAACAATATTTCTGGTCCTCCATCAAGAGGCGGTCTCTGTTTCCTCTTGCCTTGAGTTTGAACAAAGCTTTGTAACTGCCTCGATGACGAAACCAGTGGACAGGATGCTGCCGCAGTTCTAAAGCTGGTAGAAAAGGCATCAGCACCGTTTCCTGACTGTCTGGGTTGGTTACTCTTGGAACCCAGTTGCTGTGTTGTGAGCAAACCCAGATTAAGCAGAGAGGCCAAGAGCATGTTTTGGAGACACAGCTGACTGCCAGCATCATATGCAAACACATGAGCAGACAAGCCTTCAGAGGAGTCCAGCCGCAGCCACCAAGCCACCTCTGACTTCCAAGTCTTCTAGCTGAGGTCCCAGACACTGGGGAGCAGTCAAAGTGCTCCTGCTGAACCAAGTCCCAAACACTGACACATTGAATTTGTAAGCGTGACAAATGGTTGTTCTATGCCACTGGGCTTTGAAGTGACTGCCTTCTTCACACCTGCAGCCTCTCCATTTCTCTAGAACCCAGTCTGAGATCTTTGGCTTGGCCTTTAAGGCCCTCAAAACCTAATTTAAAATATCTGTCTCCATTTATCACCCTCACGAGGAAACTTCTGTTCCTGCCGGATCGACTACACGTGGTCTATCAGGCTCCCCGATCCTTCCTCCCATCACTCTGCCCACACTGTGGTCCATGCCTGGGGTGGCCTCATGGTGCAGCCTCACCAAATTTGCTTTGTCTCTCAAGAGACTCAGCTATTTTATCCCCTTTTCCAAAGCTTCTAGAAGCCTCTTAGGTAAACACCACTCCCACTGTCTTTGGAATTTAGACCTGTCATTATCTATCTCAAATGATATATTCTAAAAGGAAAAATCAGGATCCATGGTCTTACCATTATTTTTAACGATCTGTGATTTCACTTTCATGAAGAATTTTATAAAGAAATTAAAACTTATATCCACCGAGTTATATACTTAACTTTGCCTTCACTGCAAAAATGTAAGCTTAAAAACCTCGTAAAGTAGATACTACGGTTACCCTATTTTACAGATGAGAGAACTGAGGTTTAGAAAGATTAAGTAAATTGCTTACCATCCTAGGCTTAATATTTGGGGAGAACTGCAATTCAAATCTGAACCCTTCAAGACAGATCTTAATTACTGCTTCACCTGATCATTAAGCATGTACCATCTTGTATTGTGTTTTTTTATATTTCACATTTTCTTTTAATATACCAGTTCTTCATGACAAAAAAGGAATGCATGCGCATGATCATAAAAAACATAGCACCAAAAATGTGATATAAATATAGGTCCCTCTCCAAACCCAAGACTCCATTCATTCCCCTTCTCAGGGAGCAACAGATCTTTTATATATTTCCAGAAATATAATGTGCACACATAAGCATCCCTTTATTACACAAACAGAGCATCCTAATTACAACCATTCTTTATCTTTCAACAAGCATTCCATGTTGACATCGGTAGACTTCTCTGTATTCTTTTTCTCAGCAGCATAATGTTCTATGGTGAATTGAATCGTGGCTTATTCAACAAGTTCACTGTGGATGAACTTGTGGCAGCCAGAAACTAAAGAAAGAGAGGAGGATGTGGGGTTGGATGGAAAACTACAGTAAAACGAGAAGGGCCAAGGCCAGAGTCCTGCTGAAGGAGGAAGTGCCCGATTCCCAGGGACATTGCAAAGAAAAAGAAAGCCTGGCTGGGGAATAGATGTGAAAACAGAGGAGGCTCTGAATACCGTATATAAAAGAGGGGCAAGAAGAAGTGGGGGGACACAGGTTACTGAGCTCCAGCTCAGGAGGGTGACAATTTACCTCTACCCTCCTCCCCCATGACTTCACCTCGTTCCTTATTCTCTGCCTTCTTTTGCCAAACCCACCATTAAAAAAAAAAAAAAAAACTACCCCACCCCAAAGAAAACAAACATGTTACTATTTATTCATTCAGGAAGGCCCACTGGACACAATAGACAGCAACACCAGTCTAATTAAATGAAATGGGGTAGGTGTAATTCAAACCGTCTCAGGAAAATATAATCTGCCACCAAAAAAATTCCCACCGTTCAGACCACGGGGAAATCAGACCAGCCTCCCTCCCAGGTTCCCAAGCAGAAAGGCTGGGACTCAGGGCAGCAAGACAAGAGAAGGTCAATAGTCCCCTCCCTCCCCTCCCAGCTCCGTGCACCCCCAGGGCCCCCCACACCCCTCTGAGCCTGTTAACTGACATATCAGCTGCTCCCTTTGTGGGCTGGATTGTTGAGCTAATTCGCCCGTGGAAAATGGTCCGGTTCAGATTCCCAGCTGAGGCAACCAGACACCCACTGCAAATCCAGGCCCGAGGATTGTATCTCTTTCAGCACTTCCAGACACATAAATGCCTCCCTTCTCCCCATGGAGCTTTCCACTAAGCCGAGGAGGGACCCAGTTGCAGCCACCTCTGAATTGGGGTATAGACCGAGGAATGACATGAGCTCTCCTGGGTACCACTGCCTGAGCACAGGGACCAGAGGAAACCTCCCTCACCCACTGCAGATGGACTATGGGTTGGACCCACCCTGGTTCTTGTCTACACTGTACCGCTTTCTATGCAAGTTTGGGTAAATTGTTTGATCTCTAATGCCCTCATCTCCTAAACTGCAAAATGGGAAAATAACCCCTTTCCCAAATGGGAGGAGCATCCTTGGAAAATTCGCAGCATCCAGTAGGTGCTCCGTAAGTGTGAATCTGTTCCCTCCCCACAGAGAAAGAGTCTTTATCCACCTACTCCAGACCTACTCCAGGACTCCTTCCCAGGGTCTCATGTAAAAGTGGGTGACCTCAAGCAAAGGATGATTGATGGGTATCAGGCAGGCCACCCCAACACGTTTGAAACTGTCTCTACCTCCCCGGTGCCAGCTGTCTGAAATATGTCAGTCACGACTCACGCTTGTAGGACCCAAGGGCTCTCAGAGCCCTTAGCTGCAGTGGCTCTCAGTCCCAGCCTCTCATTTGCAGAGGGGAACAAGTGTGCTGATAACCTGAAAAGGCAGCCCTCCCTTCCTGTGGGATTTCTAATGCTCCAGGGGATCAAGGTCCACCCTCAAGAGCAGAGCCACGCTGTGACCCTCATTCCCTCCTTGATAGGACCAGACAAGAGCCATGGCCAGAGGCTTTGGGGCTCTTTCCTCACTCCTCTCCTCCCCAACCCTCTCCACCCTGGGTGGAGCCGGTCCCAGGCACCTGACCTTGCCTCGGGGCTCTAGTTTCCAGCTATTTCATCACCTCTGGGTCCCTTCTCTGAACCCCGTCCAGGTCCCCTTGTGTCTCTTGAGCTGCTCCTGCGCAGATGACTGTACTTGGGGCTGGACGAGGGACCGCAGCCAGTCTGCCAGGGTAGACAGAGTATCCTGGGGAGATGACCTCACAAGCCCTCCTCGGGGAGTATTTTTAGGCACCACTTCCCTTCCCGTCCCACTCAGCTTCAGAGCAGCCCAGAACTCTCCCGAATCTCTAAAGGTCCTGTCATTCTGATTGTTTTCCAAAAGCTCGTGGGTGGGAAGGACAACTACCCCTCCACTCCTCACCCTTTAGGCGACTCTTCATCTCTACCCTGCTTCTCTTTCTAAAAAGAAGGCTTCATTCCAGGAATCCCAACATCTCCCAGCGGCCACAGTTCCACTTCTGTGGCTGTGACGAGGATTCCTTTGTTGCTAATCCAGGTACAAGTCACATAACCCAGAGTCTGATGAGCAGGCCTCCTCCCCAGGGTGTGCAGACACCCAGATCCTCCCTGAGAATTCCAAGTCAGTAGCGTCCAGAGATCTCAGACTCAAAGAAGCAGCAGCCCACAGTGATAAGAACTGGAGGGGCTTTCTGAAGTCTCACCTTCCCTTTGTCTATCTTTGGAGAAGTTGTTTAATTACTCTAATTTCTCTGCAGGATCTTGGAAAATTCACAAATATATCAAACTATCCCACTAAGTATGCAAGTTTGGGTAAATTGCTTGATCTTTTTTGCCCTCATCTTGTAATCCGTAAAATGGGGGAAATTATCCTTCTCCCATATGAGAGCACCCATGGAAAGTTTTTGGCACCCTACAGATGCTCTATAAGTATGAATCGGTTCCCTCCCCACAGAGAAGGAGGGTTTACCCATCTATTCCAGACCCGCTCCAGTACTTTTATACTGGATCATAGAAAGATCCTTCCTTCTATGATCCAGTATAAAAGTGGGTGACCTCTCAAGACCCTGAGATAGACAGGAATTCCAGTGCTACCAGACCCAGCCTCCCGTCTCCTCCTCCCAATCATGCTCTGCCCTCTGGTCTTTAAGCACCTGATCTAAACTGAGCTCTGAGAAAACCACCTCTAGTGACTAAATGCTAATAACTGAGAAAGCCTTTGAGCACCAAGACAAAGAGGGAGGAAGGGACAACTTAGGCTAGAAGGGTCCAATCTTGCTCCCACACCTCCCCTAACTCCAGGAAGCCGAGGAGCGGACAGAAAGCTTCTCTGTCTACAGCCAGTGGAAAACAGTGCTAGGCAAACAGCTGGCACTCAACAAATACTTGCTGCTTCTTCCTGGATGATAAATGCTTCTTGCATCCAGAACAGGCTAGAGTGGGAGGAGGCAGAGCTTTCCCCAGCCCTGCTCAGTTGGGTAGGATTTGAATCTGTAGCACTCCACAGGCAGCTCAGCTGAGTTCAGAGATTGGCACTGAGCACAACTCAAGAGTCTCGGGTGACAGATATGTGTGTCTCCTCTGTGATATTCTTCTTGCTCAGAATAGCCTCTGCCAATCCCACCCCTGTCCCCTGCCCACATTCACTGCCGGTCTCCAGATCAAAGGCTCCCATGGTGAGCAGTCCCCATCCCAGTCCTAAAGGCTCTCTTGCACCTCTGGGTACCCTCTCCAAGCACTTTGCTCGGAGCTCTGGAAGGACTCTTATCTCCCGCCACTGCAGAGCAGCCAGGCCCCTGGGATGGTGGCCCCCTTTGGCAGCCATCAGAAACATAGATGCCTCACGTGGGTTTGCAAATTCAGAGGGTCCTGGCAAGAAGCCCAGACAGGCAGCTGGAAGATGGTCAAGAAGACTGACTGATCTGCACAGCACACAGGGGACATTCTCCAGGGGTTCCAAAACCCATCGAGGAGAAATTAGAAGGAGCACTGGATTGAGTTCCCAAAGACAAATCAGAGCAGGGAAGTGGGGACATTCTGTAACCCAGTTTTCCCCCAATCAGGTTTAACCCAGGCAGACAGAATGGCATGGATGTGTTCGAGGTTCCTGCCAGGAATATGTGCTGCATCCCAACCTCCCATCAGACCATCCTCAGATGCTCTCTGAACTTCATCCCCTGAAACAGAGGTAGAGGGAAAAGCCCAGTTCTGAAGAAGGAACCTCTCACCTGAGAATGTTCAGAATACCAAGATCAAAATGGCAAAGGAAGCCAAAGGCAGATGGCCGGGGCCGGTGTGGCATAGAGGCAGAGCTGGGGAGCGTCAGCGCCAGGCTACCTATTGCAGATCTCAGCTCTGCTGTAACCCTTCCATGCTTCAGCTTCCCCACCTACAAAATGAGGAGAATAACATCGGCCCTACAATTTTATTGCATGAATTAAATGAGTGTATATAGGTAGAATGCAATGTGTCTGCCTCACAGCCATTGTTGTTATTATTCAGAAAAATACCCAAACCAGAGAGCCCCAAATAGAACTTGGATGTCACTGTGAAGGCTTAAGAAAAAAATGCCAGGGAGAGGTTGAAAAAAAAAAAAAAAGGAAAAGGAAAAGTAGTGTAGGAGACATAAACAAATGCCCCAAATACATTCTTAAGTGAGAATCAGCAAGGAGGAAAACACGAATTTTATGATACCATTTGAGAAAAGTAAATAAAATACAAAGATTTAAATATAGCACATTTTATACAAGGAACACTTGTGGAAGTATACCCTGTAAATTGGTAAAAGGATTGGGGCAACAGGATGAGCAAAGAGAGGAAAGTATGCTCATCACTATCAGTCCCTTCATGTTGTATAAAATTTTTCCATGGATATATAGTGCTTTTTATTTTAAAAAAATATATAAGTGGGCAGATGATGGATGGATGGATACATTTAAAATGGACGGATGGGTAGGTGGGTGGAGAGGTGGGTGACAAATGAGGAAACATCTAAGACAATTGCTTGTTGCTGTGACTGGCTTTGTTGTACCAGCCTCTATAGAATGGGATGGTGAGCCAACCTTGTTTTCAATGCCAGGAATAAAAAATAACAATAGTAAGAACCCCAAAAGGTAACCTTTGGATCCATCAGAAACTCTTGACTCCATCAAGCCACCTGCCGCCTCAGTCTCACAGGCCAGATCATTTATAAAGAGGGACAGGGCAAAGGAAGGTAATGTGGCCACCTGGGAAGAAACAGGAAGTGGCACCAGAGGGTGGAATAGGGACAAGGCAGTAGTGAGCAGGCCAGGTGTGCAGAATGTCTACCAAGTTGTTTCTCAACTGGAGGCTTCCTCAGGACTCCACCTGCACTGATCCCATCACTGTGACAAGCACTGGAGGTATAAGTAGTGGCCCCAAGGGCTGGGGCTCAGTGGCAGAGCACTTGCCTAGCACCTGTGAGGCACCAGGTTCCATCGTCAGCACATAATAAATAAATAAATAAAAGATATTGTGTCCATCTACAACTGAAAAAATTACATATATATGTTTTTTTTTAATTGGCCCCAGTGAGGCATCTCCTTTGGGGATTGAGTTCCGAAGTCAGTGTCCAAGGGAAAAAAAAATTCATGTGGTCACAATAAGCTTTTGATTTCCCTCCACTGGAGAGCACACACCACCTCTCAGAATCTGTTTTAACCTGTGTAGGAAGGATCCATTTCTTGGATGATATAGCCAGCTAGTGGTTGAGCTATAGTTACAGCCCATAGTACAAACACCAGGGTCATCCACTTGATGAGCTGCTGCCACAGGTGATGTACTTGGGGACAGAGAGGCTAGGAGGCAGTAGGAGATTGAGAGCACCCATCTCAAGCTCACGTCACTGTGCACACCAGTCTAATTTTCCCACTCTCACTCTTTTGATTATGTATATTTAACTCCATATTATTCAATGTGACTCCCTTCCCATGGCTGTTCATTGCCTAACAACTGAAATAAAGCATCTAACAGGGAGAAGTAGACGATCCAGAATCACCACTTCATTAGAGAGAAAAAAAAAAAAAAGCATAGAACAAAAGGAAATATTGGGCTTGAGTATATCTCAGTGATAGAGTGCTTGCCTAGCTTGCAAGAGGCCCTGGTTTGATCCAAAGTATCACACAATATAAATAAATTCTATCATACTCAGTGATTAAAATAATTTTTAAATAATGGAGGTATTTACTCTTGTGGATGGACCCGAGTTTCTACAGGTGGAGATCAGCTGGATCTAGAAGATTCTCGACTAAGCTATGCCTGGCAAAGATGATGGATAAGATGATGTCTTCTATCACTAATTGGAATAAACAAAACAAGCAAGTACCGGCCCTCTGAACTGTGAGAACAGAAAGAAATCGGCCATCCTCATCTCAGAGCCATTAATTTTCCTCCAGAAGTTTAGAGGAGATTTGGAGGGACAAACAGAAGCATGTACTTCACCCCTGCAATGTGGCAGGCAAGACGCAGGGATCTGGGCTGAGGTGTGGAGCAACAAGAGTCAAGGTCACAGGCCAGAAGAGGACTGTCTAACAGAAGCAGCTGAGAGATGACCCGAACCAACAGCTGCTTTAATGTTTAGTGCAATGAACAAGTGCCAGGAGGAAGGAGCCACCGTGTCCTGAAAGGAGAGTCCAGGGAGGTGACAGACATGGCTGTTCAGGTAAAGGGACTGGTGTAGTGGAGAGGGGGTCAAGGTGTGATCAGCACTGGTGTTTGGTGGAAAGGGCTGGGCTGGTTGGATGGATGGCAGGGACTGTGCACAGATGGGGCTAGAGAGCTGGGGGAAAATACGGCAGTCCACCCTGTTACTCAAATAAGCCGTCCATTTTCCTGCTCTAATCTGTGCCAATTAGAGCCTTGAAGTTCCCCCAAATACTGCTCTTACCAAATCACTCCAGAGACACTGGCATCTCCCTGCTTGTGCAGTCAAGTGCCCACCTTGGATTTCTGAGCCTTGAGACTGGTGCCATCTCCCCTGCTCACCATTCCCCTGCAGGAACCCTCAGCCAGGGAGACCAACTCTGTGCCTCTCCTGTGCCAAGGCTACTCCTCCCTCTAGGCCTTGATTAGTAAGATCTTGAGCCTGGAAAGACCTCAAGCTGCTGCTCCACTGCAGCCCCACCCCTTCCCCACCCCTTTCACCTGCTCTGTGGATCCATGCTTGACTGTTCCAATGGCCTTCCTCTAACCAGTGCCTTTAGCACCAAATTTGTTTTTCTTTAGTAACAGCTTTATTGACCTTTAATTCACAAATCATAGGACTCATCCATTTAAGATGTGCTTTTCAATGATTCTTCATGTTTAGAGTTGTGCAATCATTTCCAATTTTAAAACATTTCATCATCCAAAAAAGAAGCCCCAAACCAATCCCCCATCCCAGACCCCTCCACTCCTTCCCAGCCCTCCAGTCCAGCCAACCACTGATCTACTTTCCGTCTCCACGGGGTCACCTGGTCTGGACCTTCCACCAAAACAGAATCAGATAGTATTGGTCTTTTCACTTGGATCATGTTCTCCAGGTGCAGCCGTGCTACAACACGTAGGTACTTCATTCCTTCTTATTGGCAAATAATATCCCGCTGATTGGGGATGCCACATTTTGTTTATCTGTTCATTAGCTAATGAACATTTGCCTTGTTTCCACTCTTGCTCTATTACAAATAATGCTGCTTGAATTTTCATGAACAAATCTTTGTGTGGACATGTCTGTGCTCTTGGGTGTATATACCTAGGCATGCAATCGCTGGATCTTTTGGTAAGTTTGTTTAACCTTGTTTTCTACAGAGGCTGCACCATTTCACATTCCCACCAGCACTGTGTGAGAAAGTAAAGTTTATGCACATTCTTGCCAATATTCCTTGTTATTACCATCTGGCTTTTTGCTTTCAGCCATCCTCGTGAGGGGGAAGTGATATCTCATTGCAGTTTTAATTTGCATTTCTTGGACAGCAAATGCTGTTGAACATCTTTCATGTGTTTATTGACCATTTACATATCATCTTTGGGGAAATGTGCATTCATATCCATTGCCCATTTTTATTGGTTTTTATTGAGCTATAAGAATTCTTTACATATTACAAATATAAGTCTCTTATCCAAAATAGGATTTGCAAAATATTTACTTCCATTCTGTAGGTTGTCCTTTTAGCTTCTTGATGATGTCCACTGAAGCACAAAACTTTTTAATTTTAGTGAAATCCATGTTATCTATTTTAACACTTAACTCTTGTCTATATGTTTACTTATCTATATGATCAGGATATTTTATCTTGTTTTCCCAACCAGACTAATAATGAGGGTTCATGAGCTGTGTTCTCCATGTTAAAAGGCAGAATGGAAAATAAACCAAAAGAAAGTCAACAAGCTAAATAAGATGGTAGTAATATTTTGTGTTTGGGAAGGCAGGACTGCTTGGTAGGGAAGAGGGGTCTTGAATGAGAGATGTGGGTTCAAACCCTAAACTCTACTACTTCCTACAAATTACGTGACTTCAGATAAATTGTTCAACTTCTCTAAACCTTAGTGTCAAAACAGGTAAATAATAGAGTGGGTATAATAATGCCCAGTTTAAAGAGTTTGGGTGAGGATAAGGAGATACCTCACGTGAGGGTTTCATAGAAGACCTAGCATTTAGCAATAGTTACCTAATTGTTGGCTTTTTTTTTCCCTTGAAATTAAATGAAGTTTATATGATAAACACCAGCTATCCCATGCACTAATGAGTAGTACAGGTTCGATTTTAAGATTTGGATTATATAGAGCACTATCCTTAAAGATTTTAACTGCAAATGCCCCACAGCATGGATTTTATATAATAAAGGAAACTATTAGATCATTGATGATGAAGAAAGAGAAACTCCCATTTTATCCAACCTCTCCATGTTTCAAAGCAGAGAAGAGCCTGGCCTTAAGTCACCAGGGGACTAGTAAGTACCATCCACACCCCTTATGCAGTTTCCTGCTAAGGTCAAGTGATTAGACTAAGCAATGATGTTGGCAGCTAAGCAAAGCTGGCACCTGTAAGGGCAAACTCCTCCACTTATGGGGAAAACGTTGCCCTCCACCTTTAAAAGCCTGTTAAGTCACCTCCAAAGTTGTTCTTTCCTTTTATTTCAGCTAAAACTCTGGAGAAACTTCAGAAGACCAGAAAAGGTCACCAGATCACTCTTATGATGCTGGGGATCGAACCCAGGGCCTTGTGCATACAAGGCAAGCACCCTACCAACCAAGCTATATCCCCAGCCCCCCTCTGACACATTCTTTTTTCAGGCAGCCTTGAGTAAACTCAGCTCATTGTAATACGAACTGATGGTGCCCAGAGGAGCTTGAGTCTGCCATCTTTCCTTTTTAAACATGTGATCTATAACCTTATACTGAATATGCTCAGAAATTTGTCTGCCGTCTTTTCTTTTTGAATGTGTGTCCTATGACTTTAAACTCAGCATGCTCAGAAAAGAACACCTTAAACTGAGCATGCTCAGAAATGTGCCCACCCCCTGCATGGGCTTGCCTCTATGAACATGTATAGGCACCCCGAATATAACCCCCATGCTTCTCCTGTGTTGGAAAATAACCCCAATGCTATCCTTATCTGCTTTCCTTATCTGCTGCAGGTAATAAATCTTCCTACCCTCTTTTATCTCCTGGTTGTGCTTTTTGGCTTTGCACTCACCAAGATGCAAACTCATTGCATTTGGTTACACTAGGTCTGACATATCTTCAACATGTGAAAATATTTTCCTGAATGAACTATGAATCTGGTCCAATGTGAAGATTCACAAGTACTATTTTTTTTTTTTTTTCCTTTTGAATCTGATTTGATGTTTGGCCAAACAATCAGATAAAATAGTGCTGGTTTGCCCCAGACCTACCTCCTCCCTGACACACACCCGACACCACTCTGAGTTCTATGCAAAGGGCTGCCAGACTCCCTGGCCTCTGGGATCTGGGATGTGACAAGAAGACTGGCTGAGATACGTCCAGGCAGCTCAAAGCAATGGAGCCTTGAAGAGAGGAGAGGCAGAGGGAGCGCCCAACACAGAATGAGATCAGAATGTGGACATGAACTAGTCAAGATCCTGCATGGAGGCCGGGGCACCTTGGCCAATTCAAGAATTGAAGGCTGTTGACATTTCTCCTCTAATACTGATCATGTGTTGTTTCCAGTGCAGCTCTGCCTTGGGCTTCCAAGCTTGAGTTGAGATGGAGCCTGACTCCTAATGATAAAAATACCAAATCCTAAAACCCCGTGGTTGGTTCTTAGGCATAGCCGGTGGCCCTATAAGGCCAAACCTTGGGAGACACTAGCTTTCAAAACTGTTGCACAAGCAGAACACCTCCCACCCCTACCCACCCCTACCCAGCCTGGAAAATTGTACTGCTCTGCTACGGACATCATGGATCTGCGAGTTTCAATAGGCAGCTCCAGGGTAAACTCACTGAGAGGGTGGGACCAAATACAAACATAATTCCCTTTAAAGGTGAACTAGAGGCCTTCCTGGAGGAGGTGTGGTTTGCCAGGAGGAAGTTGCCACTCCATCCTGTTAGTGAGTGAATCAAATCATGGAACTAAGAAACCAGGAAAAAAAGGCACGCTTCTCCAAAAAGAAAAATCTTCAAATAACTAGACTGGGGAGGCCTGGGGGCCTCCTTTCTCTTCAGCCCGGTATCAGTCTTTGCATCTACACAGTTCCTAGACTAATAGCTCTTGGGTCATAACTGTCTCTTAAGCTCCCTTCCCCACTCCTCCAACCCCTCTAGGCCCAAAGTCTCCCCAGGAGAAAGCCCTGGGGCTGAGAATCCAGAATGCGAGCAACTGAAACTCCTAAAGCAGTTCCCCACAAAGAAAGGCTGCAGGAGCCCTGGGGATGCCTCTCCCCTCCCCCAAAGCCCGGCCAGCCCCAGCCTCTCTCTGGGCACTGCCTGGGACGTCTAAAACAAACAGTCTTTGGAAATTCAGTGAAAGGAAAGGCTGAGTCAGGCCTTCTGTTTAAACAGTCCCCACCTGTTGGCCTGGCCCCCCCTGCCCAGCCTGCTCCCCCCACTTCCCTTTCTCTTTTCTTTCCTTTTCCCCTTTGTTGCTCATTTTCAAAAGGGCAGAGTTGACAGCTTTGCCTTGAGCAAAGCCTGGTCCTGCTGACCCGGCTCTCTGTCCCTCCTCCAGCCCTGGCCCTGGCCTCCCGCCCCCAGGCTGCACGTGGCTGTCTGGCCTCAGAGGAGGGGGAGAGGAGAGAAGGGCCTTAGAGATCTAGAAAGTGCCCCATCAGCCTGGTCTCTCGCCCCAGCTCAGCAGGCCCAGCTCAGGCACCCCTCTGCCCTGCAGGGATTTGAGACACCTGGGCAGGAAAGGAGGAGGACATGGAGGAGGGGCTGAGAGCAGACCCCGTGAACCTGACGGAGAATGAGCCTTCTATTGACTGCAACCCTCAGTGGCCCCATAAACTTGATATTATGTGTAAAAATAACCTCTTAGCATACGAGAAGATGAATTTATTGCTCATATTCAAAACTGAGGAAAATGAATGCTTCCAAAGCAGCACAGGTTAAGTCCGAGACAGTTCCCTTGCACTATCCACCCTTCAGGACACTTGCGAAGCCCCTTAAACCTCCCTGTGTGATGCAGGACAGCCATGCCAAGTCCACTGTGGCTCTGACGACAGCAGCCTATTTTTTTGTTTTTTAATTACAGTTTCTATGTTGAGAAAATTGTAGATATACATACAGAGGAAAAATAATAGAGAGATCCCCTATGTTTCTTACCCATTTTCCCCCAGTGGTAACATCTTGCAAAACTACATAGTACATTGTATGTACTGCAATGTCACAACAAAGAAACTGGTATGGATAGTGGAGATACACAGGAGTCCATTACAGGATTCCCCTGCTGCCCTCTCATAACCATACCCACTTTCCTCCTCTTACTCCTTCTTCTTTTTTTTTTTTAAGTGAGAGAGAGAGAGAATTTTAATATTTATTTTTTAGTTATCAGTGGACACAACATCTTTGTTTGTATGTGGTGCTGAGGATCGAACCCCAGCCGCACACATGCCAGGCAAGCGCGACACCGCTTGAGCCACATCCCCAGCCCTCCTCTTACTCCTTCTTAATCCCAGGCAACCACTAATCTGTTCTCCCGTTCCATAATTTCTATGGGATCACAATATGCAACTTTTTGAGAATACCATTTTGCATTCACATAACTCTCTATAGAAGGCATGTATTGATGGTCTTTTGGGGAGCTAAGTAGTTTCTGTGATGTGTTGAAGGAGATCTGGTTTGTTTTCCGTTTAGGGCCATTACAAATAAATCTGCTATTTTTGTTATTATTTGTACCAAGATACGTCTTCATTTCTCTGAGATAAGTACCCAGGAGTAGTTGCTGGGTCCTATGATAATTGCAGGTGATAAGTGCACCTTTCAAATTTCTTCTCCAAAACTATTCCTAAACCAGGCACAGTGGCACCCGCCTGTAATCTCAGTGACTGGGGAGGCCAAGGCAAGAGGATACAAATTCAAGGCCAGCCTCAGCAACTTATGGAGATTCTGTCTCAAAAGAAAAATAAAAAGGTCTGTGGATATAGCTCAGTGATAAAGGATACCCTGGGTTCAAGCCCCAGTACCAAAAAAAAGAAAAAAAAAAGACCTACTGACACATGTCTAGGGGTGTGCTGCTCTGGGAAGTGACCAGAGGAGAGAGTCAGAAATAAGAGGAAGGGTCTTGAAGACGGGCCATGGAGCCAAGTTGCTGCCAATACAAACTCATCCTATGCCTGCCGTGCTTGGCGAAGCGGGACCAGGAACACAATCAAGTATTGTAGACAAAATAACCACCACCCACAAAGGCGGCTACACCCTCACCCCAGAACCTGTGATCATGTTATATCGCAAAGAGGAAGGAAGGTTGCAGATGGAATTATCAAGGCCCATCAGACAACTCCGAGATGAGAGAGTACCCTAGAGTGTGCAGGACCCTCTGTATTCGTAGAAGGAGGAGGCAGCAATGGATCAGAGAATGGTTTGACTCTGGAAAAAAAAAACCCAAAGGATACAATCTTGCTGGATTTAAAGACAGTGGAAAGGGACCATAAATCAAGGAATTCAGGCTCCTTCTAGAAGCTAGAAACAGGTTCTGCCCAGAACCTCCAGAAAGGAATACCATTCCGTCATAATCCATCAGTACCTATGACAATCTCTGCCCTCCAGAACTGTCAGATGATAAAGTCATGCTGTTTAAAGCCATGAAGATTGCAATAGTGTGTTACATCAGCAAATGGAAAACTTAATGCACCAAGTTGCCTCTGTGTGGGTTGCAGTCTTGCAAGTTCATGCACCTGCTCTGAGAGCAGATTTCAATGGCCTGCCACTGGGAAGGAGGGTAGGGGGCAGGCAGGACTTCTCTAGGCACATGTGGTTGAAAACCCCTGGTCATTTGTGTGTCTGCACACTTTCCTGTCCAGCTCTAGTCTTTCCACCTCTGGGCCAGTTGCCTGCTGCCCCTGCCTCTCTGGGCCTTGTCCTAGCCTCTCCCCAGTAGCACCTTCTGCATAGAGGACCCTGGAAGTCTCAGTTCAGCCAACCCAAGCCTCAGACAGCCTCATCGCTCAAAAGACTGACCATCAGTCTGGAGAGCCAGAGCATGGCTGTCCACTGGGGTTGGGCATAACAGAACCCAGTTAACAGAAAACCAGTTAATAAACCTAGGTGGCCTGCCTTTCCTATGGCCAGAGATTGCTTTGCAGGCAATTGGTGGCTCATTAGCATATTAATGGGCTAGGGAGATTTTCCCCATTAATAATGACCCTAGAGAGTGGTGAGTTTTGAATGTGGATGAAGTGATCAACATGACCTTTCTCTTGGGAAAGCAAAAGGGAAAGTGACAACTCCCCGCAGTGAGTAGCTCTTGATGAAGTGTGACCTAGAACCCCCTAGGGACCTTTTCCAATGCCCCACTCACAACAGGCACATCCTACTCCATCCAAGCTCTTGTAACCTTGTGGGGGCCACTGCCTTGGGAGCTGATCTGTGAGAGCATCAGTACACCACCTGACAGCGTGGAAATACACACCTATGAAACACCCCCTGTGCGCATGTGCACACACGTACACAGTGCACACATGCACTTCTAATCAATGGTCTCCCCAAACTAGGGGCCCCTCTCACCTGAGGGTGCCACTCCTGTCTTTTCATTTTATACATAAAGATGAGAAAGAAGAATGGATTGTCATTCTTCCAGAGATTTTTGGACATACAACCAAAGAAAACATGCCACCGACTATGAGACTTTTGAAACAACACAAAGCCTCCCTCCTTCATTCAGCTGATATTTGTTCTGCAAGAACATCAGAGATGTCACCCTAGGTCAGACCAAAGTTACAACCTCCTTCTGCAAGCTCCCAGAGCAGCCCATCAACATCCCTAACAGCACAGGCTGCGACCGTGGTTCCAGCCCATGTTCCCTGACCTTCGGGCCAGCCACCAAGCTGCATGTGTGTCTTTATTTTTTCTGCCCCTGGGTATACACACTGACAGGGCATAGGGGGCCATGTGGCTCTTTGAGTCAACTCTAGTCAGTCAACTCAGTTTTGAGCAGGTTTTGTCTGCCGTGGGTTAAGAGGACAGAGGTGAGCTCCCGAGAAGGCGACATGCTCAGTGGACCCTGTGAAGTCAGAATAATAAAGAGCTCTCCTCAAAAATCACAGCATGGAAAGGAACCCCAGAGGATCATGGGACAGACACCAAAATACAATATCAACTGCACTATTATGAACGGTGACTCATTAAGCGCCATCTTAGGTTCTTAAAAATAATCATATCAAGCATGTTTTCGGTATTATGCCACAAGTAGAAAAAGGTTAGAAACTAGTGGGTTTGGGGCTTACCCCACCCCACTATCCTCCTGCAAGCTTGTTTGTGATCTACTTGTACCACTTTTGAAAGATAATAATCTCTACTCATTGTATTAATGGTCCTGAAAATGTGTGTCCTTTTACCTTCTTTTCTAAAATTACCCATTTTATGCTCTTAGGGGTGCTGCTTCCTCATAAGGAAGGAGTGGGGGGAAAAATCACATCTAGGTTGACCCTATTTCATCCTCCAACAGCCTCATAAATATGTTCCGAATGACTCCTCAGCCTCTACATTTTCAGGATGAGGAATTTTCTGTAAAAGCAGATGGCAGGTCTCCCCTAAGCTGGATCACCTGGTGAGCATCTTTTATTTTTATTCAAGACCAGAATGAGTATATACCACAGCTATAGGAGGAGCAGAACACTGGCTCCTGGATTCAACCTCCATTTTGCCAAAGCTCTCTGGCAGGCCCCTCTCTGTCACAGCTAATGGCCTTGTCTCCAGTGGTCTGCAAAGACTCTTGGTTTCTGTTTCTAGGGCTGCAACGCTCAATAAAAGTTAAAGACAGCAGAATACAACAGACACTAGTATGGCAATATGTAAATCAATGGATGTGTAACTGATGTGATTCTGCAATCTGTATACGGGGTAAAAATGGGAGTTCATAACCCACTTGAATCAAAGTGTGAAATATGATATATCAAGAACTATGTAATGT
>NW_026000005.1:34256032-34260433 GCF_001458135.2 Marmota marmota marmota | reverse complement strand
GGAGGGAGGGAGGGTGAGAGAGACCACTCACCAGATACAAATATATACACCAAGCCACGCCCCCCCAGGCCCCACCTCCTCCAGCCATATCCCACCTGCCTTCAATTACCACTCAGTTAATCCCAAGAAGCCAGGATTAGGCAGATAAGCAAGGATAGGATCCAGAGAATGGAGGGATTGAAATGTTAATTCCTTCAGAGCCCTTCCTTCACCCTTATCAAGATAACCTGCCCCTGCTCCAATCTGTTGCTAAGGTAACCTGTCCCCACTTCCTGCCTAGATCACTCCACCTTGGCCACTCCAGCCCATCTGCTTCTCATCTCTTGGCCATCCCACAGAGCATCTCCTGGGCCTAGTCATGAATGCGGGAAGGGAAGAGATAAGGGGGAGAGAGCAGGAGAACAAAGGAAGCCTGGGACATATAAAAAGGCAGAACACTCTCACTTCTTGGGATACCAGGATAATAGCTATGGCCCCCTGCTCCCTCCCAGGAGAAGTCCATGTTACCCCTTTTTAAGTAAACCCTGCTGTATATGCTTGCCTTGGTGTGCTTCTCTAATGTCGTACTTCAACACATGGGGAGCAAAACTTGTCACCAATAACTGGCGGGATTGCCATCAGGTGAATAATTCACTGATTGGGTTAAGGCTCTCATAACCCAATCATTTTTCTCTGAACCTTCTTGCATTTTCTCACACAGGAGCTTTGGGGGAACAACTCACATCCAAACCACAACAATAACTTTCAATCCTGGAGTTCTTGACCTTGACATCCATCACTGTCAAGCCTGTATCACCGAGTTGCAGCAAGAATCTTGTTCAATCCATTTAGAAAGAACCCCCTAGCCTTGACATCTGATCAAATTCCTCAGTTGCCCCTTTGGTTTCTGATCGCCCTGGCCTGTCTTCAGCAAGCATCCAATCTAATATCCTTAGCCAGAATTCCCCCCTCCTCCTGATGTTTCCTCTTAGTAATTTTCCATCCATTGATCCCACCTGCCCCTGCTCCAAGGCTATAAATCCCCATTTGTTCATGTTGTACTCAAAACTAAGAGCCCAGTCCTATACTGAGGTCTCTTACTCCCTAGCTATTACCATATCACCACTGTCCAGCTCTGGTTTTCTCTAACAATTTCTCCTGTCATTTGTGTGGATTTCCTCCGACATAATCGTTCCTGGCAACTGGCATTCTACCATGTGGATATGTCCTAATTTATTAAACTGATCCTTTATTAGTAGCTGTTTAGTCCATTTTTTTTATTTTTCACTACTTCAAACTGTCTTCTTTATTGAACCATAATCTGTAGTGCAAAAGTTTTAAATGATTCGTAAGAATGCTAATTTCATGATTGTGTGACAAGTATCTAATTGACATCCATTTAAGCTGATGACTTTACCAGGAGCAACGAGAGAAACAAACAGAAAGTCCTCAGAGAAATTCATCTGAGGCTCTGAAGATAGTACTGCTTCAGTGGGTTTAGAGATGAAAGTACACAGACCAACAACATGGAGTTTATCAAATCTAAAATACATGCCTGAGAAGATGCACCATTTATTTAAGGTCCCATTGAGAAAGAAGATGTCGTCATTTGTAAACAGCATTGGGTTATTTCAGAGACCAAAATCCAAGGAAGAAAGTCTTGCTGAAGAGATGCTGGCCAGGAATAGAATCTGCGAGTATCTGGGTGGAAGGCAGTCTCTCCCTAGAACCCAGGACTATTTTTGGAACATTGGGAACAAATATCCCATGACTATGATGAAAACCAAGCTGGCCTCCCTGGGGAAGACGAGGCTGGGATTGCCAAATCACGGTCATTTCATTTGGCCGCCCGTTACCTTGAAATAGTGAAACAGGACTTTGGACCCAGCACGTACCCCTGCAACCTCCACTCCCTGACTTCACCAGGCTGTTCTGTCCCTCCTCCTGTGCACTTTCAAAAACAGTTCTCTCTGCCCAAACACCCTTTTGGTCACAAAACACGCCTTCTCAGGGAGACCTTTCTGATGTCCCAGAGAAGGAGCTGTAGCCTCCTGACCAAAGGCACGCTCCCTCCTGGGCCCCCCACTATCAGTGTGAACCAGGCCCTCTTGACCAGAGCGGCTTAGTAAAGACAAAATCCTCAAAGAGGGCTCTTGGCCTGGTGTTGCCACCTCTGGGAGCCAGAATCTTAATGATCAAGCAAGGTTCCCGCAGTCTGGTAACGACAACCTTTAACCGTGACACCTGACACTGACCTTTTTGAAGATAGTAAAAGGATTTCATGAGAAAGGCGGAGCCCAAAGAGGTTAACATTTACAGAAATGCCAACTTCACTGTATGCAGTGCCGCCCGAGGCTGGGGTGGTCTGCTAGGCACGGCCGGCTCCCCTCCCTCTGCTCCAGGAAGCCCTCAACTGCAGGGAGCAGCTGAGCAGGCCTGGCCTCCGGGCCTCTAAGTCATGCTCCCAGTCCCTCCAGTCCTGTCCTGTGCATCTCACATCCCCAGCTCTCAAAGTTTATTTTTAAAACCTGCTCTAAAAATAAATAAAAAAATACACCCTGCCTTCCTAACAACCCGTGCAAATCCCGAGGCTCTGTTTATAGAGTCCAGCAGCTTTCTCTCTAACCTGGGCTTTGAGGCCTGAGATTCCCAGTGTTCTTCTGGTTTAGAGCATCATTTCAAGTTCTTTTTTGCAGGAAAAGGAAGTTCCTACCTGGAGACTTGGCTGGGAATGATCAGTTGTTCATTCGTTCCTCAGGACCCATTAGGAGCTTTACTGTTGAGCTACTTCAACTGCTTGCATACAGACACCAGAAATCCTAATCACACTGTGGGGTTTTGTTTGTTTGTTGTTTGGTTTGGCTTAGCACTGGGAATTGAATCCAAGGGTGCTTTATCACTTTGAGAAAGCATCTCACTAAGTGGCTGAGGCTGGCCTGGAACTTCCAATCCTCTTGCCTCAACCTCCAGAGTTGCTGAGATTACAGGTGTGTGCCACCGCACCTGGCACACACTGAATTTTAATTAAGAATTTCCATACCTGTGTGACACAGTTCCTAGATAATTTGGAGTCACATCCAAATTATCTTCAGATTCACAGCAAGGAGCTCAGTGCCTGCAATCCCCAATAACTGATACTTTAGATGAATAAATGATGCATGAGGTTGACTCATACTGGATATAACGTGGAACATGACTGGGACACTGGCGATTCATTAATCACACTCACATGACCCTCTCTCCCCTGTGTCCCATCCTCAGGTGCTCACCAGCCACTCTAAGTCCCTTCCCTTTGTCTTTCCATTTCCGCCTCTGCTCCCCTTTCTCACCACTCCTCATTTCCATCATCTCCCCAGTTTCTCAAAAGCACATGAGATTTCATGATTTAATCAACCTGCCTGGGAACGTTTGCTCCTGATATGGCTTCCCCCCCCTTTAAAATCCCCTCCTCCCAGGCAGGCAGCCGAAGCTGGGTGTGCAGGAAATAAACAATGCAGGGAGCAGGCAGTGGCCTCCAAGCCAAGGTCTTTGGAAGATTGCCTATCCCCAGCTGCTCTGCCACCCCATTTCCAGGAACCCAGTCATCTGGGTCACACAATAGGGTGCCTTCTCTCTTGGGTGCCAGAGTTGCTTCTTATTATCACCCCATAGTCATCTTTCTTATCGGAAAGTATCTCGTGGCACCTAGGGATAGAAGGTTTAATCCTCTGTGTGTGATGATTTCTGTCTATAATTACCAGGTACAGCAGTCAGGATGGACAAGCAGGTTGTGCTCTAACCCCCAAGTACCAGAGGCTGTAATCAACCCAGGTTAGTTAGACATACGGCAGTGCACATCTTCTCCCTCCAAGACCCAGGCTGATGAGGCAGCTACAACTCAGAACTGTCAGTGTCAGTGATGAAGGACAGAAGGGAATGAGCCACATCTGAATTCAAGTGGATAGAAAAACGATAACTCGCTAGGCTCTGTAATCCTAATAACTCGTACCCCCCTGATCCCAGCGGCTTGGGAGGCTGAGACAGGAGAATCGCAAGTTCAAAGCCAACCTCAGCAAAAGCTAGGTGCTAAGCAACTCAATGAGACTCTGTCTCTAAATAAAACACAAAATAGGGCTGGGGATGTGGCTCAGTGATCAAGTGCCCCTGAGTTCAATCCCCAGTACCCTCCCCACAAAAAAAAGAAAAAGACAGAAAGCAAAATGGTAACTCTACACTACATATTGTGTCTTCCATTAGATAGGAACTCAATTAATCTATGTTTGACAGGGAGAAAAAACATTTATTTACTCCCAAGGGCAAGGGTAAAGAGGAGATGGTTGTTTTACAGAAAGGAAATGAAGCATGCAGAGAGAAGGTAAATAAAGACTGGGTTGCTCTATGTAAAAAAAAAAAAAAAAAAAAAAAAAAAAAAAAAAAAAAAAA
>NW_026000005.1:34249961-34254901 GCF_001458135.2 Marmota marmota marmota | reverse complement strand
CTCTCTCTCTCTCTCTCTCTCTCTCTCTCTCTCTCTCTCTCTCTCTCTCTCTCTCCTCTTTCTTCTCTGGCCTCTTCTCTCCCTGTCTCTACTCTGCTACTCTTAAGTCACTTCATTAGGAAGAGATTGACAGTCCCTTGGGGAGGACTCCCTAAACCTGCAAGTGACTGTCCCTCTGCCACCCACACATATTATGCCCTGCATATTTGCATGTCGATACCCAGAATGCCACACTTATCACACCAGAATCTCAGGCCAGCTTCTGGGGCTGAGAGTTGGCAGAGCTAGTTGTGCCTTTGAGGGCAAAGTGTTTGCTTTCATCCTGTGGAAATTGGGAATGAGTTGCTTCACCTGCAGCTGCAGTCCCCTTGACACAGTCCTACAAACACGGCTCAAGCTGGCACAAAGCTACAAGAAACCCAGATGCACTAAGAATCTGAAGGATCTAATAATCTCTCTGATATGTGGATGCTAACCCACAACAACGGGGAGAGAGGAAGAATAGAAGTTTAGTGCAGAAGACAGAGGGGAATAAAGGGAAGGGAGGGTGGAGGGGAATAGGAAAGACAGTGGACTGAATCTGACATAACTTTCCTATGGACATAAATGAATACACCATCGTGAATCTCAACAACATGTACATCCACAAGACTGGGGTCCTAATTAGAATAAGACATAGTCCATGTTTGTATAAATATATCAAAATAGATTCTACTGTCATGTAGAACTAAAAAAAATAAAGTAAAATTGAAAAAAAAAAATGGCCAGCTTTCAAGATTCCCCACACCACTCACCACCTCCATCCACCAACATAGCCCCCATGTTACTTCTCAGATAAGGCTTCAAGAAAGAGTATGACCCTTCTTGACCATTATGGCCACAGGAGAACCTTCTTGAAACCCAGATTGGGGGCATTTTCTGCCCATCTTTACATAATTTCAGTGGGAACAGTCTCCACTTTGGGTTCAGAGAGAGCAAGCACTTTGCCATAAACCACACAGGCACCATGAAACCCCAACCTTGTCCCAGTGTCTTGAAGTTCCTCCCAAGTAATGAGCTTGAGAGGAATCAGTTCACAGCTCCCGAGAAAAACTTGGGGGAAGTCAACTTCTCCAGGTCAGAGAGGAAGACAGAGCTGAACATTGGGTAGCATAAGCATCAGGACACCCAAGAGAATAAACGTAATAAGTCAATGATTCATTCATTCAGTTAAGCCCGCCATGCTCACTCTGTGCCTGGTACCATGGTGGTACTGGGGACACACAGATGAACAACCTCAGCAAGGTGGCATCTTCATATGCCAAGGTGGCCAGCAAGCTCCTTTCCTGCCTACCATATTCAAATGATTGCTTTCTAGACGTTGGGGATGCATCCCTGGGTCACCCATGCTCCCTTGTCAGGGCAGCAGTAACCCCAATGACAGAGGGATAACAGTGCACTCTGGAACCACACTGCTTCCACTCAGAAGTAGGCTCTGCTCCTTCCCAGGGTGAGGACATTGGGTGACTTTCTTGTCTCTGTGCCTCCTTGGCTTCTTCATCTGACAAATGGAGCTAATAACAGAACGTCCCCTGGGAGCTCAGATGAGCCCTGGCTGAGTCGGCACAGGTGCTGCTCTGATGGTATCTGACACATTCCAAGCACTCACAAACACCAGCGTCGTTATCCTTGCTCCTAGCCACACCATTAGCACAAGTCATGGCCAAGCCCAAGGAAGCAGCAGCCCCTGGCCACAGACATGAGCAAAGCTAAATGATTTTCACAGAAAACTAGACCAGGAATTTGGCCTCCTAGCCCGGGACTCCAACCAGATAAATATAGAAAAGCAATCATGTATAACATCTAGAAGGCCCGGGGTGGGGTGGGGGTAATTTGGTTATTGGAATGGTGATGGACCAGTAAATTGGGAGAATTTCAGATTTGAACTTGACATCTGAAAGATCTGCTCCCTGGCTCTCAGCCACTGCATTGCTGTGGAGCAGAGGTTAGGGGATAGGACAGATCACACAGACACAGGGAGATTTGGAGAGAGTGATCTGGTCCAGAACTAGGAAAGCCAGGGGTCCCAACACGAGGTCACGGTAACTCAAGCTCCTGGGAGAGGTGATGGGTGACCATGGCTGAATGTTTTCACGACCTTGATGTCTTAGTGTCTTCCCACCTACCCTCCTCCATCCCAACCCTTAGGATGGGGTTAAAAAGAGGGATTGGGAGGGCTGAGTCCCAAATCCCAGGATAATCCCTTTCTCTGTTCTCTCATATTAGAAGATTAGGAGGAGAACACAGGTGCCCTTCGCCTGTGGATTCTGCAGTTCTCCCACGTCCGCCTCAGCAGCCACTGAGTTACCACCATCTCATGTGGCTAGAGACGGGGCTGAGACCAGTATTTGACGGTATTTGACACACTCCAACGATGGCTGCATGAAACAGGACCTCTGTACCCAACACCCCTCCCCAAGGCACTGCTCTGCCTCTCCTGTGAAGCTTGGGCTAGAAGGGAGTGATCATGCATGTGTGTACTTGTGTGTGTGTGTGTGTGTGTGTGTGTTGTGTAGGTTGCTTAGGAAAAATCAAAGATAAAGGTGAGACATACAGAAGAAAATCTCCCACAGATCTTCTATTCCGAAAAAAAATGCATGATTCCCACTCAGTTTTCTTAAATTCAGAAGACAATGACCAGAAGGATGTCAACTGCCCAACGGATACAACCCATTCCCCTTCTGACAGAAACACACTTTGTAAAAGAGATTCACTTGGACACCCTTGGAAAACTGAGGAATGAAATTGGGGTATCGTGAGTAGAATTTTGGCATATTTCTTCCAGTTTCTCCCTATAGATCTTAAATATGTACAAGAATCATCATACAATTCACACTTTCTTGGGTGATGTGATGTCTTCTTCTTTTCCTTAACGTTATACCACCCGCAATTTTCCATGTTCTGCACATTCTTCCCATCCAGCTTTCTCATAATATGAAGTGCAATTTGAGGACTGATTGTTGAAGAGGTTCAGTGTCATTCACAATAGGAAAGGGAGGGTCAAAGTCACCATGTTTAAGCTCCTTTCTGCAGGGTCACTTCCAAATACAATATGGAAGGCAGTCGTTTCAGGTCCAAATAAAATAAGAGGAAAGCAATGAAAACTGAAGCTGTAAGGAAAATTCTGCTGACTACAAAGATAATTATAAATGATTGAAGTTCCCTGGATCTTTCTGTCCAGGGTGAATTATGGTCAGTTCTTCCTAGACGCCAAGAGATACACAAAATGTGGCTCCTTTTACCAAAAGCATTTAGTATTTGACAATTCTTAAGAGTCTTTTCTTCAGTTCCTGATTTTTCTCTGATGAAATTAAATTCACACACATTCCCATTTCCAGTAACCACCAGCCCACGTCCTAAACCTGTCCACCCTCTCTTCCTCACTGTCTATAGGTTGGGCATTGTGGGCAGCATTGAGAGGGCCCTGAAAATAACTGCTTTTCCTCTGGAATTGGGGGTTTGCTGGAAAATGTAATTCTTAGCCAGTGCTAGTACCTTATGTTTCTGCCAATACTTAGCTTCAACCTTCCTGTTCTCGACAGAGAGCTGACAGAGTAGACCTTGATAAAGCATCTAAAGTAGAAGTGTGTTGGCAGAACACACGGTCAGTCTCTGCTTGGTTGAGGGAATAACCTCTGGAGAGGTAAAGGTCCGTTTAAGGACAGAGGTCCACAGAGAACAGAACCTTCCAACCTGAGATTGCCACTCGACTCTCCTTCTCTGGACCCTGGGGCAGGGATGGAGTTTCTAAGACCAAGAGGAAGAGCAGTGGACCCTTCCTCCCTCTCCAGCCTCCACAGAGGCATCAGTGGTCACTAACTGGATCCAAAAAGACCCAGTTCTGTGGGGTCTTCCCAGTGCCAGCAGCCTCTGAGGCTTTGGTGGAGTCTTGCCATGGCCTACAGAACTATGATGTGAGTGAATCAAAAAGGCAAAAACTTGATAGTCACAACATGGAAGGAAAAGAGCTTCTTCTCTTTAAGGCCAATTGCCTGAAGTGCTGGGAGGAGGATGGAGAAGAATATTTTCATGGTTACGCAATTATCAATGGGGATTTGAGGAACTGACAGACACTGTTAATAACTGATGTCCTTCCTCTGTCTTCTCTGGAAAATCCTTCCTAACTCTGCTTCAGCTTCCAGTACCTGAGTTCTTCACCCAACTGCCCTTGGGTGACTAAGAGTTGGCAGGTGGTGGGGAATGAAGGAGGAAAGGGAGGTCAAGCAGGAGAGCATCGAGATAATAGAGGCCCTGACCAAAATTGAAGGGGAAAATGTTATTTCTTGCTCATAGAGCAATAGAGCAATTTGGAAAGGTGTGGTGTTCCAAGTCCTAAGTGGTTGATAAGGGAGATATGGGTACTGTGGGGGAAAAGAAGTTGATGATTCTTTTCACCAACTTTTTTAAAGTTATAACATATACCTGTGGTTTGGATGTGGTTTTTCTTCCAGACCAGCTGGAAGCTTGGTCTCCCATGTCATGGTGTTGAGGTTCAAACCTTTAAGAGTGGAGTCCAGTGGAAGGTGGTTGGATCACTGGCGTGCCACACTCAGAAGGAATTAATGTAGTTCTTGTGGGATCCAGGTTACCTCTCGAGAGATGGACTGTCATACAAAGAGCAAGACTGTCCCCTTCCTTGTCTCTGGCTTGCAGTATCACCCTTGATCTCACTCTTTCACCCCCAAACCCACCAAGATGCCATCTGCTATGTTGTGATGTAGCAGGGGCCTCAAGAGAGCTGAGCAGGTGGTGGTGCCATGCTCTTGAATCTCTAGAATGATAATGATAATCTAGGGATAAAGAAATCTCTTTTCTTTATAAAGTTCTCAGTCTCAGGATTTTATTAGAGCAACAGAAAACATATATATATATATATATATATATATATATATATATATATA
>NW_026000005.1:34198384-34248794 GCF_001458135.2 Marmota marmota marmota | reverse complement strand
ATATATATATATATATATATATATATATATATATATATATATATATACACACACACACACACATTTGAATTAAAGGACCTCAAATACCATCTTGAACATTCCTCCCTTCACAAATAAAGATATCTAGGTTCAGGCAACCTAAATGGGCTGCCCAAAGTAATGTGTCCAGTCAGGGCCAGAGCCGGGCCTACAGCCACCGTCTTCTGAATCCAGATGTT
This sequence comes from Marmota marmota marmota, assembly GCF_001458135.2. Lineage (NCBI taxonomy): Eukaryota > Metazoa > Chordata > Mammalia > Rodentia > Sciuridae > Marmota > Marmota marmota. The sequence goes on along the minus strand of NW_026000005.1, from coordinate 34,248,576 downwards.
GAGTTTTTGTATTATCCAGGCTGGTATTCACACCATGTGCCACCCCGACAGCCTCCCTGGGATGATGCCCTCTCCCTAACACATCTCACTTTGAGTGAGGATTATTCCCATCCAGGAACCCTGGATGCTGAGGGTAGCCAAATGTCACACAGTAGGTAGGGAAGCATACATAGAGGGGACAGTGACCACAGAGGACTCTAGGGATGTAGGCAGAGCCAGGAAACGCCAACACCCATGCTCTGTACTCCTGTCTTCCTTCTCACGACCTTGTTCTCTCCAGGACACCAAGTTCTTCATGAGTAACGCTTTCTTTTTTTTTTTTTTTTTTTAATTTTTAATATTTATTTGTTTTAGTTCTCGGCGGACACAACATCTTTGTATGTGGTGCTGAGGATCGAACCTGGGCCGCACGCATGCCAGGCGAGCGCGCTACCGCTTGAGCCACATCCCCAGCCATGAGAAACGCTTTCTTCAGGAAAGAATCTCATGGGCACATCCACACTGAGGTGGAGCTGACCGAAAATTCTCTCAGGTTCCACAGGACAGAGCCAGAAGGGACCCAAAGGGACCAGAATATTGCCATCCCAACCTGGAAAAGAAAATATACAGAAGCTAAGTGATAAGCACCCTCATCACCGTCTACGCTGTGGGCCGAGAATGTAAATCAAAGCACTTGAAAACTGTCACTCAGGAGGTACCCGCAGGCGCCACCTCCCTTCCCAGGAGAGCTCCCTTCCCAGGAGAGCCTGGCACAGGGAGGTGTTCCCAGGGCTGGATCCAGCGTTATTTCTCTCATATGTCCTTTGGGATGCTCTGCCACAGCCTTCACCTGGAGCCACTTCCTGGTCCTCCCAAGTGTCTGGAACCGTATTCCTTCCAAGAGGCCATTACCCCTTCTCTCCTGGAACTTGGCAGGAGTTGGGATGAGACAACACCCCCTCTCCTTTGCTTGGCCATCAGGAGACTAAAACACCAAGCTATAGTTATATGTGAATTAGAGAAAACGAAAATGAAATGATTATCTAGGCTGGACTCTGAAGGCGGACTCTCTCAGCTCCCAAGGGAAGCATCTAAGGCTCAGATTTTCACAAGGAAGAGGTAGTGTGCAGGGCGACCATGTTGCACAACTCCTGGGGGCTCTGTGGATGTGACAGTCATACAATGGCTCTCCTGGCATTGTGGGGGTGTGACCCACAGCCTAAAGGCAGCATTGCCTTGTCCCTAAGTCAGCCCACCTACACACAGGTCACTCACATGTCCTCAAGCAGCTGCTCCTCAAGTGTCCCTGTCCTGAATGCCTCTCTCCTTCAGGAACCCTCTCTCTTTTCCATACAAAAAGGTCTTGGCTTCCTAAGTCAGTCCTATTTAACTGTCTCAGGTAGAGCTATTCACGCAGCCTACGGTCAGCACCAGTATGTTGGTTGCCACTCAGACTTAAAGATACCAGGGAAAGCAAGGGTGCCAGATGATGGGTGACTATAGGTCCCCGGGTTCTCCCAACAGTGTTCTAAGGCCTAAACAGGTGGGAGATAGAAGGGTACACACGGGGTAAAGATTCTTGCCCTACCCTTTTGGTCAGTGAGTCCCATTATTGTACAAGCATTTGATTTTCCTCTCTTGTGGACAGCCAGCCCCACAAAAGGGCTACACTGGGGTTGACTTGCCATTCCATCAACGACCAACAATAACCTGCACAATTCTCCAGAGAGAAGAACCTCTCTCTAACACATGCATTTTTAACAGGGACAATATTGCTGTTGGATCTTAACTATTACAATAACTCATGATCTCTAAAGCATCACAGTATGTGAACAGACACGTCTATGGAAGAAAGGAGGAAATGATAAAGAAATCAGTGTATACGAAGACTCCTAAAGGGAGTGGTAAATGGGGGGGGGGGGTCGGGGGTGTTGATAAACACCTCTCTAACCGAGGAGGAAAATGAATGGAGGAAAGTTTCTAATCCTTATGTCCATAATAGTTATTATTATCACCACCACCATCATCATCATCAAAACATGTTTTGCCCATCCCCTAAGTTAATCCCCTAACAATCTTAAGGGCTAGTATTATTATACTCATTTAAGATGATGAAACGGAGCCTTAAAGGTATTGTCCAAGGCCACACAGCTAGTAACTAGCAAAGGCATGATTCTAATTATCCACGAACCTAGTTCATGGTTTCAACCTTCCTACATCATCATCCCAGTAAAAGGGAGGTGAACAACAGTGAATCTCTAAATTCTACCATTTACTCCATCAACCCAAGTCCGGCTCTAAGACCATGCACAACAGCAAGATCCTAAGAAAGGAGACACCTGGGAAAACTAGATTGGGATAAGGATGGGAAGGGAGGCTAACTCTCAAGAGAGTTAGCCTCTTCCTTCTAGTCTAGGAGGCACAGTGGGACTAGGGACCTTGAACCTGGGGCAGAGAGAGAAATGAGAAGAGGAGCATGGCCCTGGGGTGTGCTCAGCTACTGCTACTGAAACCCCAGCATGGGCTGCAGCCAAGCCCAGGAGATGGGGTGACCTTGACGCAAACAGAACTTCCCTGGGCAATGATTCTGCAAATATAAACACGGACTCACCACATGATGGGTTCAACCAGTTCATGTAAACACTGAAGGGAGAAAAAAAAAAATTCAAAGAAAAAATATACTTCGCAGAGATGGAGCAGGGAAGTTTTGTGACTCAAAAAAGAGAGGCAAGTCCAGGGCTACAGAATTCTCTGGGCCTGAGACAAGGTCACAAGGGCACTTCCAAACTTGCACAAAGGGAACCTCAACCCCCTCATAGTGTGGGAAATCCTTTGTCAAGGGCAGCAAATCCACATGTGGCTGGCTTTTCCCCTACACCAAAAGCCATTGGGCTAGACTTCTGCAGTCCTGGAGCAGGATGCATTAGATGTCAGGACTTCCTAATTGCCAGGTGCCTTCCCAGAAGAAAGGGAACTCAAAACGAGTATCTAAGCTGAGGAACAGTTGCACTACTTGGAGGCAGGGGGATAGATGGAATGAACGCTGAAGAAAGAACACACCACTCCTCCCTGCCCCTACTGTTTGTGTGGGAAAGAGGACGCCTTCCTCGGTAGCCCTGTGCTATCTATGAGGATGCCAGCAGAGTCTCTGGGTTTTTGTTTGTTTGTTTGTTGTTTTGTTTTGTTTTTGCAAATAATCCAGGCTGAATCTGTAAAAAGAGCTGCTCTCCAGAGCACTTGTAAATACCATGCTCTCCTGGGCCAGAGGGTTTTGACAGAACTCCATCTCTGGCTTTCCAAGACACCTATTACCTTCAAAGAAGCCAGCCACGGAGAAGGTCGGTCACAGGTCCCAGTAGACAGTGGGGGACATGATGCTTTGTATTGCTGTCATGGTCTCCCCAGCGTTTCCAGAAAGAAACACACACACACACACACACACACACACAGAGAGAGAGAGAGAGAGAGAGAGAGAGAAAGCTGTGGGAAGCTGCAGCAATCAGGGCAGTCAAAGGTCCAAAGAGGGCTGCAGATGTCTCTCCCAGCCACATCCCTGCCCTGGAATTCATTCAGGGGCCAAGCCTCTTGCTGGCTCAGCAGGACACCTGCCCATCTGGGACAGGAGGGAAACTGAGGGAAAGATACTTGGGCAGGCAAAGCCTAGTGGACACTGGAAGAGACTGGGAGACAGTCTAAAGAAGGAATAAGGACAAGTGCTTTTCAATGAACATTGAGCAAACTCAGGGTGCTCCACATGGGTCAGATCAATAATGGTAAGTCCCAGAGCAACAATGGAGGCAACCCAGTCCAGTGGACTCCTAACTCCACCACGTCTTGGCAAATCACATGACTTCTCTTACCTGGGTTTTAAAATGGGATTAATAATAGTAGCATCTCATAGAGCAATTATGAGCATTAAATGAGTTAATTTTTGTGAAGCTCTGAGAATATTTGAAGTGCCTGGCAGATAACAAGCATTATTAGCATTTGCTAAACAAACACAAGCTCCTATGAATTTGCCTAGGGTTTAATGCCAAAGGGCTTCTCTCCCTATTCTTCTTTTATTCATTCATTTGTTTGCTTAACAAATATTTATTGAGTGCCTTCACTCTATCAAGCTCCTGTGTTCATACTGCCACTATTAAAAATGAGCAAAACCAACCATGACTTCCCACTCTTGGGGCTTAGAGCCTGAATATCATCTCTTTTGATTAGCTTTTCCTCTGTGTTCCTCCAGACTTCTGTCAGGTTAAACCGGCCCAACCTAGATCAAATCTTGCCTGGGAGCACACACCCCTGAACATAGAATCTGAAAAGGAAAAATTGCTTATGGTTTTCCAGCTGCCCCAGTCTTCAAGCACAGGAGAGAAAACTGCTGGAATCACCAGAATGAGCCCCAGGGTTCAGAACGCAGATGAAGCAAACCAGACTGCCAGGCTCGGCATCCACACCCGCCATGACAGAGCGTCCTCCACTGCAGCGGTCCCAACCCCAGAAACTGCATTGCTCACATGTCCACTCAGTGGAGGTTTGGGATGTGATCTGGGATCTATTTCACCTGATACACTCATTCAAGACTCTGAGTTGAAATCAAGTTATGAGGAACCAGAGGACCTATGTGGAAGGTCCATTTACCTGTAGCAAAAGCAGGTGGACCTGGGGCAGGTGGTAGGGGCTGCAGCTTTCTGAGGCCAGCAGAAGCAGCAGCTCCCATAGCAGCCCACTCCTGGAATCTCAGCCTAGAATCTTCCTTCCTCCCTCCTCCCAATGGGCCCATGATGCATCTATACCACCTCACAAACACCTTTCAGCCAACACTAGCTGAAGTGTGACTAGAAGTGGGAAAACCCCGAAGAAGAACTGACCACTCCAGCCATGTAACTATGGGTGAGCCAAGCCCTAAATCTAAGAAGAAAATAAGAAAGCCGTATTCCCTAGGTGCTGGAGACGGTGATATTTATTTAGTTATTCTTTGGCTAGAACCAGCAGCAGAACCAGCCATGAGAATTTAACAAATCCCTCCTTGGCATTTTTCTTTATAGTAAACCAGGCAGAGAAAAAGTGAGAAAACTAAAAATTGGTTCAACCACTCTGGAAAGCAGTATTATGATGCCTCAAAAATCTAGGAATGGAACCACCACTTGGCCCAGTTATTCCATTCTTCTGTACATATCCTAAGGGTTCAAAATCAGCATACTACAGTGACACAGCCACATCAATGTTTATAGCAGCTTGATTCCCAATAGCTAAGCCACAGAGCCAATTTAGGTGCCCTTCAACCGATGAATGAATAAAGAAAATGTGGTATATATACACAATGGAGTATTACTCAGCCATAAAGAAGAATGACTTTATGACTTTTGCCAGTAAATGGAGGGATCTGGAGACTACCATGCTAAGTGAAATAAGCCAATCCCCAAAGAACCAAAGATTGAATGTTTTCTTCTTTGATACGTGGTAGCTAACCCACAATAAGGGAGGAGGATTAAAAAAAAAGAAGAAGAAGAAGAAGAGTAGTTCAGTGGATTAGACAAAAGGGGATGAAGGGAAGGGAGGGGGCATAGGAAAAGGAAAGACAATGGAATGACTCTAACATAACTTTCCTACGTACATATATCCATACACCACGGTGGGTCTCGCCATCATGTACATCCACAAGAAATTAATTAAAAAAAATAACTATGGGTAAATAAAAGAGAGATCAGCAGAGAGAAGGGAGCAGGGGGAGGGGAAGGAGAGGGACTGGGGACTGAATTAGAACAAGATATAGTCCATGCTTTTAAAATTTATGTCAAGATGGATTCTGCTGTCATATAGAACTGAAAAGAACCAATGAATTAAAAGAAATAAAAATAAAAAACTGTGAAATCTCTTCTAACTGCCAGAGGATAGGGTCAGTCCTATTCTCAGGCTGATCCCCTGCTGTGAACAATAAAACTCTCTCTTTTCTCAGAAAGAAAAGTAAAAAAGAAAGTGGGAAGCTCTTGGCTGCACAGGCCATGGAGGGAGTGAAGGAGAGCAGACGTGGGCAGCACCGCACTCTTCCCCTCCTCACCCTAATCCTGCCAGACTTCTCTCGAACACACCCCAAGTGTGTGTCGCTGCCCCGGGTCTTTGCCCTTGCTGTCCTCTCTGCTGGGAAGTGACCTCCTGCCCTGTGTCCCCATTCCTTGGTCTCTGCAGCACTGATCAATTATTTTACTGATGGGTTTACTTGTGTTTATGGTCTCTTTTGCCCCCTTAGGACATGAGTCTTGGGAGGCCAAGAGCTCTGGTTTGTTCCTGCTGAATGCTTCCTTGAAGAACAAGCCTGGCCAATGGAGGAGGCCTGAGACTAACTTGTTCACAGACTCCGATTCCTCAAGGCCCTGCTTCCTAAGGGCAGGGGCTTTGGAGTGGACCCCAAAGGGCCAGGAGACAGACAGGGCTGCAGCCCACCCCAAGCCCATCTTGAGAACAGAAGGGACTCGTGGGTTAAAACCAGAAGGTCAACGGCAGGGAAATCCTTCTGCCTTCAGAAATTAATAAGCTAAATCAGATGGAAATAAACTTAATCTTCTCTTTCTTCCCTTATTACCCTAATTGGCTTAAATTTGTGGCAACTTCCCAGCATTCTCACAATGGAAACAACTCGTGTTGCGTTGGAAGCCCAGAAAGTAATTACCCTGTGGTTTTATTCTAATTCACTAACAGATACTCTTCAGCTTAAAGATCCCTGAGAGGGAAGGAGTAAATAATGAAGATTAGAAAATTCTTTTTCCATTCCTCTGCTGGTTGAAATTTTTAAACTATGACAGAAATAATTAGTTAGGACCCTTTTCTTAAATTAAAAAAGCACATAGCTTAGAGTACAATGTAAAATGTAAATAAACAGATGCAAACATAAATACAACTGGCCATCTCATTGGTGAACCTTTAGCGGGTTTCAAATATTGCTGAATACAGCCTTGGTTTTATTCCAGCACTGAGCAAATTAAATTCTTTTTTGATTATCCTAACTTGGACATAAATTCTCCCCGGGGCTTATCCTAAGTCAAGTGTGCTTTGTGTCTTCATAGCAGTTTTTGTTTTAAAAAAAAAAAAAAGAGAGCACAAGGAGCCTCCAACCAACCCTGGTCTCTTTCTAGCAAGAGCGACCTTGACTGTCCTACTTGCAATTTATTAAAGAAAAGTTCAATTTGTTCTTTTAAGCCCCTCAGCTCCTTTCCTATTTCCTTTCTCACCTTAATGCCTGCCATGGACACAGAATGTCCTGTTAAGAAAATCATCAGTGACAGCTGTTGACACCAAACTGGTGATGAACGGGGAAGAACACTATTTAAACAGGCAAGAATACATTTTCAAAAGACACGTAAAGTGATTCTCTACCATGTTCTCTCTCACACACCCACAGTACCCAAATTTACCTGCAAGATCCTTTGAAAGTCCTGAATAACAGCAAAACAGAGACTAACACATTTCCCTCAAAAGGAAAAGGTTCTGGGAATAGCCACCAAGGACCACAGGTGACTCCTTCCCTGTGCCATCCCCTCTTCCTTCTCAATTTGGTGATGTGGTCTTGGGTACAGGAGGCTGTCCTCATCCCCAGGGCTCTGAAGTTGAATCTACCACTTGCCACATAGTGGGGAAAATTTTCCATAAGTCCATCTACAGAAACAGATTTTCAGAGCTTGGTTTGCAAAGAGAGTTAGAGAGGTAGAGGAAGGGAGCCCGAGAACACAGAAGAAAAGGGGTGTGGACACCCCAGGCCTACCAGTCCACGACGTCCATATTTTCTGTTGTGTTTCTGTCTGCACAATACATCTCTAGGTGCTGAAGCCTCTGAGTGGCATGACCTCTACCTCCTCTCCAAGTTTCTTCTTCCTCCTTGGTGGCTCCTCAGGCTAGAAGAAACCTCCGTGGATCGTCTGTGGCTTATAGATTACACAAAAGCAAACAGTCCTCCAAATTTGGGGGCCAATACGAGCATGTCAACTCCTCATTTTCCAAATACTATGTCAGTTAGGGGAGCTCCTGAGGACAGTGGTGGAGAACCCAAATCAAAGGGGCTGAAACTATCAGGAGAGCCGTCTTCTCCTGTCACCAGAACAACAAAGGTAGATGGCCTTAGACAGTGGCACATCAGCAGACAGATGATACCTCAAGGTATCTTGAGGCACTCCCTATCTTGATCTTTCCCTCTCTCCAGCCTTCTATCCATATTGTCTCTCATGACTGGAAGAGACAATTAGTGGCAACAGAGATGAGAAGCTTTCACATTCCAAACAGAGAAAGCAGAGAAATTTCTGCCCCAGAAGCAGAAGTTAAAATCCTTCCATCATCTAATCTACTGGGCTATATGTCACCAGGTTAGACCAGGGGTTTTCAAACTTTTCTGACTTGGGACCCTTTAAAAATTCTAACAACTGTGTAAAAGTATGGAGAGCTTTCGTGCAGGTGGGTCACATCTATCGATAGGTATTAGAAATCAACACTTGGGAATTCTTCTACTATTTATCAATTCATTTTAAAGCAATTATATCGGGCTGGGGATGTGGCTCAAGCGGTAGCACGCTCGCCTGGCATGCGTGCGGCCCGGGTTCGATCCTCAGCACCACATACAAACAAAGATGTTGTGTCCGCCGAAAACTAAAAAATAAAAATATTAAAAATTCTCTCTCTCTCTCTCTCTCTCTCTCTCTCCTCTCTCACTCTTTCTTTAAAAAAAAAAAAAAAGCAATTATATCCTCATTACACAGTATACTTGTTAGGAAAAATAACTGTTTTTTAAAGAATCTAGCGAGAAGCATGACTTTGTTCCTCATTTTGGCATCTCTGTTTCATTTCCAGTCTAATAGAAGGCGGCTGCACACCCCCTTCTGCTTCTGTGCTCCCTCTGTCACAACCCCACGTGACATGGAGCCTCTGGAAAACTCCAGGGTGTCCTCAGGAAGGAAGGACAGTGGAAAAGGCAATGAAGGGCTTAGTAAAAAGTATTTTTGATGTCCCAGACCCCTTCCAGGAACTGATGGCCACAGCCGTGGGACTGCTGGCTGACCAACCAGGATGGCCCTCTGCAGTGGGGGACGGGGTGGAGACCCAAACAAACGGGAACCTGATGGAAGTGGAAGGGACCCTGGGTTTGGGTAGAAATCACCAGTGTCTCCTTCACAGATGTTGCAAGCAGACATAAACAACTGCCATCTCCTATCCCCTCCATTTTCTTTAAAAAGAGCCTTTTGATATCAAAGATACGGGATGAATAGAATTTCACGATAAAAGGTAGTAGCTTTGATTGAATATGTATCATTTTACGAAAAATTTACGTTGATTGGACATGGACCAAGAGGGAAAAGGAAGCCTATGTGTAGATGTTCTCTGACTTGAGAAGGAGGGGGATGGGGTGGGTATCAGCAGAATAGAGACCAAATGGGGAGCAGGTGGGAGCAGGAAGGATGGATGCCATCATCAGGACATGTTGAGCTTAACTCAGCCCTGGGAGTCACACTCAACACTCTGACAACTGTGTGCAGAAGTATTTAGATCTAAGGAAAAGATCTCAGCTATACATAGGAAAAACTCTGCAGGCCTGAGGTATGCGGATCCTAACTGAAGTCTTGGGAGCAGAGAAGGTGGTCCAGGGGGGCAGGTGCAACAGGAGACCAGAAGAGAAGAACCCTGGGGGCACCCTGTATCTTTAAGGACAAGTAGAAGAGAAAAGACAGGCAAAGGATAATGAAGAGAGGTTTCCAGAAAGATAGGAAGGCATGTTCCAACTGATGGTCTGGAGAGAGTTCAAGAAGGAGTGTAAAAATGGCAGAGCTGGTATGTGGGAGCCCAGCCTGAAGGACTGCACAGGCCGATTGTGGGTAGCTTTCCTGGCTAATCTCTTTCCTGAAGTGCCTGCAGCCTTGAGCTTCCTCCCTATTAAAAGACAAAAACAAAATACAAGAAACCTGCACCGAGAAAAGAATCCCTAAAAATATCTGCAATGGCAGCCCAGTATTCTGCTGTATGGGTGTGCCGTGGTGCAATGGTAGTGCCCACAGTACAGTGTTAAGGGAAGAAAGCAAGACACCAGCAGGGGAGGAGGAAGATTCCGGCTGGGGGACCCATCCATGCGCATTGGTATGCAAAAAAAAAAAAAAATGTCCACACATAAGCGCACACATGTGTGGAAATGCAAGCACAATAAAAGAAGGCCCCAGGGGCGTGCTTGTTGGGGTTGGGCTCTTCGGTTTAGCTGAGCTGTGTGCAGCTGCTAGCTCTGTGATGAGCTTTGGAAGAGATGGGGGGACGACTTCAGTGCCAGGTGGCTGGGGAAGAGAGAAAAGAGAGAATGAGACAATTTCCACCAGGATTACAATGTTGGAGAAAGCACACAGATGTTTAAAGAGTGTGGACAAGGCAGGATTTGCTGCATGGTGTAATGCAAACATCTCTATCATCTCCCAAGGAAGTCTAGAAAAATCTTCATTATTCAGCAATGCTTTGGGAATCGAAATTGGGGAGAATACTGATTGTCCCCCAGATGGCACAGAACAGGGACCACAGCGGCACCCATTTACTTGTAATTCCAAATAATAACACTAAAAACTGTGACTTCTTGAGCACTTGCCGTATACCAGGAGCTGCTCTAAGCCCTTGGCATGTACTATGTCACTAAGTCTCCACCACAGTCTCATAGCATAGGTACCATGCTTGTCCCAATTTTACAGATAAAGCCACTGAGGCAGAAAGAGCTTCATCACTTGTGCAAGGCCACAGAGCTTCAGAGATTTTGATTTTGGCCTCCACACTACTTTGCCTCTCGGCAAACTAAAGAATATGCCTGTCAGAAATAAGAACAAACCCTCAACCACACTTGTCTCTGAGTAATGAGAATAGGGGTGACTTCCATTTTCTTCTTTTTGTACTTCCTGTATGTTTCATATTTCCTACGGTGATCAGGAATCACTACAATAGTATAAAAATACAATGAAAGGATCTCATGACATCGTAACTACCCAAATGGCAGTTACATCTGATCAGAGCGTACAGGAGACCTCTCTTGAAAGGATTGTACACTGGAATAAAGAGTAAATTCATAAGGAGACCAATTTCTTACCAGAAAGTAGATTAGAAAGGCACTAAGCAACTCCGTGAGACCATAGGGCTGGGGATGTGGCTCAGTGGTGGAATGCCCTGAGTTCAATTCCCAGTGCCACCCTCCCATTGCCCCTCCCCCCAAAAAATAGCTGGTGGCAATGAGAAACTTAAAGAACCTGAGTCGCTGCCTTGTCCTTCTCAATACCCTCCTAATCTAGCACATTTCTCAATAAATTTCAATTAATTGATTAATATGATTTTCATTTCCACAGGTGATCTACAAAGAAGGAAAGAATTAAGACTGTCTCCCAGGAGGAAGCTGTAAAACACAGGGCTCCAGGGACACAGTGTCTGCCTCCCTGGAGATGTTCCCCCAGCACGACAGCTTTTGGGGCGTGAAGAAGCAGAGGACCCACCATGCTCACTCCAGCAACCCTTGTGGTTTGGGAAGAGGCAGCCCTAGTCAGGAATCAAATATGAACAAACGTCTAGGCCTGGGCTGAAGCCCCAGCTTAGATGGGCTTTTAGAATTGCAGGGTGTGATGGGACTTCGGGACTTCAGGTAGACAGCCCCTGCAGACCCTACCACAATGTCACCACTTGTCAACCTCTAACCTCCCTCTGACCCTATCTAGGACTATGGGGTCTGACAGGTTCCCCAAAGATCACATCCTACTAACAGATCCCTAGTGAGATGTTTAAGCCTCTCTGTCCATCCCATGAAGAACAGATGTCCTGGATTACTCTAGGACATAGAACCTAGTGGACATTCAAGACTTATTGTGCACGACATTCAGCTCAGCCCTCTCTCACACTCACCGGGACTACCATCTCTCATCAGAATAACCCAAACCCACGATCGTCGGTGCTTTTAGAATTCTTGATTCATTCCTCTAAGCAACAATATTTTCAAATAAGACAAAATCTGGCTAACTCTGTGAATGCGATTAATCTCCAACTTTCCTTAGGCATCCATTTCCTCCTCTGCGAAATGAGAAAATTAGACCCGAGAATCTCCCACTGAAATCTAATCCAAGACAAACACTATGAACCTGGGATCACTCTCGCTGGTACAGTGGCAGGTGGGGAGAGAGAAAGTACCCAGGATTTCATGGGAGTCAAACCTGAGCTCCAGGTAGCCATCACCCTGGCAAAGAGCAAAGGCTGTAAATGGGAAAGTGGGTGTGTTCACACTTGAGAGCTGGGAGGCTGCCAAGGGTCCAGGTACACAGAGCAAGGCCAGGCCTCAGCTCACTCAGGAACACGCCCACCTAGGGGGAGGGCCCCACTTGCCCAACAGCTGTCAGGGCTGGGGACGGGGTGCTCAGAGCTTTACACCAGAGCTTCAGAAGACACGTCCCCCTCGTACGGCTCTGAGTCTGCAAGAGGCTTGGGGCGGCAGGTGACTGTTGGGGGAAAACTTGGCAGGGTCTTTCTTTTTTTTTTTTTTTTTTTTGAATATTTATTTTTTAGGTGTAGTTGAACACAATGCCTTTATTTTATTCATTTATTTTTACGTGGTGCTGAGGATTGAACCCAGAGCCTCGCAAGTGCTAGGCGAGCACTCTACCGCCGAGCCGCAACCCCAGCCCTGGCAGGGTCTTTTCTAAGTGAGATTTCGAAAGCTTTTTTACAGGGCTTAGGAAAACCCTGGGCAGATCATCAATGAGGGAAGACGAATGGAAAAGTCCAAGGGTTAGGATATCAGGAAAAAGCAGATGAAAATAAGATCACAGCCAGGAAAATGCGACCCATGGTGTGAGCACCATGACCATGGCCCCAGGATGCCCCCATGGAGGTCCTCAGCCCTGTCACAGCAGGCAGCCTGTAGCCATGAGAAGCTTGTCTGGCTTCAAGTCCCATCTCACGCGTAACCCACAGTTGTGTGATCGGGACCAATCATTAACCTCACTAGGCTCATTTTCCTCATCTGTATAATGGGCAAAATAATACCCACCTCCTGAGGTTCTTAGGGGATTTAGTGAAATTATCCTAAAAAGCACTCAGTAAACCTAAACTGCACCCAGTCGTGTTACTGATGCTGGCAGGAATCACAGCCACCATCGTCTCCTTAAACTTGCCCTTGCCTAATCTCAACCCAACAAAATTGCTATTGCCTATTCCTGAAGTTCCAGAGTTTGAAGCAGATGATGGAAAGGGGAGGCGGATAGAAAAAACGGATCCCCAGTGATAAGCCAAAAGAAAGGGTCTTTTTCTTCTCAACAGCCTGCACCCAGCTGTGCCTCCCAGGGCTCCTGGCACGGGGCCTGCAAGGGGCAGCCTGTGAACCCAGCACAGCTGAAGTGACCCAGAGGCTGACCTCCTCCTCGGGGACAGAAAGGGGGTCTGAGGCACAGAGGTGAAGAACACCCTCAGCAGAGACAGGAGAGGTGTTTCGTGGTTGATGTGAAATGGGAGAAGAGGAAGATCATGAGCTCACATACTGTGCGGAAAGTAGAGTTCTCAGATCAAATACAGGGCTCCCGATTACATCTGAATTTCAGATAAACAAGAAATAAGTCTGTAAGACAACTATGTCCTGAACAGTACATAAGGGAGACTGTGAAAATTGTTGTTTCTCTGAAATCCAAACTTAACAGGACGTTGCGTGTTTGTGTTTGCTAAGTCAGGCAACCTTGGCAGGAAGCAAGGTGACAGCAGGCTGGTGGGAGTCCTCTGGGGAGAGGAAGGGGAGGGGACTCAGCCTGGCAGGGCCTGGGAAGGGGGGATCAAAATCAAACAGTGTGGACAAGAGGAGCTCATGGCAAGGGAGTAATATCCAGACTATAGAAGGAATTCAGAAAACTGAACACACACACCGAAAAATTAAAAGTGGGCTTGGGACCTAAATAGACACTTCTTCAAAAGGAAACAGAAATGGCCAAGTATATGAAAAACTGCTCAATATTAATAATCATCAGAGAAATGCAAATCAAAGACACAATGTGATATCATCTTACTCCAGTTAAAATTACTACCATCAAAAAGACAAAAAATAGCAAATGCTGCTGAACATGCAGAGAAAGGGGACCTCCCGGACGGACACTGAGGAATGTGAAATACTACAGCCATTATGGAAAACACACGGAGATTCCCTCATAAAACCAAAAATAGAACTGCCATAAAACCCAGCAATCCCACTGCTGGATATATATTCAAAAGATGAAATCACTATACTAGAGAGACATTTGTACTCTCATGCTTATTATAGCACTATTCTTTTTTAAAACAATATGGTGCTCTCTTTTTTTATATATATACCTTTTTTATTTTATTTATTTATTTTTTTTAGTGTGGTGCTGAGGGTTAAACCCAGTACTTTCCATGTGCTAGGCAAGTGCTCTACCACTAAGCTACAATCCCAGCTGGAATCAACTGAGAGCTCCATCAATGGATGAATGGATAAGGAAAATGTTATACATACATATAATGAAACATTATTCAGCCATGAAAAAGAATACAATCATGTCAATGGCAGCAACATGGATACAACTGAAGGTCATTAGGTTAGTGAAATAAGAAAGTCACAGAAAAACAAATACCATGTGTTCTTACTCATTTGTGGAAACAAAATGTCCATCTCATAGAAGAACAGAGTGGAACAGTGGTCACTAGAGACCAGTAGTCCTTAATTCTTCTCTTAAGAAGAAATAGTTAGTTCTAGTATTTTGTAGTATAGTAGGGTAACTATTGGTTACAATGATCTATGATATATTTCAGACTAACAAAAAAAAAAAGTAGTATGAAATTCCTGACATAAAAATGATTACCATTTGAAGAGACAGAAGTGCTTACCCTGACTTGATCATTACACGTGGTGTACACATATCAAATTATCACACAATTCCCCACAAAGATGCACAAATATTATGTTTTAATGTTTAAAAGGGGCGGGGTGTCAATCAGGACTCCTGTGAAAGATGGCAAGGCTGGCCAGGCAGAGGCGAGAAGAAAGAGTTCTACAGGCCTGAGTGCAAAGACCTGAAACGCACAGCGCGTTCTGAGCACCCCTGGGACCCATGCAAAGGGCACAGTGGGTGCGGAGGCAGGACAACCAGACCATCTGCAAGAGTGACCCTTACCTGGAACACATCTGTGCAGAACTTCCTTACGTCTACAATGTGCCGGTCTCTTCCTGAGGATGCGGCAGTAAGCAGGAAGGCGAGCTCACAGTTCTCCTGTGTGACCCCTCGCTAGCAGGACCAGAGGGTGTTTCAGATAAACAAGTAAACAGTGACAAGAGCCAGAGGTGGCCGACTAGCCACCAAGCCCGTATTTACTTGGTTAATCTGATGCACCATTAGGTATTTCCCAGATGTCGTCTCCTGGAAGAAGCCTCCCCTAGTCCATTGGCCAGGGACAGGGGTCTCAGGCACAAGGCTTAGTACCTAATTGAGACGGAGAGTTTCCTTCTCCACACCACCCACCAGCCCACAGACCCCTGGGGAAAGGCTACTAATCCTCTAGTACCCAGCAGGCAATTAGTACTTACTACAAGCTAAAAAATTTTCTGTTGAAGAATTCTAGGCGCTTTGGATATGGGACGTATCCAGTTGATTCCAGCTGGGGTTGTAGCTTAGTGGTAGAGCACTTCTCCTGGTGGAGAAGCCGACTCCAGTCAGACTGATGGATCTGCAA
Organism: Marmota marmota marmota; assembly: GCF_001458135.2. Lineage (NCBI taxonomy): Eukaryota > Metazoa > Chordata > Mammalia > Rodentia > Sciuridae > Marmota > Marmota marmota. The sequence continues at coordinate 34,232,892 of NW_026000005.1, read as the reverse complement.
ATTCAGAAAGGATCGTGGGGTTCAAATCAGAGTTTTTAAAATTTCAATGTACGGACCATTTGTTGAAGAAGCCATGAGTGGGAGTGTTCTTGCCCAGGACAGTATAAGCATCATAGAGTTCCATAAGATTCTTTGGTTCTTTAGTAAGTAAGAAGAATCAACACTAGAAAACTTGAAAAAGAATTTTAAAAAGAAAACAGCCAAACCACACAAACAAAAACAAAATCCTCTTGGTGAATAGGGATTACTTTGGGCCTGAGATAGGTGGCTCACAGGATCAGAGGGAAAACTGGGCACCAGGTTTAGAAAAGCCAGATCCATAGCATGTCAGGATATTTGTGGAGTAGGGAAGAAAACCAGCATGCTCAGGAGCCGCTCCAAGCCCTTACTCATTTCAACTAAGTCCAGGAAGAGAAAACACAGCTGGCGCAACTCAGGGCACAGACCTGCTTCTCGCTTTTACAGGTCACCTTAACTGAGACCACGACTACACTCAGGGGGAATTCTGCACAGGATAGGATGTTAGAAAAAAAGAAAATGGACCCTGAGTGTCCAATATCCGAGTGCCCTTTATAATTATGGAGCTTTACCAAACCGTCAGAATGTAAGTACAGGAACAGGTGACCCAGGGATGCTACAGAATCTCCTTCAGCAATTTCTAAAGAAAAAAATTCATGAGCCCCTTCCTGGAGTTATTTGAATGGAACATTGACTAGAAATAGGAGAACAAGCCAGATAACATCTGTCACCATTCTTTATAGATCTACCCCCCAAAAATCAACATTTCAGGAGAACAAAGAAATTATCCATCAGTGTGTCTTTTGTATGTGGGAGTGGGAAGTCACGCCGTCTCATTTTTTTGGTGTGGTGGTGACAGAAGGGCAGGGGCTCGAGGGAATGAGCTGTTGGGATAACCAGTTTCAGGGTTAATGGGTGGCGTCTAATTTATGTACAGATGTGTGTTCAGTGTTGCAGGTGCACGTCAAGATAAACATCCAGACACGTTGCTGCGCTGCAGGCAAGTTGCCCTCTTGTTGGAGCACCTGGGGTTTGCAAATTTGGAGAAGGCATCCCCACCCAAGCAACTGTCAAGAATGATGGATGCTGAACTCATAGGTGAGAGGGAGGCAGGAAAGAGAGGGCTAAGCTCTGGGAACCTACTCGTATTTAGTTCCATTCTCCTTGTCCTTAATTATCAGGGACTGGCGACTAGAAGTTCTATCCAGGATGCCCAGGAAGCCAAAACACCAGAGAAGTTATTAGAGAGGTAGTAAGAACAGCTTAGAAATTATCTGCGGGAGAGAGGAGAAGAGGAGGGGGCTGATAATGGGGGACAGAGAGACAAGGGGGCAGAGAACCAAAGGGAGAGACCGAGAAGTGATTTTTGCATGTCAGGAAAGAACAGGATAATTTCCCTTTGAAACTATTGTTTGCACAAGAAATCCTACTCTCCAGCTGTAATACCAATCATCCTTCTCCTGATTTTCAAAGCTCAACAGTCTTTTCATGGCCTTCCCAAATTCCCCTGGCCAATTCATCTTTCCTTTCACTTCCCATTCCTTTGTTTCTCATTTAAAAGCTAAAGGAGACTGGCAAACAGGCATTCAAAGTGTTACAGCCCACAGACACCATGTCCCCAAGTTTTAAAAGAAATAACAGCAGTCCTTTTCAGTCCTCACCAGATTGAAAACCATTTTCACATATGCAATCCCATCCAATTGCCACCTCGGCCCTGTGAAATAGGTCAGGCAGGCAATGTCTTTCTTCCAAGATAAGAAAACCGTGATAGAAAAATAAAGACCTGGGCTCAAAATGATGCAGCCAGTCAGGAGAGCAGTGGAGGGGCAAAGCCCAATCTTCCCTGCAAGTTCAAGTTCCTTTCTAACACCACACTGCCTGAAGTCTGTGCTCTTCACCACTCAACAGAGGGAAGTGTGATTATTCTGGAAAAGAGGGAAGGAGGTGGAACTGAAGCACTGCTCCTTAGGATGGGGATCCCCTGCAAATGCTCTACTGGTGGGGAGATACCATCCAATCCATCCATTCTGCAACGGTGCACAGAGGCATTGATACACAGCTATGTTGGGCAGGTGGCTGCTTCTCCTCCTCCATTGTGTAGCACTTATAAATTGGAGGGAAATGTGACCCATCCCCAACTCCAAAGACAGCCTCCAGTTGGTCTAAACCCATCAGACAATCCCATCAATTTACGATAAGAATTGGTCCATGGGGCTGGGATGTGGCTCAAGCCGTATCGCGCTCGCCTGGCGTGCGTGCCGCCCGGGTTCGATCCTCAGCACCACATACAAACAAAGATGTTGTGTCCGCCGAAAACTAATAAATAAGTATTAAAAAATTTTTAAAAAAATAATTGGTCCATGGGTGAACAATAACCCAAATTTAATTCAGCTGGGCCATGCTTTCCCCTGGGAGTCATAGTGGCCGGTTCGAGTTGGCTTAATGAGAGTGAAGCCCAGGACCAAGGCCAACTTTATGGCTGTGACTGGCAGCCACATAGGCCCTGCACTGACTAGATCCCCATCATTGATTTGATTCTCTGGTTTTGTCTTCTTGAAGGTCTTCATAATCATTGTTAACTTAAGGGGCCCCAATTTTTTTCTTTCTTACTAAGCCTCAAACATTATATAGACGATTCTGCGCAGGACTTTGATTTGTTAATGGAAAGTGGAAACAAGGAAACAGGCGGGCTGGCTACAGTAGGCTGCCATTCTGCAACCATGAGAAAAACCAATCACAAGAGCAGAGCCAACATTCAGAGGAGGGCAGAGCTCAGAGATCACAGTGAGCTGCAGTCCGGGCCATGCCTACAGTCTACCACTCAGTTGGACTCAAGGTCTTACAAGCTAAAATATCCCTTTCTTGATTTAAGCATATTTCAAAGAAATTTTCTGTTACCTGCAACTGAACACATCCTACATGATACAAGCACAGAATGAGTAAGAGAGCTCTCAATGCAACAAATTGACATTTAGAGTCACAACAACAGGGCAGGAAGGAGTGACCTCAGCCACCTCCTCCACACATTCTGCACTCCACCACAGGTTTTCTATGAACTTCGTCCTGTCCACTCACTCCAGCACCTAGGGGTACCCCTGCCTCATTAGCAACTTGACCAAATCAGCACCTACTTTCTGACTCCTTGGCATGCAACACACTCAGCCCTGAGTTGGGCTGAACCATTTATATGCCTTACAGCGTCGACTTGGCCAAGAGGCATAAAAATGGTAATGTTTGGAGCTGGATAGGACCCTATAATTTTCAAATGGAAACAAAGCTCACAGGGTAAGTGACTTGTCCAGGGACACACAGTGATGCAAAGGTCTTCCGAAGCCCAGGAACCATTCACACGTGTCTACGTACAAGTTAAAAGATTCTATCTTTCTCCCTATTAAAGAAAATACATGGCCCAGTTGTAAAGGGTTTGGTACACAAAACTATTCTATCTGCTCCAAGACAGACTCTCCAGCTGTTTACAAAAGTCCAGATCAGCTCCGTGTTCTATTCTGAGAAAACTTATCTATTCCCTGATGGAATTTAATCATTCATATTCTGTATTGAATTGTCTGGGTTCACAACCTGAATTATTCCACTGACTAACTCTGTGATCTTAGGCAAGTTTTTCATATCACCATGATTCAAATTTCCTCCTCAGTAGAACAGGATGATGGTATCTACCACAGAAAGGTGAAAGGATGAAATAGGTTAAAGAACATAAAGCACTATAACAGGACTTGCACATAGTCTGTGCTTAATGAAAGTTAGCTATTGTTACTCTTATTATTATACTCTCCCTTACAGCATTGCTCATGGGTTATCAAGGATATTGCTCATGATTATTAAGTTGATATTTTACTTTTTACAAATGTCTGCTTTACCTTCTCCCAAAAACAGCTTCAAGAGATTGATTAAATATGATTTCTACAACACCTAGGACAGGGCTCTGCTCTCAGTGAGTACTCAACAAAGAAATGTTGATTTGTTTTATTGTTGTTGTTGTTTGGTACTGGGAATTGAACTCAGGGGCACTCAACCACTGAGCCCATCCCCAGCCTTATTTTGTATTTTATTTAGAGACAGAGTCTCACTGAGTAGCTTAGGGCCTCACTTTTGCTGAGGCTGGCTTTGAACTCTAGATCTTCCCGTCTTAACCTTTCAAGCTGCTGGTATTACAGGCGTGTGCCACTACACCAGGCTGAAGAATTATTGATTTGTGATTCGCCTCCTCCTCTTCTGGCAGTTGGGATGTAAGAATTTCTTCTCCACCAGCTTTTAAAAAGCCTAGCTTTCTGGTTTGCAAGATGCAGAAGCCAACCAAGGTTGGGATGCAGCTCAATGGTAGAAGACTTGTGTAGCACACATGAGGTCCTGTGTTCAATCTCCAGCCTTCCCAGAAAAAAAAAAAAAATTAAGGGAAGTTTCCAGGATCTCCTAGAAGTGGCAGGAAAGAACCTTGTTCTTTGTTCTAAGTGCACACAGGACCAATACGAACTGGGCTCCATTATAAATGAAGACATTTGCATTACATGTCAAGAAAAACTCACTGTGTTGGGGCGCTGGTAAACTTTCAAAGGAGGTCATGGTGTTTCTTTTCTGGAGATGCAGAAATGGTAGAGGCTGCTTTTATCCTAGATGGCTGGAATGATATCCTCGCTGCTGTCAAGTGAACTGACAGGTGTCTCATGTTCTTGTGTGGACCTGAAATCAAAGCAAAGCAAAAACACAAGAGTCCTGGAAGTCAATGCCTCACAGCCCAGAAGATTCCCTGGAGCACCCACAAGTCACAGAAGCTGTGTCCAGGGCCACTTCTTTGTCTCCAGGGTGAGACAGGATTGGGGACAAGTTGTGAGGAATTAATGACATCTTATCCCTGCAGGAATCTGAGCTCCTTGGGAGAAAGGTGTGGTCTAAACACCAGGTATTGTTATAATGAATCAGAATTTCTTCCCTTCAAATCCTTTCTACACCTTAATACTCTTAACGATGAACCATTTCTAGGAAAGGAGAACAGGAGCCTTGAGACATCACTTTCCAACCCAGTGAAGTGTTTAGGTCCTTTCAGCCAGGCTTCCCAAGCTCTTTTCTTCTCGGGGATCAAATGCCTCCGAGTGTCCAGACACCCTTCTGTCTAAACAGGAAATTCCCTATTCCTGACCTCTACCTTTCCCTTCTTTTCCTTCCTCGGTTTTCTTTACCCTTTGACCTGAACATAATATAAATATTTAATCTCATTTAGTACCTGAAAAATTATCTTTATTTATTGTGTTTATTTAGGTGTAAGTTACTTAAAAACAAAACAGGAACTACAGGATTGGGTCAAATGGGTCTGATTTTTCCACTGGAGGTCATCCTTTTGGGTATTTAGATAATTGACTAATTTCTACCCAAACATGCCACAGATTTTTCCAGCCATCTCGTTTTTGGTCCTTCCTTCCCACCACATCTCCTGACAAAATCCTACTCACCTTTCAAAACCTCTTTCAGATAACCCCCCTCTGTGAAGACTTTCCTGGGAGCCCCTCCTGTCCCCTGCCAGCTACCCTCCTCTGCATTCCCAGAGTGCTCTGGGCAGGCCTGGTGTGGGTCTTTTCACAGCATGCAATTCTCTGGGGCCTACTGGGAGGCAATAGGTGTCCAAGCAGGACTCCTGAATCACCCTACCTGGCTTCCCAGACAGTCTTGAGATGCCAGGCAAGTGTGATCTTTTCTCTGGGCCAAAGATCTCATCTTGTTCATTTTGCTGTTGTTGTTGTTGTTTCTGATTTTGAGGAGATTCTATGCAATCTCTGGGGAATGAATAGAGAAGGAAGAAAAGGAACTGAAACAGTATAATTAATAAAGAAAAAGCTTGGAGAAGTTAGAAGAAAGAGGGGAGGGAAAAGGAAGGGTTTTGTAAAAGGAGAAAATACATCATTTGAGAGTGGTCCAGATGTCAAATATCCAGCCCCTGAGTTAGCATCCCTCACTCCAAGACAAAGCTGCTGTGAGCATCTGCACTGGAGTGGGTTGTGGGCTTCTGTGCTGGGGTGGGGGTTGCTATGTCAGCTAACTCCATGCTCCCATGCACCCATGAAGTCTTGGGCTGAGGCTGCGGTGCAGCGACAGGACGAGGCATGAGCGGGCAGGTTCCGCCAGCCTGCCCTGGCACAGTTCGCACAGTCTGCCTCTGAGGCAGGACCAGCCTTTCTGACTACCCCGCCCCCTCCTCTCCTAAGCCAGACCAGCATAGCCTCAGGCTAAGAGAAGCCTGTAGCTGTCAAGTTTGGGGATCAACTTATCCTTTTAACACAAAAGTCAGACCCTGTCATTCCCATCCTGAAGGCTCCACAGGTGCCCAGGATATAATCCAAGGATTTTACGATGGCCCCAGTGCCTGGCAGCTTCTCTGCACTCTGTTCCTACCTGGTCTTCTAGCTGTCTCTTAAAGATACAAACGAGGCTCCCCACTCCGTCGGCCTTGCACTTGCAGTTCCATTCTGAGGAGCTACTCCTCAGTTGCACAGCCTGCACCCTCGTTCATTCAGTTCTCAAATGAGCCCATTGGGAGGCATCTTCCATGACCACCTCTTTCTATGTTATTGTGAGACTGAATAAAAATTGTAAACAGGAGGGACTTCATAAACTGGAAGATTCTGTAGAAACCTGAGTCGGAGGCAACATGCTGTAGTAGAAAATCACTGAACTCAAAGCCACAGGGTTGAGCAGGGCCCAAGGACTGATTCCATCACTTACTTCCCCTGGGACTTTGGGCAAGTCATGTAACCTTAGTTTCCTTTTCTATAAAAATGGTCTGTTGTGAAATGGAGATACCATATGTAGGAGCAGCAAGTACTGGTTCCCAGCACCAAGCAGATCACTGGTCTGGATCTGCTCATGACCGAGAAGACACGGGAGCAGCACAGAACACCTGGTTCTGATGAGGCTTAAAAGGTCTGTCTGAGGAACAAGGAGGAGTCGGACTGAAGGGACCATAGGGAGAATGAGGAGGAGGTTGTGAAGAGCAGAAAAAGCAGTTTGGCCCCCAGAGTCACTAATGGGCATTAAGGATCCATTGATGGTTTTAGAGAAGGAAACAAGAAAAATAAATGTCCTCTGTGAGAAGTAGCTCAGGAATAGGGAATGCTCTGAAATCCTTGGGTTCTCCACTTCAGGGCTAGGAGGCACCCTACTAGAATGAAATGTGTGTTTCAGAGGACCAGGGCCTGACTGACTAGCATCTTCTTTCTCATAGCCAGAGCTCAGAGCAAAATATCTATCCAGATTTCTAGAACTTGGACCTTGTATTAATTATCTATGGAGACATAATAAATTATTTCAGGAATTGGTGGCTAAAAGCAAAAATGAGCATTTATTATGTCAGTTTCTGCAGAATAGAAATAGGTGAGGGAGCCTAGGTGAGTAGTTTGGACTCCAGGTCTCTTGCAAAGTTGCGGTCAAGATGTCACCCGAGGCTGCTGTGGTCCTCTGAGGATCTGACTAAGGCTGGGGGTTCAGTTCCACAGCAGCTTCCTCACATGGATGGCAAACTGATGCTGGTTGTTGGTGAGAGGCCTCAGCTCCTCACCACATAAATTTCTCCAAAGTGTTGCTTGATGGTACTTGTGACACTCAAGGACATGGGCACCTAATCCCCACAGTGAGTGTCTGAGAGAGACTAAAGCAAATGCTACAGTGACTCTGTGGACCTAACCTCAGAAGACACTCACCATCACTTCATGGTATTCTGACCAATTCTTATCCTCCGGGAGAGGTCTAGATAAGAGGGTGATCAGGCATCACTGGGGGCCATCTTGGAGACTGGCTACCATGGCCAGGGAAGAGTGATGTTGAATAGAAAGATCTTGGAACCAAATAGACCTGGGTTCCAATTCAAGTCCTTGACCACTCCCTGAGTGACCTTCTTTTATATAAAACAGGTGCCAAATAATAATGCCAATGTGGCAGAAGGGTTTTTTAAGAAGTCAGCCAAATGGTGAGTACAGAGTGCTTAGTCCAGTTCACAGGTACAGAGCCTTGTGAAACAAAGGCGGCTTTGCTTATTGGTATAAGGGATGAGTAGGTGGGGCACAGTTCAACATTCGTGTGGTCAACCGAATAATGCCCTGCACCAAGGTATCTGGGCCTCATCCCTGCAATATGTGAGCACGTTACCTTGATGGCAAGAGGGACTGCACAGATATAAACCTAGGACTTGGGATGGGGATATTATCCAGATGAGCCCAATCATGTAACCACAGGGGTCCTTTAAGAGGCAGGCAGTAAAGACACAGCCAGGAGAGAGCAATGTGAGAGCAAGAGCAGAGGACTGAGTGGCACAGCCAGGAGCCAAGAAACCCAGGTAGCCAACAGCTTGAAACCGAAAGAAGCAAGGAACAGATTCTCCCTTGGAGCCTCCAGAAAGAACCACCCCTGTCAACACCTTGGTTTGGGGATCACTTCTGGCCTCCAGAATAAAAGAATAAACTTGTTCTCTTTTAATCCACTGTTTGTACTAATTTGTTATGGCAGCAAGAGGAAACTAACTCAATCCTTTGAGAGTGCCTAACTGACACCTGGGGCTTAAGGAGGAGGCTGGATGGGGAGAGAAAGGACAAAGGAGGAGCAGGAGGAAAAGGTGCACATTACTGAACCTCTAAGGACAACCCGCCACCCTCTTGCAAGTCGGGGTGAGCCCTAACTCTCTAGGTGCTGGAGGTGAGGGAAGGAATGGGTTTGGGACCCAAATGCAAATGAGGTAGAAAGCAAAGGGCAAGACAGTGATTTTGCAGCTGACTGGCCAGGCCATGGACTTGACATTGACAAGAGGTAGCTATTCCTCATGCCCTCAGCGGCCCTGCTCCAAGGAGAGCAATCTGCAAACTGTTTTCTCCCCTCTGAAAAAAGGACACGGAAAGGCTCCAGGAAATGCCACCTCTAAAAACCTTCAGGGGGTGAAGAGGAGGGGGAAAGACAGCTTGTGTTCCTCTGTCCCACTTGCTGCTTTGTGACACTGAGAAAATCTGTTTTACCTCCACTGGCCTCAGTTCCTCTGTCAAATGAGACATTTGGGGATCACATAGGTGGATGCATACAGGATATTCCATACAACAGAACAGTAAGCAATTAGCACATGGTAGCTGTTATTATGGTAAGCAAGTTCATTTAGAAGCATTTATGAAGTACTTAATGTCTATGAGACAGTGTAGATGCTTGATAATAAGACATTGTCAGCTCCTTGTGAGTTTATGGTCAAGTGCAGGACACAGGCCATTCCTACAGGGCATCGAGGCCAGGCTGGAGAGTCCTAAGATTATGGGTACTCTAATAGGTAAGCAAAGAATTATTTCTGCAGCAAGACAGACTTCAACCCCATGGCAAACCTGAGAGCACTATCTGGGTCTAAAGACGACAATCAAAGTCTGGTCGTTCCTTTTCCACACCCCAAAGTCACCACGTGTAAGACAGCAGCTATGGCTGAGGATATGTAGCTCAGTAGTAGAACACTTGCCTGGCATGCATGAGCCTTGGAGTCCATCTCCAGTACAACAAAAGATAGAAAAAAAGAAAGGAAGGAAGGGAGAAAGGGAGGAAGGAAGGAAAGAAAGAAAGGAAAGGAAAGAAAGAGAGAGAGCAACTGTTCTTGGTTGGTGTTAAGATTTCAGTAAAATAGCTGGGTGTGGTGGTGCACACCTGTAATCTCAGCAGCTCCAGGAGCTGAGACAGGAGGATCACAAATTCAAGGCCAGCCTCAGCAAGGCCCTGAAAAACTGTCTCAAAAAAGAAAAGAAAAAAAGACAAGAAATAAAGGAGGGGGGGTGGATCTGATCTAGGGCTGTAACTCTGTGGTAAAAGTGCCCCTGGGTTAAATCTTCAGTACAAAAAAAAAAAAAGAAAAGAAAAGAAAGAACAAAAAAAAGGATTTCAATAAAATAATCCACATACTAATGGCTCCATTAGTAGCAGTTACTCTTATTAGTATAGAGAACCCAGGCTTTGGAATTATGCAGTTCTTTATTCCAAATCTAATGGATGCACTTACAATCTGTCTGATCTTGTAGTTTAAATTTACCAAGTATCTGCTGATCATTCATGAAACCAGAATGATCCCCCTTACTTACAGAGATGTCATGAAGTTGAGAGATATTTCATGCGGCGAGCCTGGCACTTGGTAGATTCCATAAAAGAGGGGTATGTTGGCCAGGCTCACCTGCAGGGAGAAGCTCCTCACACCACACAGAAATTGAATGACACTGGAGGGTCGTTCTGCTCCCTCAACTTTTGTTGCTCACCTGGTTGGCCCTGCTCGGAGAGATGGCGAAGGTGCTAAATTCTTGCTCCATACCAGACATGGCTAATAGAAAAAGTAAATACTGAGCCATGAGCAGTGCCGGCCAGAATACCTACAGGATCCTCTGTTCCATGCACAGCCACCTTCAGGCAGCCTTGCCAGGGTCCCCCTCTGGTCTGATGCAAAGGCAGTGCCTCCATCTTCAGGAGCCACACTGACTTCTCCCTGACAGAGGCTCTCATTGACCCTACTTGCAACCCAGCTGAGTGGGGCAAGAAGGCAGATGTGTCCTGTCCACAAATAAAACCCACATAATCTCCCAGGATAGCAAAGAAACAGAAGCTTCTATCTAAGTGCCTGTGTTTGGGGCTGGGCTGAGCTGTGCCCTTAAGAAGGGACTAGTACTATTATACCCATTTCCTGGTAAGTAAACTGAGACCCTGAGAAATGAAGTAGCTTGCTGCAGATGGTAAGAATCAAGATTCATATCTAGTCATTCAACTTTGGAAAGGTTTTAGTTTTTTTTTTTTTTTTTTTTTTGCTGCTGTAACTAAAGGACCCGACCAGAACAATTGTGGATGAGGAAAAGTTTATTGGAGGGCTCACAATTTCAGAGGTCTCAATCCATAGACAGCAGGCGCCACTTCTTGGGGCTCAAGGTGAGGCAGGACATCATGACGGAGGGAAGCAGCAGAGGGAAGAGGCTCACATGATGATCAGAAGCAGAGAGAGAGAGAGAGAGAGAGAGAGAGAGAGAGAGAAAGAGAGACTCCATGCAATAGATACAAATATATGCCCAAAGCCACACCCCAATTCCCACCTCCTCCAGCCACACCCCACCACCTCAGTTACCACTCAGTTAAGCCCTGTCAGGGGATTAATCACTGATTGGGTTAGGACTCTCACAACACAATCATGTCTCCTCTGAACCTTCTTGCATTGTCTCACAAGTGAGCTTTTTGGGGACACCTCAATCCAAACCACACAGAAGCCTGATTTTCCCACCAGGGCATGCTGACACAGTCTGAGGGTCCCAGAGTGCCAGAAATTGCCCCCTAGCTAACCATGGACTCGGGGAGGCTAAGAGGTAGCAGATGCCCACATGGGCATCTGTGGAATCCCAAGAGGCTCCCTGCCTTGATAGGATCCAACCAGACTCTCTAGCCCCTGTAGGACCCTGTCCCTCCCTTTCCTTCAGAGCCTTCTCCATTGCTCCTCTGGAGAGAACTCTGCTAAACCATTGCTGGAGCGAAATCTGCTAAATCATTGCTGGAGAGAAATCTGCTAAAACCAAGCCCTCCCCAGCACCCCCAGGTCAGCCCTGGGGAAAAGGCCTTCTTGGCTAAGGACACCAAAAACTTGTCAACCTTTCACAAGCGCTTCCCAGGCAGGGAATTAGAGCAAGAAGACAGAGGGGAAGGAGGAGCCATTGACCGGGCGCTTCCCCCCAAACACGGAGCCAGTCCAAAGCGTTCTGAGGGCTGGAGCCCAGCAAGTCGCAACTCACCCAGAGCTCTGCCCCTGCAGCTGCCCCAGCTAATTATAAGGGAGAGTTGAAAGGAAGGCTCCAAACTTCACATGACAGTGCCATTTGGTCTTCACCCTCCTTGTCTCCTCCTCCCTTCCTCTTCTCTGTTCCCTTTCCTTTTCTTCCCCCTTCTTTGGTTCCTGGCAGTGTGCTCAGGGTGGGTGTGGGTCAGCTGTGTGCACAGAACCACATGTTTCCTGGAGCCAGCATGGACTCTGCCTCCTGACCCAACACCATGGCTCGTCCATTGGTCCCCTTGAGAAACAAGCGAACAAGTGGCTTAGACTTGTCCCCCTCCTGCTGTCCTCACCTCACACTGTACAATGTGCTTAATGATTCACAAAGGCACTTAAGAGCATTCTTTATCCCAACAACCCCATATCATATACTATCAATATTTGGTGTCATCGACTCCTGACACTCTCCAAGATTATATATCCAGGTTCTCGTATCAAGAACATCCCAAGATCCTTCACGAAGAATCTTCACTGTAATTGACATCAGCATAGGCTTAAGGAAGGGACATCACAGTGGGGGGTGGGGGGCTGAGGGATGGATGAGGTGCCACCCACTTTATAGATGAGAAAACTGAGGCCAAAAGCATATACCACTTTGTCTGCAGACTTTAGCTAAATAGGAGCTAGAGGGGTGGTAAAGAGAAAGGGATGCCCTGGCAGGGTCAACAGAGAATCAGCAGGGACCTGGGTGGGTCAGTAAATTGGACACACAGGGAAACCAACAGGATTCCACTTGAAGCCTCCAGCTTGACCAAATCCGAGTTTTGGGGGATCTGGAACCAGGTGTGCTGTGTGGGTCTGGAGAATAAGACGCTGGTGGACCCACATGGCCCCTCACTGAGGTGGAATGCATGTCCCCAGACAAGGCAGCCAAGAAACAGAGGAGGAGACGCTTGCCGGAGCGACTCAGGAACACTTGGTTCCATGGTACGAGTCCAGCCATGCAAACAGGGAGAACTTGCCAGAGCTGGAAACCTGTAACCAGCTGTTTCCTCCCCACCCCAGTCTTCACACGACTTCATCCTGGTCAGGTCCTCTGACAGCTAGGATCCAACACTGGCAAATCCGTCTACAACAGAAGGATCCAGACACTACTGTTCACAGGCAGCCACAGAGCTCTGTGCAACCTTTGAGATGCTCCTGCAGCCTTGCAGTCATAACTGGCCCTCTCTCCTGGCTCCTAGTAGCCCAGGGCTACCAGCCCATGCTCCCCATACCCCTTGCACAGTCTGAAGTCATCCCTAGACCTGCCGAGATCTGACCAACGGCCGCCAGTTTCCCCAGACCTCCCAGACCCGGAGCCCAGAGCCTGTGCTCTCCACATCCACAGAGCCCTCGCTAGACACCCATTCTCATAGGCTGGAACTGCTAAGATCTGATTTGTTTTTCTCCAACCACACCTAAGCTCCCTCAGCTTCTGTCTCATGCTTTATCTTCTCAGAGGTTCATCAAAGAGAAAGATGAGGAGTGTGATGAGAGTAGTTCTAAATAATGGCATAAGGAAAGGCGGAAAGATCTACAGACGAGTCTAAGAATCCCTCCCTGCTAGCTTATTCTTCCAAATGACCTAGTGGGAAATTTAATTAAGAAGATCAACGGGTCAAGTTTTGGGAGGGCCTTTGGAATTCTCCAACAATCTCCAAAGGACTTGAGAAATGTTTGGAAACAGAAAGTTAATCATTGTGGAATCATTCAAAAACAAAAAATAAAAATAAAAACACTGAAATGACCTCTGACCCAAATATTGCTTCCTCTTAAGATACAATTCCATACTGACATAAACCCTATTTGTCTAGGTGCCTGGCTTCCTACATACAAATAAATGTGTGCCTACAACATCTGCAGGGCCTGAAGATACCAGAGATTGTGCCCACCCTGATGGAGTCACCAGAATCAACAAAGAAAATATAGAACATTCAGTTTTGCATTTTAGGTAAACAACAAATGCTTTTTAATATATGTCTCAAATATTGAATGAGATATATATATATATATATATATATATATATATATATATACACTAAAACTAGCTATTTATCTGAAACTCAAATTTAACTGGACATTCCAGATTTTATCTGGCTTTCTAGCCATAAACATCTACTTCTAGGTCCCCAACAGAGGTATCCTGACCCAAACCCATGTAGATATTCCCCCATGAACATGACCCTTGACCCATTGTGAATTTTCCCTATTTTCATATAACCATCTGACATTATCCAGGGCTGAGGATCTAAGGAATAGCAGACTTTTTTCCAGGCCTTTCTGCATCTGCCTGGCTCCTCAACTCACTCAGGAATATGGTCTGTGACTCAAAGGATAAAGGGAAAGGGGTGCTCAGATTCTCAAAATGTCAAAGACCTTTGGCATTCCAGAAGGTTATTATATCACTCCTTCTAAATTCTTCCTCTACTGTAGCCCTGGGAGAGGATGTTTGGGTTAAGGACAGGATGAAAGTATTGGCTCATATAAAAAAGTTTAATTCCCTGGTGCTAGAAAAAAAATCAAAGTGGCTTAGATTGCTCTTTCTGGTTTCTAAGGTAACATCACAGAGATGGCCTGGGCGGAGGTGGTGCTGTCTTAGTAGATCTGTTGCTAACAGATGGGAGGAGTGGTTTTGTGCCTGTTGAGAATGGCTCCCAACCCTGCACTCTGGGCACAGAGACTGGCCATGTCATGGGGCATCCCAGGATATTCCCATGCCCTTTCCCTACACACAGAATGGACAGCTGTGCCCCCTCCAAGTTGGTGGGCTCTCTCTCCTAGTAAAGAGGAAAAAAGATCTCCCAAATGCTTGCTAGGGTCCTTGGAAGCATCTCCCGTGGGGCTTTTCTCTTTCTGGGCACGTGTAAACAAGACTCCCTCATGTTCTGACTCACTCTGAAATGAGCTCCACACAGAGCCCGGGTCTCTCTCTGGCAGCTTGGCAGTCAGCCTGGGAAGGTGAGGAAGGAGCATTCTCCCTCCGTGTCTCAAGTTCGCTGGCCTCGGAGACTCACACAGCCAGCCTTCTCGCTCCAGGTTAGATTAGGTTCACTTAACCAGCTGGGTGTCTGCGGGTGGGTAATGTCTGCGAACATCAGGGGAATCCTCAAAGGGCAGAGCAGAGACCTGACACCAGTTGTCTTGTGAGAGCAAGCTAAGGCTTAAGGCTGTCAGATCGGATTTTGGAGGTCTCTGGGGCCTCTCTCTTGAAAAACAGAGTCTTCAAAATCAGCAAAAAAGGTCTCTGGTCTCCTAGAACCCAACCAAATTAGAGAAAAGTGATGGAATTCCAAGGGTCCCTGAGGAAAATAAAGAAAAATAGAAGAATAAAATATAGCAAGAGTACTGCAGGAATTTCCTAAGAGTAAAAAATGCCTGGCCTAAAAACAGACAGAAGAATGAACCTTTGTCAGGAACTCCTATCCTTCAGGGTGGACATTACATGAAGAGACACAGTCCCAGTGCTCTCTGAGTGGGTTAAAAAGAGGCCTTGGTGACAGCCAAGTACCACTCAAAATCAGAAAGTCTGTGAAGACGTCTGTGGATGTAGAGGAAACCTCTCCAACGGGCTCAAGGGAAGAGAGAGGTTTTGGAAAGAGTAACAGGAATGGCGTGGAGTCGGACTGTATGGGTTCCTGGAACAGGAAAGCCAAAGCCCCTGTGATCCAGGGCCACTCTCACCCATCTTTAACCTATGGGCTCCTTCCTCCATGCTTGCTACTGAAAATTTGTTCATCTTGTCCTGATCACAATATCCCAGCCTAAGACTTCTCAGCTCCCACAAGCATCCCGGGGGGGGGGGGGGGCCTTTTTTTCGACCTTCCATTCATACTTATGAAAGAGGAAATCTAATTGGCCCAGCCTCACGTGGGGATGGACCCTCATAGGGTCTGAAAAGACTCCAAGCACTGACCCTCACTACCCAGGAACAGAGGCAGAATAGGCAATGCCTGAAACAGAAAAGAAGTAAGGTCACCTTTAGAAGAGGGAACTCTCCCACTGTCCATGATGAAGAAGAAGAATTTAGACTCCAAGTCAGAAGCTCATATGGTTTATTGGGCACTATGTGAAGATTTTGATATATATAATCCTGTTCCATATTCCCTCCAGTCTTACACAGTAGGTTGTTATTTCCATTATACAGATAAGGAAGGAAAGCTGAAACTCAATATAGTAAGTGACTATGGTCTCTCAGCCACTCTGGTCCAACTCAGATTGAATGACTCTTATCCAGTACATTTTCAGGTAGAGTCAGCCTCCAAACAAGGTTCTTCCTCTGCAAGTAGAGTCAAATGAAACTCAGTATTAAAGGGCAATCTACTCCCCAAAGCCCCCTGAACAAGAAGGAATAGGAAGGAGCTGGGCTGATGGCACACACCTATAATCACCACAGCTCAGGAGCTCTGAGAGGCAGGAGGATCATGAGTTCAAAGCCAGCCCCACCAGGTCCTAAGCAATTCACTGAGACCCTTTATTAAAAAAAAAAAAAAAAGGTGGGGGGGGGCTGGGGTGAGGCTCAGTGATTAAGTGCCCCTAGGTTCAATTCCTGATATCACTCTACCCCCTACCCCAGAAAAAAAGAATAGGAAGGGAGAGGAAGGATGAAGGAAGGAAAGTGGATTTTTTTTCTTTGAAGAAATAAGAAGACAGCAATAGCAGGAAGGTGGGAGAAGTCTGGCCTTCTGAGAACCCTGGGAGAGAGTGGGGGCAGGGGAGAAAAGTGGAATCCAAGGCCACAGAAAAGTACTCACTTTAAAGGAGTGATTTTGTTGTTCTTTGTTCCTGTACCGGAAGTGCCTATTTTAAAAAAAAAAAAATCCTGCTGTTGCTCCAGCAACAGATAGAAGCAGAGCCCTGCAAAGGCTTTAGCAGGTCCAGAGCATTTTCTATCCCCAACTCCCCAACATTTCTATTGTCAAGGGAAAAGGGCAGAGTCCTGCCCAGGCACACTGCTGAGAAGACCCAGCAGAAACCCAAGTTCCACTTGAACTAGAACAAAAATTAAAGACAGGAATGGTGGAACAGATGCAGGGGTGCTCTGGGCTCTGCCCAGTTATACCTGAGGACTGTGACCGTGACAGACCAAAATCAAGCCCTGGAGAGAATACACAAGAAAAGGAAGAAGAGACATGTTCAAAGCTGAAACGGGTGTGAGTGTGCACACACACACACTCATACACACACACACTCCTGGAGACCCACAAACACACACAGAAATAGAGACCAGAGAGAGAAAGGAGACTGACTGTCTTGCTTATCCTCGTGAAGAACATCTGGATTTCTCAGTGAGACCTGACTTGGGTCTTTTCCTCATTTTCCAGCTGCACCGAATGGTGAAATGCCTGGCGTGAGGGGCACAGTGAGTCAGCCCAGATTAAACTCTGTCCCTCTGCCCTCCGCTTTGCTCTTTGCCAGACCACACAGCTTCTCTCCCTGTCCTGCCAAGCTGGCTTAGCTCACCACCCAGGTAACGCACTTCAAAGGCACTAGGGTGAGCTGGGACGGGCTGGGCCAACCTCAGGACAGGAGCAGATTCCAAAAGGCACTGGCCCAGACGCTCCTCATCAATTTTCTTGAATGCCTCTCCCCCACCTCCCTCACTTCCCTCACACTTTGAATAACCCCTGGAAGTCAGAAGTGGAAAACCCAATTTTTCACCAAGGCTGTCAGCTTCTTCGGCACGGCCGGCCTGTGCGACTCTGTTACTGAGAGGTTGACCAGATGTCAGCCAATGTCAAAGCCCAGTCCTGCAATATGACTCTGCGTGTTCCTTCCCGGAGTGGATTATACTATCTAGGACAGTCAGAGAGACCTGGGGGCAGGGGTGGGGTGCTCATATGACCAGAGAAACAGAACATTGATCAAAGTGTGTGTACTGTAGGGATGCCGCTGCATGTGGACCTTACAACCTCAAGGCCAGTGGCCTGCATCTTTCTTAAGACATCACCCTTTTGCCACATTCTACTAACTATGAGTGTCTCCTGTGGAAAACCAAAGATCTCTGCCATCAGGAGATATACTCTTCTTTGTGTCCCTGGCAACCTGAAGTGAAGCCCAGTGCTAACTGTGTTAGGAGTCTGCAGAGTTGGGTTCATTTGCTGGTGGCCTCCTCTGACTTCTTTGAAACACTACAGAACTTGAGAATTAGGAAAATAAAGTCACCACATTTCTTCCCCTCTCCAGTTCTTTCTTCCTTGCCAGTTGGGTTCATGCATGAGATTCAGTACTGGTCCAAGAACTCAGAGCCTAGGAATCATGGATGCCCCCTGTGTAATCCTGGACATGTCACTTGGCCTCTATAACAATGTTGCTTCATACGACTTTCTGCTTGACTCAGGAACTCAAATTATTTAATTTTAATTCATTTTAACTCAAATAGTCAAATGTGCCTAATAGCTATCCTATTAGAAAGTACAAACTTAGAAAATTTCCTCATTTTCCAAAGGAATTTAGAATAAGAACAATCCTACCTCTTGGATTGTCATGAGGATTAGATGAGACACTTATTGAAAATGCTTCATTGGATTATCTGATATATAATGGGTGTTACAGAGAGATCAGTATGTTTCTTTAATTAACATTATTGGTATTAATATTAGTATTGCCCTTGTCATTATCATACAGCTTAGATTTTAAAAAAAGAAGAATTTAGAAATCTTCCTGTTTAGCCCAATTTTACTGGTAGAGAACCTAAGGACAAAAATGGCATTGATTCGGCAAGTACTATGGGAGACAGAAGCCCAAGATTGTCCCCAATGATCCATGTTCCTGTGTGATCCCATCCCTGGGGTGTGGGTGAGACCTGTGACTTGCTTTTTACCTCTAGACTGGGTTGTTGCCTTATATGGTAAAAGGTAAACAGATTTTTGCAGACATAATTAAGGTCCCTGAGCAGGTGACTTTGAGTTGCTCAAAAGGGTAAGCCTGACATAACGAGGAAAGCTTTTCAAAAGAGAGCCTGGGTGTTCCCTAAAGTCAGAAACAAGCCCACAATGACTTATTTCAATAGGCCCAGCTAAACCATGCCTACCCAAAATGAGACAAGAAATAGGTGTCATTCTGAGCTCCTACATTTGTGGCAATGTATCTCATAGCAGAGAAAACTAAATCATATACTTGAAAATGGTCTGTTGCATTTCCATTTAGTGTAAGTGGAGTGAGAGAGAACCTACATGTGTGTGTGTGTATGTGTGTGTGTGCACGCACATGTGTGTCAAACTCTGTCCCTAACTCATCCTGACTGTGGTCTATTCCTGTGTTTTAGTCAGCTTTTTCACTGCTGTGACCAAAAGACCTGACAAGAACAATCTTGAAGGAGGAAAAGTTTCTTTGGGGCTCTCAGTTTCAGAGGTCTCAGTCCATAGGCGGCCAGTTCCATTGCTCTGTGCCTGAGGTGAAGCAGAACATCATGGCAGAGGGTGTGGTAGAGGAAAGACACTGGGGCATGGCACCAGGAAACAGAGAGAGAGACTAAGCTCTGCACACCAAGGACAAAATATATACCCCCAAGGCACCCACAGGGACCCTCCAGTCACACCCTTCCTGCCTACAGTTACGCACTACAGTTACCAATCCCTATCAGAGCATTAATGCACTGCTTAGGTTAAAACTCTCATAACTCATTCATTTCACCTCTAAACCTTCTTTGGGGGACACCTCATATCTAAACCATAATATTTTACCCCTGGTCCCCAAAATTCATGCCCATCTCATAATGCAAACTATATTTAATCCATTTTTAAGAGTCCCCATAATCTTAACAGTTTTAGCATTGCCCAAAAGTCCAAGTCCAAAGTCTCCTCTGAGACTCAAGGTGAACTCTCAGCACGAGCCCCTGTAAAAACCAAAAGCATGTTACATATGTCCACCATATAAGGCAGAGTAAACACTTCCATCCCACCAGGGAGAAATAGGGGCAGAGAAATAAGGAATAGGGCCATATTAAGTCCATCTGGGCACACAAGTCCTGTAGCTCCACATCCAGCACCTGGGGCACATCACATCATGATATTTTCTCCAAAGGGATTGTGTAGCTCCGCCCCTGTGGCTTGGCTGGTTGCAGCCCATATGGCCTCTCTCTTGGTTTGTCTCTGCTTGATTCCTGCAACTTTCCTCAACAGATGTCCCTTTCTTAAAGTATCTCACAAACGAGCTTTTGGGGACATCTGATATCTAAACCATAACACCATGGTTTGTTGGAAAAGCAAGGTCTGGTTAATGACCTTCTGTTCTATCCCCTTAATATACCTTGGCCACCTTGACTGACCTCAAATTTGTACTTATTTGTTCCTGTCTATCTTCCCTGCTATATTGCAACCCTTGAGTGTACAAGGACTACATCTGACATTCGAGTCGCAGCTCCTGGCTCCGGAACTGGTACATAGTAAGTGCTCAATAAATAAATACTTGCTGACTGAGGAGGTTTCCAAGAGGGAGACAGGCTTGGGAACTCTTGACTGGTGAAAAAATGTTGACCTACCAAAAAAGGGAGAAAGGCCATTCCTAGCAAAGGTGGAAATGAACAGTCCCTGCTTTTTGAGTTCTCCCCCATTTATTACTATAAAAACTCTGGTGGAGCTGGTAGATAGACACACCTGGAAAGGTTTTAGTAACTGACTAAACAAAACAGATGGACACATGGAAGAATATAATCAAAAAGTATCCCATTTAAATCATTCTAAAAATCATTTTTAAAAAAGCAATTTTTGAAAAGGCAATGGATCTGAATAGACATCTTTCCAAAGCAGATATACCAATAGCCAGTAAGTGCATGAAAAGATGCTTAACAGGCAAATCAAAATTACACTGGGCTATAATGTCATACATACCCAGTAGAATGATTAAATCAAAACTCAGATAATGTTATGTGTTGGCAAGCATGTAGACAGTTGGAACCATCATATACTGCTCCAGGGAATGCTCAAAGTATAGTTACTTTGGAATATAGTCTGGCAGTTCCTCAAAAAGTTAACCATAGAGTTAGTTATCGTATGAACCAACAATCTCTTCCAAGGTGTATCACCCAAGAGAAATGAAAACATATGTTCACGCAAAAACCTGTGCATGAGTGTTCGTTTTGGCATCATTCTTAATAGCCAAGAAATAGAAGCAATCTAAATTTCCATCCACTGACAAATGAATA
Source organism: Marmota marmota marmota (assembly GCF_001458135.2). NCBI lineage: Eukaryota > Metazoa > Chordata > Mammalia > Rodentia > Sciuridae > Marmota > Marmota marmota. The sequence continues at coordinate 34,211,938 of NW_026000005.1, read as the reverse complement.
AACAAAATATGGTATGTCCACATAATGGAATATTGTTCAGCCATAAAGAGAAATGACAGTATACTAATCCATTCTACAACATGGTTGACTCTCAGAAACAGCATGCCAAGTCAAAGAAGGCAAACCACAAAAGATCATGTATCATATTCCATTTACGGGAAAGGTCCAGAATGGGCACATCTATAGAAACAGAAAGTAGTTTATTCATTGCTTAGGACTAGGGGCACTGGAGAGACTGTGAGGTCACAACTAAACAGCTCAGAGTTACTGACAGAGGTGGTAAAATGTCCTAAAATTGATTATGGTGATGATTATACAACTGTATGAATGTACTGAAAAAAATCATTGGGTTGTATCCTTCAAAAGAGTGGATTGCATGGTATATGAATGATCCTATTTCTATAAAGCTGTTACTAAAATTTTAAAAATACCCTAGACTTCTCAAATGGCTTTGATTCCGCACACTCTTCCACACCTTCTTGTTCTTTTTGTTCCTCAATAGATTAGATGACACCACCCACATCCAGAAGGGCAGCTCTTCTTTACGCAATTCACTGACTCAAATGCTAATCTCTTCCAGAAATACCCTCAGGGACACATCAGAAAGGTACCAGCTCTCTCAACCCAGTCAAGCTGACACATAAAGTTAACCATCACAGCCAAGCAGGTGGGTCAGACCTGTAATCTCAGCTCCTCGGGAGGCTAAGACAGGAGGATGGCAAGTCCAAGGCCAGCCTCAGCAACTTAGGGAGACCCTCAGCAATTTAGCAAGACACCATCTCAAAATAAAAAGATCTAGGGAGATAGCTCAGTGGTAAAGCACCCCTGGGTTCAATCCCCAGCACCAGGAAAAAAAAAATTTTAATAATTTTTAAAATAAAAAACCTAACCACCATAGCCATTCATCTAGCCACCACACATCTCTTTTCCTTCTTTCTAGAATAGTCTCTGAGACTGGTTGGTCTCTCTGGTGGCTCATGTGGCGACTCTCCTGACCTTTGCTCTCAGCAACTGTCCACTGCACCTCCCCTGAACCAGAACCCCAGTGACTGTCCACCAGCAGTGGCTCTTCCAGGCAGTCTGGCAGAGAAGCTAGCTTGACAGGTGAGTGTGTAGACTGTCAACTCAAACTGTCAGAGCCCAGGGCCCAACTCTGCTTCTTAGCTGGGTCGACTTGGGCTAGGTTAAGCCAGTCAGTGCCTCCATTTTCTCAATTATAAAGTGAAGCTGATAAATGGGTTCTCCCTTATGAGACGGCTGTGACCATTAAATAAAATAATGCATGTCAAGTGGCTAGTATGCCTTAAGCCTTCGAGGAAAGTTAGTGACATCTAGATCTGTACCAATGCCCTGCTCTCCAGCCGGGCTATCTCCTCTGTGCTTAGGGTGCTTCACCCCGAGGTCTCTTCTCCACCTACTTCTTCTCCCTTTTTCTTCAGGGCTTCCTCTGCCCACATCATCTGCCCCATCCTCGCAGAGGTCCAGAGGCCTCAAGACCATGGATCTCCACCACTCCTTTCTCAAATATGTCTTTTTGTTGTTCACTGAAATCTTCCTTTAGTAGGCAGGCATATCATCTATTTCCCTATTTATTACTCAGGAAGGTTTGGATCCACGTTTAGGGTACAAAAAAATGCTTCATAAACACGACACACCTGAAGCTAAAGAGCCATGCTGTTCTCCTACAGTCAAGTACCACTTAACATGGGGGATACCATCTGAGAAATGTGACATTAGGCATTTTGTCCTTGTGCAAACACCGTAGAGTGTACTTACCCAAACCTAGATAGATGGTATAGCCTACTACACACGAGTCCCTAAATGTATGTGTGTGTGTGTGTGTACACACACACACACATATATACGTACATACATACACATGTGCCTATACACATACGTATATACACACACGTACGTAAGATGAAGCCCATCACTCCTAGGGACATGATGGCTAAAACAGGAGATTAGATCAAGCACGAGAGAGAGAAAGAGAGAGAGAGATGCAAGAAGACATGGTATGGTATGCATGAAATGTCTGAAGCTGCTGCAGGCAGACCATGGCAGACTGTTTCACAGTCCATTTTTATATAAGTAGAAGTACAGTCCAGCAATAAAAAATACAGTAACTATATAAACAAGTAACCTAGTCATTTAGGATCATCCTGTAGTACTGTGTGGGGACTGTCCATAATTGCATATGCTTTCCTGTGAACAACTGGAATGAAGCAGGTTTGTCTGCTCCGATGTCACCACCAGGCCTGAGTCAAGCATTGCACCACCACGTCAGGATGGCTACCATGTCACTAGGCAGTAGGGACATTTAAGCTCCACCATCATCGATGGGACCACCACCACACCTGCAGTCCACCATTGACTAAAATGTCATGCAGTACGTGGCTATGTTCTAAAATTCAGCCCATGGGAAGGCAGAAGGCAGAGCTGGGTAGAAGGAGCAGGATGGCCCTGGAAGGGTGGCTGAGCTGAAGGATGGTTTCATGGGATTCATTATCCTATTCTGCCTGCATTTTAGTTTGTTTGAAATTCTCTACAGTGAAAAGTTTTTTAAATAAATTCAAATAACCAGTCAAATATTTTTAAAAGAAGGAAGGGGGAAAAAAGAATGGGAGAGAATGAGCCAGTCCTATCCTTAAGGCTTCAAGTTGTTAAAGAGGCCAGAAGTGAATTGAAGCTTCCCTCCTTGAACCTGTGTGTCTCCAGGTCCCACCCAGCCTGCATCCCTCATGCATCTTGCCCACACTGCAAACTCTGTTCTGCAGCTGGGAGAAAACAGACATCGGAATAGAGGAGACACATGGGCATGGTTAATCAGTATTTGTTATTGTGGTTTTGGTTTTCAGTTATTTCTTTTTTGATGGGGTAGGGGGAGTGGGTCCAAAGACCACTGCAGGAGATCCTTAGCATAGACATTCACCTCTGGGGTTCCAATCATGCAGACTATTGGCTCCCCTCATTTCACATTCCAGTTCCTGCCAGATTTATGCAGCTCCTGACATTTTCAGATCAAGACCCTTCTGATTCAGATATGCCTGCTTGTGCTTGCACGTGGCTTGCGTATTAGAGAGTCATTGCATCAGATGAAAAGGGCACACATCACCCCTTTGTGTGTGTGTGTTTCTGGGGATTGAACCCAGTAGAGCTCTACTTTTGAGCTCCATCCCCAGTATGTTTTTATTTTTTATTTTGAAACAAGTTCTCCCTAAACTGGCCTTGCTACATTGCTGAGGCTGGCCTTGAACTTGTGACTCTCTTGTCTCAGCCTCCTGAGTGGCTAGGATTGCAGGTATGTGCCACCATGCCTGGCTCATATAATCTCTTTCTGAGGACCAAATAAAGCCCTGTACCTGGTCAGATCCATGGCTCCTCATTTTAGTCAGCTAGTTCACTGCTGTGACTAAAAGACCCGACGAGAACAACTTTAGAGGAGGAAAAGTTGGTTTGGAGGCTCACGGTTTCAGAGGTCTCCGTCCACAGACAGCTGGCTCCATTCTTCAGGGATCAAGGTGAGGCAGGACATCATGGTGAAAGAGTGTGCCAGGGGGAAGCAGCTCACATAATGATCAGAGAGCAAAGAGAGAGGTCTCCACTCACCAGATACAAATATATATCCCAAAGCCACACCCCAACTCCCCATCTCCTCCAGCCACACCTCACCTGCATCCAGCTACCAGTTAATCCCATCTGGGACTAATTCACTGATTGAGTTAAGGCCCTTACAACCTGATCGTTTCCCCCCTGAACCTTCTCACATTGTCTCGCACATGAGCTTTTTGGGGACAACTCACATACAAACCATAACATTCCTTAGGTAAATTTTTTTTTTTTTTTTGGTACCAGAGATTGAACTTAGGGGCACTCAACCACTGAGCCACATCCTCAGCCCTATTTTGTATTTATTTAGAAACAGGGTCTCACTGAGTTGCTTAGTGCCTCACTATTGCTAAGGTTGGCTTTGAACTCATGATCCTCCTGCCTCAGCCTCCCAAGTTACTGGGATTACAGGCCTGCACCACCATGCCCAGCTCTCATTTAAACTGAACCTCTAGAGCCAATGTTGAGCCGATATTGTTTCTTCCTATCTATTCCAAAGTCCCAGTCCCAGCCCATATCAAGCCCTAGGAAATGTCCAGAGTGGACTTGTAATGCCAGATTCATGGGACCCTAATAGACCTCCAGGAGCCGAATCTGATGCAAGCCCACAAGAGTCTTTATTGCAAGCTCGAGCCTGGACTCACAGCCGTTTCTGACGCAGGGGTCCCGAGGAGTGAGTCCTGGCCCCTAGTTCAGTGAGATTTTATAGGTTTGGGGGGATACTCTACATGTCACAACATCACACAGCCAATCATTTCACACCGCAGAAAAATCAAACAACAACTCATAACATTGTTCACTGGCGGGAACAAGTTGGATAGGGGTGATTGGTTAGTTCAAGTGGTAGATACATTTGAACTGATTGGTTTAGGCCTCGAGGGGTTGCAAGAGTGTATATGCTAAACTGCAGGGTTGCCTAAGCCTATTATTAATCACCAAAACTACTGGGAAGGTCACCTGGTACTTAAGGTATCTTCCCTGTCTCACTCTGATTGGTTGTTGCTAGGGTCCAAAATTAGGCCTCAAGCATACTTTTGATCTTTTCAGGAACTTACATTTGCTGAGTCAAGGACATCTGGTACGCACAGGGTAACTGTGTGCCTAGGTTTTCCAAGGACAAGGGTCAACCCTCCCGCCTTGGACAGGCTTTACCCTGAGGCACAGGCTGGTTTTTCAAAATGGAGTCACATCAGTTTCTCAGACTCCAGCTCTCTCTACCCCCACCACTCTACCCCCACCACACAACCCCCACCACCACTGCCCTCTCCCATCCGGCTGAGTTTCTAACTAACTTCAGAAAACAAACGATTATGGAGGGTTTAATAATCACCAATGAAGGAAATTCAAATTTGGTTTCTTTTCTTTTGCCTTTAATATTTTGGTAATCTAGAAAAGGTAACAAGAGAGTCTGGCTACTAAGTAATCAAGAAAGAAAGGAAGGAAGGAAGGAAGGAAGGAAGGAAGGAAGGAAGGAAGGAAGGAAGGAAGGAAGGAAGGAAGAAACAGAACAAAAGAAAAAAAACTAACAGACTTCATTTGTTTACCCACAAATGTCCTCTGAGCACCTGCTGTGGCCATTGCTGGGTAAACCCCAAGCAATACCACATGAACAAGGACTCAGATTGCCTCCTATCAAGGCACTTTCTTGTAGGCCTAGAAAGACCAGGAGAATAGAGATGCAAGTCTGAAAATTCTGCCTATTAAAATACCCATCCATGTAAAGGTGATTAAAGAGGACAATGTGAATAAGAATAATAAACGACTACTTGAACAATTACTATGTATTATGGGTTGAATTCTGTCCCCTCGGAACTCATATGTTAGGGTATGAAGTGTTGAACCACCAACACTTCAAAATGTGCCCGGTGTATTGGAACTAGTGTAGTTGCAGTCATAATCAGCTACGATGAGGTTATAATGGACAAAAGGGGGCCCCTTAATCCAGTCTGACTGGTATTCTTCTAAAAAGGGGAAATGTAGGCCTAAACACTTATTAAGAAAGAATGCCACATGAAGATTGGACTTATGGTGCCACAAACCATGCAGCTTGGAAAGAGCCCTGAAACAGACCAGGATCTGCTGACACCTTGATCTTGGACTCTGGCCTCAAGAACTGTGAGACAATTAGCTTCTGTTGTTTAAGTTACTTGGTTTGGGATATTTTGTTAGGGCAACATTAGCAAACTAATTAATACACCATCTCATAGTTGTGGTGCCAAATGATTTCATAGATTATTTCATTGAACCCTCATAGCAACCTATTAATGTGGATCATACCCATTTTACAGAAGAATACACTGAGCCAGAAGGAAGCTAAGCAACTTTCTCAAGGTCAAGCTGCTCAAACCAAAATAGGAGAGTGATATTCAAAGCTTAGGGCTCAAGGAAACCCAACCTCCACATTCAATCTACTACAACTGGGTAAATCCACATCTTTCTTCTCTTTCAATTCTTGTTCTAAATAGATGTTGTCTCTTGATTGGCTTGTTAAAATACTTCCATCTCCTACTTGGTAGTCATATTGCTGCATTTACTTGTTCTAAGTCTTTTCAAGCAGAAGGAACTAGTAAGTCATAACGATTATGCCATATACGGTACCTCCTACCTCCTTATTTAGCAACAAATTGGAAGCAAATTCTTCTATCCCTGTGACCTCTCTGTATACCGTAATGCCAGATTCATGGGACCCCAATAGACCTCCAGGAGCTGAATCCGATGCAATCACATAAGAGTCTTTATTGCAAGCTCGAGCCTGGACTCACAACCGTTTCTGACGCAGGGGTCCCCATAGGAGTGAGTCCTGGCCCTTAGTTCAGTGAGAATTTATAGAATTTTTTGGGGGGGGATACTCTATGTATCACAACGTCACACAGCAAATAATTTCATATCTCAGGAAAATCAAACAACAACTCTTAACATTGATTAGCACATTCACTGGTGGGTAAGGGTGATTGGTTAGTTCAAGTAGTGGACACCTTTGAACTGATTCGTTTAGGCCAAGAGGAGTTGCAAGAGTGTATATGCTAAACTGCATGGTTGCCTCTTCCTGTTATCAATCACCCAAACTACTGGGAGGGCCACCTGGCATTTCAGGTATCTTCCTTGTCTCACTCTGATTGGTGGTTGCTATGGTCCAAAATTAGGCCTCAGGCCTAGGAACTTGCATTTGCTGAGTCAAGGACATCTGGTATAGACAAATGACCCAGCAGGATAGCTTACGTGCCTAGGAACGGGTTTTCCAAGGACAAGGGTCACCCCCCACCCCCTTTGGACAGGCCCTGCTCTGAGGTACAGGCTAGTTTTTCAAAAATGGAGTCACATCAGTTTCTCATTGCAACCTACAACCTCTGATGCATACACACACACACACACACACACACACACACACACACCAGCCATAACAGTACACACTCTTCATGTTATTTGGTTTTAATTTGCTGTTTAATTTGTGGTTTTGCCCAAAACTCATCACTTGGTTGTATGAAGACGCCATATCTCAGACTCTCAGTTGTGCCCAGCCCAAAAAGGAAGCTTTCAGAGGACGGGCCATGACTGTTTAAAAGCCACTAATTACCCAGTTAAACTGAGTATAATAAGTTCAAGGTCCTACCAGTAGGCCCGGAGCTGGGGTGGAATCTCTGCTGATAAACGTCCTGGAGTCCCAGACAGTTCAAGGTCTGAGAAACTGTGAACCCTGCTTTGGGTTCATGGTCAATACAAGTCTGTATTCCTTGTATTCTGATCCTGGACCAAGGAAATGGCACTGAATACCACTCCTGTTCTCCTTGAGTAAGTATAAAGCCATCCCAGATAAGATAGAAAAGAAAAAAAATAGTGAAGGTGTAGACCATTTTTTTCTCAGATTAGAATGGTCTATAGATATATCTTCAAAAGTTGCATTGTGTGTGTGTGTGTGTGTGTGTGTGTGTGTCCCCACACGTGCATGTGTGTTTCATTTGCTAATCTTTTTTTTTTTTTTTTAATTTTTTATTGTTGGGTGTTCAAAACTCATTTGCTAATCTTGAAAGCTGAAAATATTTTAGGTCATTTGGATAACCACCTTCTAATCTGGCTCTGGAGCATGTTCCATTTCTCCAAAGGCATCAGAACCAAGTCCCACCACTGACATTGGCATTGGCATTGCTGGTGGGAAAAAGATGGAAGGTGGACTTGATCCTGAGATAATGGGGAAAAGCTGCATGAAGACTGAGTGACATGCTGCCTCATCACAAAAGTGAAGGTTTCATGGTTCCATTTTGTTTTGCGAGTGATGTAAGGAATTTTCGTAGGAAATTTTGATTGTACCCAATTTTGATATGGCAAGCTAACTATAAAACTAACCACTACACAAGACATAAGTCCACTGTAGTTTTAAAAGTAGTGGAAGGATTAAATCACATCAAACTTGTGCATGCCCAGCTCAAAAACCTTGCACCCTGACAGTTAAACCATAATCACAGCAGAAGTATTGATTTATTTCCAGCAACACATCAGCCTGACATTAACCAACATAGTAAATTAATGTTGTCATTGTGCATTTTTGAGGTTGGTAGCTTTAGTTGACTTTATTTACATTTTTGTTGGATTTTACAGTGACATAAGCATATGGAATTTCGACCTTAATATGTTTGTACAAATTAAGGTTACATTACAATTAACATATTTTAAGTCCAACAATAAGAGTCTATTGGAATTGCTTTTATTTTAAGAATCCAAAATCTGTATCTTATAACAACTTTCTGATGACTAGAAAGAAAGTAGCTTGAGGAAGGGCATTTTTTCCTAATTCACATAAGTTTGCCCTGTGACCTGATGGCGGTGAGCCAGCTTTTACCACCTCTCCCTGCTGACCTGTGATGAAACCCAGGTGCCACCAGCTCTGTGATTTTATTTCACCTTTTCAAGGCTCAAATGCCTCATATTAAACCTGCTTCAAGCAATTAACATTCTTTCTCTTTCCCCTTATTCCACTTCCCAACCTACCTCTTCTCTCTCCCTCCGACATCTGGATCTACCAATGCTGCCTTCTAACCAACAACAGATCACTCTTTCTGGTTAATCTCATTCTCCAGAATTCAAACAGTTTCTGAGCTATCCATTGTAAGAACATGCCAGATCTCATACTCCAAGAAGACAGGAGGGCTCCAACCCAAAATTGCATTTATGGAGCTCTCTCTGTTCTGCCCTATCTGTCTGGATTGGCTCCAGAGCCTCCTAAACATCAATTCATAAAACTATTAACTTATATGCTGCTCACACATGGATACAAATCACTCTGAGTCACAGTTGGCTCCTGTTCCTTTAATAGTCAGCCTTAGGGTCAATGGAGACTCTAGTTAATTACCACTGCAAGAGGCACTACTACCAAACTTTAACTCTTAAAGCAGCATGTGGTTTGACCCTCCAAATCATCCTAACTTTGCTCCATAAGACACTTCATATAAAACCTAGAAAAACATTGTGCAAAAAAGGATATGTCAAGAGAGCGATTACTTCGACCAAGGGAAGAGGCTGGGATGGGATGGAGCAGGAGGTAAGTTCTTACCTGTAAACTGGGCTGTTTCCTAACAAAAATCTTCAATAATGATGGCAAAATGTTAACATGCATTCCACAAGTGTGGAGAGTACATATTAGCTGTTAGATTAGCTTCTGTTCTTTGTACAAAATATGCCATAATTAACATTTTAAAATGGAAAAAGGAAAATTGTTATGCACTTGATGGGAAGATCACATTCTAATTAATTGTCAGAGAAGTTGCAGGACATCCTTTGATGAACCTAAAAGTCATCAACTTCTGCATTGGCTGTATCTCATCTCCCAGGGATCCTGAAGGCAGCTGCCTGTTGGATCTGGGGGATTTTTGCAGCTCAGGCAAGAATCCGGATGGCATGAGCAATGTCGACAAGGCTGAGGTGACACATAAGTGAACCCACCGTGTGTGGTTATACAGTATGGCCCTCCACCCAAGATTTTGCTTCCCCCAGGCCTGATCCCCATTGTTAAATTCAGCCAGCATCTACTTCTCCCCCTTCGGGAAAGGAGGCGTGTTTTGAATGGTGTATCTATTCTGCCACCTAGCCTTCAGCGAAGTCACTACCGCAAAGCTACCATAAGGGACTCCTCCGCAGACCTGAGTCTTGCTGAACTTCCCTTACCTAGGGGGAGACCTGAGAACTGGGTGCTCTTTCTTGAAGGTCAGCATGTCTTCATTTGGGACTCAGCAGCATTAGTATGTTCTGGGAAAGGGACTGAAGTCAATGTCATGAGGTCTTGAAAAGGAAATTGATGGTGTAAAATAAGTTTCTCTGAGACAATGGTAAGAGCAACACATAGAAGAAACTGAGGAAAAGCCCCTTGGCTGGTGGGTGTTATTCCCTCCTAACCAGAAGAACCCATAATATTTTGTGTACTGTTAAAAAGCCTAACTTCTCTAAATTGTGTTATCAGGCATCTCCTTGCCCAGGAAATCACTAAGAAACTCACGGAAAATGACCACAGGTAAGGATTCGGAAACTTTATAAAATAAAAATGCCATTTGCCTCTTGAAACCAATTGTGCAGATAAAGACCACAATTTTTTGACCCAGTCCCATGTTTTGAAACTTGGTTTTAATACAGAGTTAATGTTTTAAAGGAAAGGGAGGAGTGATCTCTGGGAAAACAGGACACAAGAAGATGATATCGAAATCCTTACATCTCCAAGCAAGATATGGCTAAAAGATACAGAAGCTCATCTGTGCCACAGTAGGAAAGTTCATGGCTGCAAAAATGAATCAGTAGCAAAGCAGGTCTCTGGGGAGGGCACCAGGCACCTGCCTCTGACATTAGTATCTGCATGATTAAATGAGCCCTTCCCAATGAAACTCATTGATGCAAACTTTTTGTTTTCCAGAAGCAAACTTCTAAAGGTATTTGTGAAGAGTCCTGGACCTTCAGAATGGAGGACAGGAGGAATGGAATCAGCAGAGGCTTGCAGGCAAGCCCCACCACTCCATACCTTCCCCCTCCACTGATCTATATTACTTATGGACTCCTCGAGGCAAAACTCACACTGCCAATCCCCAATATTTAGGAAAAAAAATCATTCTAGAACATCCTAGGGTGCCAAGAATTCTTATTTCTCTTGTGTCTTTGGGAAACTTCACCTGAGCCCTAGGACAGTAGCTCTAGTCTTTGAATTCCTCTAGACCTAAACCCATTTTGAAGGGGAAATAAAGAATGGTGGCTTACAGGTTATGAAAGAAACCTAGGTGCCTGTCAATAGATGAATGGGTAAAGAAAATGTGAGATAGATAGATAGATAGATAGATAGATAGATAGATAGATAGATAGATATATCACACACAATGGAGTTTTACTCATCCTTAAAAAATGAAATTGCATCATTTGCAGCGAAATGGATGGAACAAGAGAACATGCTAAGAAAGATAAGCTCAGAAAGTCAAGGGTTGTTTGTTTTCTCTCATATGTGAAAGCTAAAAAGGGACATCATGAAGATAGAAGAGAGACCAGGAGGATGGGGATCAGTGGACACAGGAAAGGAGGTAAAGAAGAAGTCCAGGGGAATGGAAAAGTCAATGTATGCTATGTGCATGTGTGAGTATATCAGAATGAATCCTCCTTATGCATAATTATAACCCAACAATAAAAATCTAAAAAAAAAAAAAAAAAAACAGTGGCTTATCGCTGACAGTCTTAAGCAGAGTGATCTCTCCTCATACCCCTGTCCTCCCTTAAGAACCAGCTCCCACCACATTCTCTTCTTCCTTCTCTCTACCCTTCTTCCTTGCCCCTGTCCTCACACATTCTATTTTTCAGCCACTGGAAATCAGTTGTACAAAAAGAGGTGTCACTTGACACCATCTTCTGGGAATTCAGGGTGTCTAGAACTAGGCAACTTATGTTCCTTCCAAAGGACACCCAATTTCCCCATTCATCTCAAATGCTACCAGTGTACCCACAGTGAGCAGAGCTGCTGGGGCCCTGCAGAAAGGGATCACACACCATGCACTGTTCTTCTAGTCTGAACTGGACACATGTGAGGAAATAACACATGACTTCCCTCACTTCTAAAATGCTTCAACCAAATTTTTGAATATTAATTTGCTCCCTGCTTCCCAAGACTCCAGACAGAAGGGAGAAGCAATTGGAATCAGCCTTACTAAATTTTTTTTTAATTTAATCATCACACACACAGTTCCTCCTCCCTCTCCCAGCCAACGCCTAAAACTCCTTTGGCAATAGGAGCAAAAGCACAACTTTAAACTTTAGGCTTGTTTTAAAATGTGCCTTTCGGCAAGTAGATAAGTGAGGAGAGAGATCGGGATCTGGGGGTGTGAACAGCATCAAGTGAGATGTTCCCGAATTGAACTAGCAAGAGAAATATTTTTTTTTAAAGCAATCCACCAGAAAGAATTCTTATCATAGATAAGGGTGCAGTCTAGTGGCAAACTTCATGAAATGCAGCCCCTTCTCCAAAGGAGTGTTAGAGAACTTCCAAAGGGAGGAAGGGAAATGTAAAATAGGTAACAGCCCCACCCCAAGTACTCACAAAAGGGTCACTGCCCACTGGTCATTTTCTGACCTGCCTGTGTCTTCCATAGCCCACCTATCATGTCAATTTCAGAAAATATCACCTTCCTTCTATCAGGGCTTTAGTTTTCTTTCATTTTCCTAAGAAAAGAAGGGGACCACAGTGCCTAATAGACTGGCTGAAGTATCAGGTGGCACAAAAAGTTTGTTGTCAGGATCTCTTCTGAGCAGGTCCCATGGCCCTGAAATCAAAAATCCCTGGGATGTGTCTGTTTGCACCCATTACTCTTAGGACAAGTTCTCCCCTGGTCTGGCACCCATTTCCTTAAGGAATGGTCCAGCCCAACAGAAATACCTCTTTAAAACAGCATGAAGGGTGGGTGTCACTCGGATCTGCCTTCCTTCCATCTAAAAACTCCACACAAGGACACCTTAGGGCATCAGACAAGGTTTACAGACCTAGCAATGTTTCCTCCAAAGAGGGTCTCAGCAACTCACTACTCCCCGACAATGCTGTTGGATGATGTCCCTTCCTGCAAGCACACAGCATGCACACACACATACACACAACCCCCTGACCACTTCTTGACCATATGACCAAAGACAGTCACCCTACTAGAAAGAAACTCCATTCCCAGACTTTCTGGCAGGAAGTGGGGGAAATTCAGGTTTTCTTTCTTTTCTTTTGCTTCTTCTTCCTCTTTTTTTTTTTTTTTAACTCAACTCACCACCCATTACCGACAACTGTACATTACTGGTCCCCCAAACACACACACACACACACACACACACACACACACACACACCTTACATGGTAACTCAGATACTAGCAGACAGTAGTTCTCCAAAGCTTGGGAAGAATTTCTTGGGCATGGTATATATCTAGTTAGCTAATAAGAAAATGCATATTTCTCCAGCCAGTATCTTGGCTAGTTAAGGGACAGGAGGGGAGGGGACACCAAGTCACTCTCATTGTGTTCACTTTGCTCCGAAGAATTTTCCCTTCCACTTGCCCCTCCACGTCCTCCCCTTCTCAGCAGCTCCAGCTTGTCCCCCAAAGCCCCTTTCTTACATTCCGGGGGGAGGAGGGCGCTGTTCAGGGGAGCCCCCGTGTGTCTAGAAGGCCTCTCCCCACCCCCACCCCGTGTGAGTTTGTGCTGCAAAGCTCCTTGGCATCCTTGCCTGGGTTGGGTGTTGGGGAGCTCAAATTGCAGCTACAAACTGGCTGGCAGCCAGGGGCCGTCTATTTAAAAGCGCCTGCTCGACCGGAGCCCGCAGTCTCTTTGGAAACTTCTGCCAGGGGGGGAAAAGAGCTAGGAAAGAGCTGCAAAGCCGTGTGGGCTTTTTCCTTTTTTTTTTTTTTCTTTTTCTTTTCTTCTTTGCCCCCCCCCCCGCTCCTTTTATTGCCCCCCT
>NW_026000005.1:34036068-34198359 GCF_001458135.2 Marmota marmota marmota | reverse complement strand
CTCCTTTTATTGCCCCCTCCATTTGCACCCTTCTCCCAACTTCACGCACAACCTGCGAATTTCGAAGAGGTGGTGGCAGAGTGGGAGAAAAAGAGGTGTTAGAGTTTGGGTTTGGTGGGGGGGTGCTTTTTTTTCCCCCTTGATTTCAGCCTTTTCTCCCACCCTTTCGGCTGCCGCCAACGTCTTTTACCTGTTCGCTGGCAGCCGCACGCCCCTGGGTTAGAAAGGAGTGGGGTATATTTTGGATTTTAAGCAAAATTTTTGAAGACAAATCCATTTTTCTCCCCCCATCCACCCTCTTCTTCACAGCCTCCGAGCTCATTATTTCGGTGGTTGCTTTAGGGTGAGCAATTGTGTGACTTTTCCCCCTTGCAATTCTGACCAGGTCCTTCTGGGGGGGTTCTCTAGCCTCCGCGCACTCTGAGTGCACCTGGCGCGACTCCTTTTCCCCCCTACCTGTTGCAAGTCTTTAATCTTTGCAATTGGGACTTGCTCGCAGGCACCTCGATCCTCCTTCTCTCCCCACATTTTGCAAGTGTCTGGGGGAGGGCATCTGCTCTACCTGCCAAAGATTTAAAAAAAAAAAAAATCTCCGGACGCCCTCTTGGCACCTTTCTCTTCTCCCCGCACTCTCGCTCTCCTGCCCCGCCCCGAAGTAAAGGGAGACTCTGAGAAGATGGTGCTCACCACGGTCCTCCTGCTGCTGGCCGCCTATGCGGGGCCGATCCAGGGCCTGGGCTCCTTCGTACACTGTGAGCCCTGCGACGAGAAATCTCTCTCCATGTGCCCCCCCAGCCCCCTGGGCTGTGAGCTGGTCAAGGAACCAGGCTGCGGCTGCTGCATGACTTGCGCCCTGGCAGAGGGGCAGTCGTGCGGCGTCTACACTGAGCGCTGCGCCCAAGGGTTGCGCTGCCTCCCCCGGCAAGACGAGGAGAAACCGCTGCACGCCCTGCTGCACGGCCGCGGGGTTTGCCTCAACGAAAAGAGCTACCGCGAGCAAGCCAAGATGGGTGAGCGCGCTCAGTGTGCCAGTTACGCGGCGCACTGGCGGGGAACACGGGACGGGTTGGGCCCGCGCGCGCTTTGCGCAGCAAGTGGCTTAGAGCCGGGTGTATCTTGGGAGTCTTTGGGGAGGGTCCTTGCACCTCAGACTTGGAGCCCTGGAGTATTCTGCCACCCTGGGAGGCTGGGTGTCTATCCCAGCCTCCCCTAGCTTTTGCTCCTTCTTCGCCTACCTCCACGTACCTGAGCCCTTCTTCACCTTCCACCTCATCGGAATACTGACTGAGCTCCTATTCAAGTCTCAAGGTCCAAATCCCCTGGTACCCATTATCGGATCTGAAAAAGTGTATGTTACGTTATTGACTCCCTCCTCCACCCCACCCCCACTTTTTTTCTGAACTTGGGGGGAAAAAAACCCTCTTGTTAAAATACTGGTTTAATTGGGGCCAGGAGAGGCGTTACCCATCTTCTGAGCTAATTCCACCTTTGTCCCTCCCAGCCCTCCACCCCACCCCCGTTCCTTCAGAAGTATCTAACCCTCCACCCCTACACATGCGCGCGCCCCCGCGCGCACACACACACAGCTTTAGCAGCAATTACCTTTCGGATGGGGATCTTAAGGCCCCTCCCATGTGTACACAATGCTTTTGACTGGATATGATTGCAAAAAGCTTTTTTTTTTTTCTTTCAGTAAGGGAAAGAATACTTTAGGGGCGCTGAGGTAGGGCATGGGGGTGGAGGGATAGGAAAGAATCATTTGGTGTTCGTCTGTAAATCTGGTTCCCTTTTTTTGTCTCCTCAATTCCGATTTTACCTAGGATGAAAGGTGGACATAGGGTTGGAAGGCAAAGAGGGCTGGGGGATTCAAACTTCGCAACTTCCAGGAGTATGCTGATCCCCGCTCCCCATCCGGTCCCCTCCACTCCACCCTAGCCCCAACCCCCCGCCCCAAGTCTCTCGAACCAGATCACTAGTGGGTGTGGCGTAAATGCAGGAGGGGCCTTGGAATGCAAAATTCAAGGGGCGGAGGAAAAGTCCACGCGCCAGAAGCCTCCCTCCTCTTGCCCCGCCTCCGTTGCCCCGCCCCCAAATTCTCGGCGCCAGGAGTCTGGCGTTTAAATGATTGACAGAGCTGCTTGTTCAATCAGAACAGTTCTGCCTCCTCAAGCTGGAGTTACCTCCAGTTAAACTGGAGTAACTCATTTTGGAGTTAACTGACTTTAAAAACGTATATTTTAACGCTACAAAAAGTCTGAAAAGTCAACTTGGTTATGGATGTCTCCTAAAGGTGTTAACACTTAGCTAAAATAATGTTTATTTGGTGTAGTTTCTTACATTGCCATTCTCTCCCACCTATCCCTCTCCGTTACTCACAAGCAATCCAAGGCGAGTTTTCTTAAAAGCAAACTATGGACTCTAACACGTAGGAGAGGAGTAATTCCACGCAGGCCAAGAGGCAGGAGAACCTGCCTGGGTTCAGCTTCCATCCCTGGCGAACTATAGAATCTGACTGTGGCAGGCACTAGCCCCTCCAGCCCTGCAATATGTGATAGTAGTTCAACGGGTTACAGCCTAAAAAAGACAAGGGAAAAAAAGTGTGGGGGGGGGGGCGTGGGGGGGACGTGGAGGCCCCGGAATCCTCAGGGACCAATTTACCGGGTTATTTTTGTTAAGCTCCTTCCAGCCGAAAATTTATGAATTGATGACCTGGCCCAGGAGCTAGCACTTGGGTAACAATCCTGTCACATCACAAATATGCAAGTTATCACTCAGCTGCATCCTGGCCCCATTTGTTTTGCCCAGCGGTATGATTGGTGTGTTGTAGTTGGTGTAGGAGGTGTGTGCGCTGGGCGCACGCGCACGCGCATTTGCTGAGCGGACAGCAAAGCAAGCGCGCGTCCAGCTTCCCAGTTCAACACGCTCTAAGCGCGCGCATGCACACACACACACACACACACACGAATTTTGTCTCAAGCAAGATCCCCTTTACAGTTCCCTGTAACTCTTCTTCTCAACTCCCACCTTCTGGGTGCCTTTGGCCCAACTCGAAGCACCTTTTCCAACGCTTCCCAGCCCCAGCGCTTGTCGCCAACCCCGCCCGACCTAAGGCAGGTGCCCGGCGGCGCTCCACCACAACCGAGGCTGACGCCTTCCTCGGAAAGACCGGGTGGGAGTGGGAGCTCCTGGAAAAAGCCTTTCAGCTGGAGAGCTATGCCTAAAAGTCTGGAGATGGCGCAGACACGGTTTTTAAGAAAAAGAAAATGGACAGCGGGGGGGGGGGGGATCCTTTCTGTCCTGTAGCCAAAATTCCTGCCCCCTCTTCATCTGTCCCCTCCTCTGTCACCCAAATCTGAGCATGGACTTGCTGCCTCTCCCGCAGTTGCAAGATACATAGATATATAGAGGGAATATAGATATATAACACTGTATATTGCAATATAATATGGCCATTTAATGTGCATATATTAAATTATATATTTACATATACAACCAAAGAATCTATTATATGTTTATATTATATAACACCCCCCCCCCCAAAAAAAGGTGCATTTCTGGAATCAGAAGTGGGGAGTGGAGGAGAGTCCGGCGGCAGGCAGTCAAAGCTCCGGGGAGGGAGCGGGGCGGAGACTGGTGTTTTGCTGGGCGCGTTGCTGAGCAACCCGAGCGGGAGTCGCCTGGAGAGCTGGGCGCTGAGAGCGCGCCTCTCCTGCATTTTATTTTGGCCAGTTCAGGGGCAGGGATAGATAAAGAAACCGAGGGCGGTGTGCGTGAGCCTGCGAGGAGGCGAGAGACCGGAGCTCTTTATTGGGCCCAGCTTAACAAATGTCCGGGAGCTGGAGCGAGTCGAAGAAGGGTCGGGCTTTGCTCTGGCATTGTCAGGGGAAGGGGCCTTGGGCATACCCAACTGGGTCTGGGAATCCTCGCCTGTGCTGGCAGAGACCTGAAGTTTGAAATATAGGGAGCAGTCCTGGGTTTCAGTCCTGTCTCTGAGAAATAAGAGGCAAAGAGAGAAAATATGCCTCTGGGAAAGAAAGAAGAAAAAAAAAACGCGTTACCTACGTGAAAATGAATTCAGCCTTTGCTACTTGGAGGGGTTTGGTCTCCATCACCCTGGCTTCAACTCCAAGCCCAGTCCAAATGCCAGGTTGAAGTCAAGTTCCAGCGTTAGCTTTTTTGGCCAAATTTATGTCTGGGTTGAACAAGATCATGGAAAACTGAAGGAGCCAGATTCCTTTCCCACGCGCTCTCCCTCCCTTTGAAACAAGTCTTTGAGAGGCTGGCTGTGCCTGAGCCAACCAAAACGGGAGGTGGGAAGACAAGGGACGGTGCTTTAACTTGACTTTTCTTGCCTTTTTCCCCAGTCTTTCCCTTCTTTCTGCTGTGTCGGCTCAGACTGGAAGAACAAGCATGGCTGGCGCAGTGAGGGCCGATTTCCTTTCCATTCCTCTGATTTCCCTTCTGGCGCCTCCCTCCCCCTCCCCCCCTCTCTCTCCTTCAGAATGCCATTCCCCAACTCTCAAGCATCCCCAGAGGGCCGGAGTTTTAAGTCCGAGCAGCTGTTAGTCCTGGGGCTTGAGCTGGCTTTGAGTAGGCAGGTGGGCCTGCAGCTGCAGAGGGAGGGCCAGGCTGACCCTGAGCCAGAGGTCACCCTGAGGGTTAGTGCAAAGGGCATGGGAGCAGGAATCCCTGCAGATGCCTGGGTCCCTAAGACAGGGAAGAGGAGCGAGTGGAAAGGGAGGGAAGATTTGCCAGAAGTTTTTACTTCTACCTGAGCAATGCCTATGAAACTTTTAAAATGTTTAAAGTGTAGAAAATAAAACTTTGGAGAAGGATCGCCACACTCCAGAGGCACTACATCCAGAAACAGGAAGAACTTCATAAACAACCAGGTACCAACAAGGGACAGAGAAGAAGGGAGAGGGCAGAGAATGATTGTCATGAGAGATAAGGGGGCAAGCAGGAGAAGTTTTGTTTCCCTCTAGTTTTGCATTTTGACCACAGGCGGTCCGAAAGTCACAATTCTCAAAGGCGATCCTTAAATTCTAATCTGGTATATTATTCAAAGCAACAAGGTTGATTACATATTTGCAGAAATACAAAAGCACCTAAATTCAGATTATCCTCCTCTTGTTTCCAGTTTTATTTTTTCCATGATTTCTGTTATGATTTTTTTTTTAAATACAAATCTACAGAAGTGACTAGAAATCTCTGTGAGAGGAGAAGTGGCCTTTCCTGCCTGTCCACTCAGCTTAGCGCTCTCTCCAGGAATTGTCTGAGTATTGGCCAAAAATTTTAAAGCTGGAAATAACCCATGGTGATCACTACAGTCAAGGTCCTCATCTTTATGGATGAGGATGCTGAGGCCAGGAATGGGAAGTCACTTGCCCAAGATAAGGGGCAGAGTTGGTGGCAGAGACAGGACCAAAGTCTATTCTTCCCTACAGTTCTGGCGCCCCTTCCACCATTCTGGACTATTTTACTGTTCTCCAGGGCTCTTGCTGGGGCCTACCGTAACCTGTCAAGAAGCCCTTGGTCAGCACTGCCAAATGCTGTCCTCCCAAGGTGGGGGTCATAAAGGTGAAATTAGAGCCACCCACTTTGGGAGGCTGTGTTTTAGGAGCAGGAGAAGGAAGTGGAGACTGCAGCACCTTCTTGTTCTTGCTCTTGCTTCTATCCCTTGTTCTACATGGTCTTGCAGACAGGGCTGGTTGATACCGGTGGTTTGATCACGGAAATGGGTCAAGGAGGATATGAAGGAATGGTATTCAGCCCAGCCTTCAGTTCCAGGTGCCATTTCCTGAATGACAAGAAGTTCTTTCGATGTGACCAGGTGGGCTCTTGCTCCCTCTTGGCTGCGCAGTGGCCCAGCATCTAAGGGGGCACAGAAGTGGCCTGTTTCTATGGCAACCTGCATCCAACAGCATGGCTTTCCACAGGGCTGGCAAGCAGGATGACAAGATATGAGGTAGGGTGGGGTTACAGAGGAGCCTGGGGGAATTCTGCATCAGAAAGAAAGAACAGAAACCATCTGCCGCAGAAATCGATGAAGAAGAGCCCAAGAGCCACCTGGCTCAGGCATACCAAAATGTTTCAGTAGGACAGGAGGCCTAGGCTTCCAGGTCACATCTGGCCCTTAGGTTGACCTGAGACAGAGCCAAGAGCCATCTTAACCCATCCTGAAGACCAAGGGATGCTTAACAAGGAGGCAGAGAAGACAAACCCCTTTCCCAATGGTTAGAACTGCCAGAGGAAATTTAGGTTTCAACTTAGGAAGTTATCTTATTTCTGACCCCCCAACCTAAAGCATAGATCCAGCCCTTTCCCTTGTTGATCCCTAAAGTGAAGCCCTGATGAATTTGCACTCAGATCCTAACCTTGGGTGACCTCTGCCAGTTTGCAGAGTTGTTTTCTGTGGATTCCAGTTATTTGAACCATCTAGATTGTACCATCAGGGCATTCACAGCCCCCTGTCACCCCAGCAAAGATGAGTCTCCCTGCAGATTCAACAGCATCCAGTTGAAATATAACATAAGCCACATAGGTAGTTTTTAATTTTCCAGTGGCCACATTTTTAAAGTTTAAAAATAAACAGGTGAAATTAATTTATTTCAAATCAATGTATTCAAAACATTATCCTTTTTACATGTGCTCAAACCACTATAATGAGATAGTTTACATTCTTTTTTTCATATAAGTCTTTGTGGTCCAGTGTGTAGTTTATATTTACAGCTCATCTCAACTCCAACATTAAAGTTCCATTGGAAATACTTAATCTATATTTGGGTTTCACAAAATTTAGTTGAAAAGAAAGATGCACATACCTTATTGATCCAAACATAAAAATTTTCCAATAACCAAATTGGGTATCAATTGAGTTATAGGAAATTTTTAAGTTTCAACTAATTAAACTAGTTGAAATTAAATAGATCTTAAAATTCAGTTTCTCGGTCCTACTAGCCATACTTCAAATTTTTAATAGCCATATGTAGCTAGTAGCCACCTAATGGGACAACACAGATGCCACCAACCAGCTTCTCCCTCACCAGAGAAAGGAGTTGCTGTCTTCACTCTCTCTTCTGGACCCCAGAAGTGAATCAAGAGGCGTCTGAGTTTTCATTGACAGACAGGACTCCCTAGCAGAGTCAGGACTCTCCTGTTTGCCCCCTAGCAAAACTCCTACAAAAGCAGAGGTCTGTGCTCAGTCCGGGGACAGAGGAGTGAGCGCTGCCTGCTCCCTGTTGCCCTCTAGTGGTCATCCAGGACTTTTGTAATGTTCTGAAAGAGTCTTGAATGGAAATGTGGCCAAGTTTGAGGTGCACTGGAAACACTAGAAACATTTCTGCTGCATGTGTTCTTCTTTCCCCAACTCTTAGAGTAGACTGCCTGGTGACTGCCTCTCATCTTGGGAGTCCTGCTAACGTATGTCTTTCCTATACAGACATTTATCACCAACTTTCCCCACCTCCCGGGGACCAACAAATCACTTCAAAGTCCTGGCCCTGAATCCTAGTTTGGTTTCAGAATAAATGAATGAATATATAAATAAATAAATAGCTCTTCTTTACCTCTGGTCCCTGGACAGTGAGGCATTTATAAGTGAGACTTCAACCTTCCACTCTGTGGGATGCCACCAGCTTGACATCCACCACGTATATACTGTCAAGGGTGTTGGGCCATCTTTCTCCATCTTCAGGGAAAGAGACCTAGTGCCCTAAATGCCCCATGGTGGAATGAAATTAGACAGAGGGAAGAACTCCCAGCGTATGTCCTCTTAAGTACAGACAGATTCCCAGAGCACAGCTCAAACCCCTTCTCACCTGGGGTTGGCAAGCCCACTCCCCAGAGATGAGGGAGAGCTATCACGTTCTGCAGTTCCAGGAGCCTTGATCTTGTGGTTTATAATCTGTCAACCATGTGCTACAGCAACTGGAACTGGGGAGGTGAGGGACAATGGAGACCTACAGAAGCAGAGACCTGTGCTGAGAGTTAATTAGCATGTGTCGGCTCATTTAATCCTCATAATTACCCTAGGGAGAAGGTACTATTACCATCCTCCCCATAACTCCCATGAGAGGAGAAGAAACTCATACTCCAGTCAAAATAAATCTGCCCCAAGATTGACGGTTAACAGCCTGGTCCTCCTCCCTGGAAGGTGGCTCAAGGTCAAGGGCACCCCAGCTTGCTGCAGCTATGCAGTGGTTCAGCTGGGATTTTATCCCTGGAAGCCTGGCTCTGGATTCACACTGCGCTCCCCCTAGTGCTACATGGGGTCTGTTTCTCAGGTAGGGATAGAAGGGTTACAGTCCCACTTTGGCCAATTTTGCATCTAACTGGCCCGAATGGGGGCGTAGAGGAGCCCCGCTGGGTGAGCCTACAGCTCTTGCCACCAGTCCACAGAACTCAGAGAGTCTCCTGACTCTTACAGTGTGGCCCTCCTGATCATCCTCCCTCCTTGCAGATGACAGCTCCCTTAAGATGACAGCTGTTTGGATTTGTTCCCTTCTTGGAAGGTCAATACTTGTCTCCTTCTCTGCTCAGAACTCCAGTTAAAAAGAGCTCGGAACACTCACGTCTGTCTGAGAAGACTTAGAGAGTGGAGCCAGGCAGATGCTGGTCAGGGCTGGGATGGGTAGGAAGAGGGACTTCGAAGCTCCTCTGGAAGGCTCCTCACCCCCCACCCTGTGCCCTTTCTCTTTATGCAAATGCACACACCGTGCAATTGAGTTAATTAGCATCCACAGCTGGGAAACAGTCCGACTTTGGGGAGGGAGACATGTCTTACATTTTTTTTTAAACAGAGAACAGCTGATTCCCTCCTTCCCTCATAAGCCCTGTGCTGTAGCAAAGAGCAGGAGACTGCACGTTGGCTGGGAGACAGAGTAAGGGAGGGGGACTGCAGAGCATCCAGCCTGGCCTTGCTATTTTTGTCCTTTCTCAGGCACGGATCAGTGCCCTCGGCCAGTGCTGTCCAGTAGAACTTTCTGTGATGATGAAAGTGTTCTATATCCGCACTGTCCAACACAGTAGCCAGCAGCCATGTGTAGTGAAAGAGCAGTTGAAATATGGCTACAGCAACTGAGGACTCAATTGCTAATTGAATTTAATATTTATTAATTTAGACAGCCACATTAGTTGGTGGCTGCCATATTGGGGAGAAAAAAAAAAGAAGAAGCCCAGTAGACCCAGGGAAACTGAGTCCTTTCCCACCTTTGTGCTGCCCAACCCCTGCTCCCTGTGCCCTTCTGCAGCAGGATAATCATGCTTCAAGGCAGGGGCATGGATGAGATGACCTCTCAAGGCATCCACCAAGTTCCTGCCTGCCACAGCATGTTACAGAAATGCTTCTGGACTTCTCTTTGCCCCTCGGGCAGATTCATTCATGCATTTAAAGATTACTTGTTGAATACCATCCACTTGGAGAGGTAAAGATTAGTGACAAAGCTCCGTCCTTAAGAGGTAGACCATTTAAATTCCACAAAGGGAGCCCGAGGAAACCCAGTCACTATTTCATTTATTGCAGAGAGATTCTGGGCACCTCCTTTCTTGTCTTCTGGCTAGAAAGGAGTCTGGAGAGTCTCCCCAGGTGGAGGAAGCCCGGAAAAGCCCCCCTGAGGTGTGAATTCTAAGTATGCCTCAGTTTCTACAATTTCTATCAGTCAGATCCCAGTATCTGGGCCACCCACTTTTCTCTCTGTTTGAGTATGAGGTCAGGATAGAGGGGGACACTAACACCAGTACAAGATCAAGTTGTTAATGGTACCAGTGTGAGTCTAAGGGCCCCAGGGTAGAAGGTTACACTTCAGGGATCAGCAGATGCCCACTGGGGACCCTCCATTGCTATGACCAGGAAGCAAGATGGGGCCAGGGCTTCTGAAATACACCTTTGCCTCTGCTGGTGAAGTACTGTACCCCTGCAAGAGAAACGCAGCAGCCAGAGGACAGGTCTGGAGGAGGTGCCGAGTGTGGCTGCCCACCTGGGGTGCCTCTGGGTCCGTAGAACTGGGCCTACACCCAGGTCCTCCCTGTTTGCTGGGCCTTGGAGGATGGCACAGCCTTCAAGCACTTGTTGGTGTCGCCATGGGGAGAAGGCAGCGCACCCACATGTGCTTTGTGGGCGCTACTGCACTAGTGTGACTGGGACCTGGACGGCGTTGGCCAGAACTGGGGCATCGCGCAGTTGGTTGGAAGGACTTGGGCTAGAGGCCATCGTAGATTCAGAACCTACCCCAAGGCCAATATGAGGATAATAGGGTGGCTCATGGCGTCCTTGATCATTGGATTAGATTGTGAAATGAGAGGTCCTGCCCTACAGCTTCCAGGATGCGGGAAAGATATTGAGCATTCCATTTTTTTTCCATCTTCTGTAGAATCCTCTCAGAATGACATCTAGAGGTGGAGGTTTGGGGTGTGTATCTCTTCCTTCCTGGATGGTTTTCACAGTTGCAAATGAAAGCACTAGCGGAACTTTATCCCGTCTCCTCCTGCTCCCTCACCTGCCTTTCCCATCCCCTTGGCACAGCCCTCGCTTTCCATCTCCCTGAAGCTTTAAATGCATGGTGGAGACACACAAAGAGAGGAAAAGGATCAGAGTGATTATCAGAGAAGTAGATGCCAGATCTTAAAGTTGCTTACAGTCTAGAAATGAGCATAGGTTGTGTAGGCCTCGGCCTCCTACGCCATCTACTGGCCATTTCCAGGTACTGATCGACTTGTCAAACAGGTTCCAGAGCCCACTGTAAAGCTCCTTTGCTGCTGTTCACACACAGAGCACCTTTCACCAGGAAGTCCTTCTTCGAATCCCACCTAAATCCCTTCTGCAACCTCAGTTTATCTCCCTTGGTGAAATAGCTCAGGAGTAAGCCAGTCTACTTGTGCCCTCTTATTTCATCTAAAATTTAAACCCTTCCAAAATTGACAACCTATTTATGATTCAGCCTTAAAGCTGCTGAGTATGGCTAGCTGGCTCTGGCATTCCAACTGCAGTCTTGCTTTCCAACCCTTTGATCTTTGTCGCTCTGCACCGGCTCCCCTCCAAGTTTCCACTGTCTCTCCGAAGCCTACAAGACCCTGATTAATATCTTTGATACTCGATTCTCCTGATGCCTAAGTAATAGGTCCCACGGGGTTAAGTGGCACCAAAACCTAGGAGGCATATCAAAACCTTAAGCCTGCCCTTCAGAAGCAGCCAAAGAGCCTGCAAACAGGGAGCAGGGCTGGGGTGCCCGCCCACCTCTGTAAGGCCCAGGGTTTGCAAAGTTCTTAGGTTAGCTTCAGATCAATACAGAACACTTTCAAAGACCAACAAGGGTCAAAATAAACTCGCTCACAGTTTATTGAACAGTATCCACAAACTCTTCCCTTGATGACTCCTAACCTTGGTGACTCAAGGTTAAAGGCGGCCCAAGGCACTTCTCAGAGATGCGGGTCTTGAGTTGAAGGTCTTCAAGAACCCCACAGTGCACCATTGAGACTCCTGTGTACTTGGCCATGGGGATGGGCTCAGTGGCCTCTTGAAAGCCACTGGAGTGCGGCAGCTTCCTGGCTGTCTGCCCTTGAATTTGCCAGCTCTCTGGATCAGGCTGAGCAGACCACTGCAGGAGAGGCTGCCCCGCTGGTCAGCAGCCAGCCCCCTTACGTTATCTGGTCATAGTCTCTTCTAGGTCGACAGCCCTGGCCTGTCCCCAGGTTGTCATGGCAACCATTCCCCCCCCCCACCTGCCTGCCCCTACAGGGATCCAGTGCTTTCTGAGGACTGGATGCATGGTGATGCCCCGAGAGGCTGAGCCCAGTAGCTCAGTGAGGTGGGCCAGCAGCCCTCCTGGACCAAGGCTAGCTCTCCCTCTGCCCACTCACTCCCCCAAGGCCAAGCCTCAGGTGGGAGCCATGACTAGAAGGTGGAGTCCTGGCCTTTCCATTTGCTCACAGTCCCCAGAACCAGCCATGCTCCTCCCGGCATCCACACCTGCAGCCTGATCTGCCCCACGACCAAGAAAATCTGGTTTATCCCAAGACACTGCTCTTCTAGATCCCTAGATCCCTAGATCACACAGCAGCCTGGTAGTTTATTCTCACCACAGTTTTTGAGATAAAGTAGTGAGGGCACAGGGGAAGAGGGGTGAGAGGCTGCAAGGGGGACCCATCCTAACTGGGCCTGCCGTCCTAACTGGGCCTCTAAATGCCCCAAACGCCAGGAGCGGTGGTGCACACCCGTAATCCCAGCTACTTGGAAGGCTGAGACAGGAGGATTGCAAGTTTGAGGCTAGCCTGGACAACTTAGTGAGACCTTGTCTCAAATTTTTTAAAGGAGGTGTAAGGTGGCTGGGGAGGTAGCTCAGTGGTAGAACACACCTGGGTTCAGCCCACAGAGCTCTGAATACCCCCCAACTCATACCTGAATATCCTCTGGGCTGAGAGGTCAGCGGTCCTGCCCGACACCTGCCACAACAACAGACAAAGCGTCTTCCCGCAGAGCTGCTCTTTCCTCGCAACTTCCTCTCGTCTCAACTCCCCTGAATTCTTCCGCTGTTCTCCCCTCCCAGATGCCTAATTATCACCATTTTGAGGTATTCGTAGACTAGGATGTATTTCTTTACCCCATTCGTTATTTGGGGTCACCCAGAGCCCTGTTTGTTACCTTTACCTTTTTTGAGTATTTAAAATGAAAAGAGGACAATGAGGGTCAAAAGAGGGGCTCCTATTGTCCCCCTGCCCTGGTCACACATCCTGGAAATAGCAAGCCAATGTCTCCCCATTCTGGGTCAAGTGGGGTGTCAGGGTGCCAGGGAGCTGAGGGCAGAAAGGTGTGTGACTCTGAGAGACGAGTTTACTGGAAATCTGTGGCCTGAGAGAGGCTGGGCAGTGGAATTAACAGATCAACAAACACATGAACCGAGTCCCACTCCTCTAAAGGTCATAAGTCAGCTAAGTCTAGACTGTCACCAAGTCACTCCTATATATAACTGCTCTGGCCCCAGCCAGCTGCCACCTCGCTCAGAATGGAGCTGAGTGATGTCCCAGCTCCCAGGACCCAGAGCATAGAGCCAGTTCAGGGCCACAGCAGGAAGCAAGGCCACCAGATGCCATCTGTCCCCACGCTGTTCTTCTCCTGGTCCCACATTTCTGGTTCTCCGATCTCCCAGGTCCACTTCTTCTGTTCCTTATGATGGTCCCCACCACCCTGCCGCTCCTGCCCCTGGTTCCCCAGGTCCAAATGCCTCTAAGTGCCCTGAAGTTCTAAAAGTATAAAGACCTGGCTAAGAAAACAGACGAGACTGCTCTTGCCCAGGCCTGGGATAGCCCTTCTCCTCCATCGATCCAGATCTCAGGGTTCCTTGGCCATGAGCACCCCCTGTTTCATCTGCTGAGCCCTCCTCTTAGCAAGGGACCTGCTTCCACAACCCGCAGCTATATGAGCCGTTTCCCGGACTTCCTGGCCCCGGCCTCCTAACGCCCTCTCCCTCGGGTCCCACTTCCCCAGGGTTCTGGACATTGTGCCCCAGTCCCTAGAGGCTGACCCCTGACCCCTTCTCCCCACAGAGAGAGACTCTCGTGAGCATGAGGAACCCACCACCTCCGAGATGGCCGAGGAGACCTACTCCCCCAAGATCTTCCGACCCAAACACACCCGCATCTCCGAGCTGAAGGCCGAGGCAGTGAAGAAGGACCGCAGAAAGAAGCTGACCCAGTCCAAGTTCGTCGGGGGAGCCGAGAACACCGCCCACCCCCGGGTCATTGCTGCCCCTGAGATGAGGCAGGAATCGGAGCAGGTGAGTCTCAGGGACTGTCTCCCCACCTCTTCCTCTGCCACCATCCCAACATTGGACATTTTCTTGCATCTGGCTGGCCATCTGTGCCAGCAGGAGATCCTAACAAAGAACCTGTGCTTGCCGTGGTCGCTCACCGTAGGATTGGGAGGGTAGTTTTTGCAATTGCACAAACCAAGAGTTTGTCCAGGTTTTCATTTAGGAAAGCACCGGTCAGCACAGTGACCACTCTCTAGGTGTGTGTTCCCTGGAACGAGGTCCGTTCCTTCACAGAGGCTCCACACTCTCCTAGAGCATCTGGAGACAGAAACCTCAGGGCCTCACTACTGGGCAGGTAGAAAAGCTGAAGGTGGGTGTCCTGGAAGGTGACAGGGGAAACAGGGCTCTGGGACTGCTACACATGGGCTTTTTACACTCCCCAGGCACATGACAGGTGACAAGGAGAAAAGGTGTTTGGCAGCAGCTGATGGTGGATGGTAGCATCACCCCAGCAGACCCTTTGGCCCCCAGCCTGAGCTTCATACCTGCCACCTGGGTCCTTTCCCGTTGGTCCACCAGGCTCTCATTCCTCCCGTTCACACAGGGCCCCTGCCGCAGACACATGGAGGCCTCCCTGCAGGAGCTCAAAGCCAGCCCACGCATGGTGCCCCGGGCCGTGTACCTGCCCAACTGTGACCGCAAAGGGTTCTACAAGAGAAAGCAGGTACGTCTACCAGGGCTGCTCCTAGACTCAGCTGGCTCCTGGCTCCTGGCACCTGCCAGGAAACTACTCCCAAGAGAACCACCTCAAGCGCTTGGCAAAATGCTGATCGCTGGGCCCCTGAGTTTCTGATTGGCAGGTCTGGTGTGCATCTTAGCCCCGCCATTTACTAGCTATACTCCTCGGCCCAGGGACTTCAAGCCCCTGTGCCTCTGGTGCCTCATGTAGAATGGGGACTATAAATGGGGACTACCTTCCTACCAATGGTGAGGAATAAGAGCTTCATCTCCTTAAAGCTGTGGTGAGCTGAGCAGCATGGCACCTAACACCCCTCACATGTGATGTCCCCTTATGGTGACAATTGTCATCACCCTGGTTATCAAACAGTGCTCCCCACCTGAGGCTCTCTGGGGAACACCAGGTTGAAGGACCCCAAGTGAGTAACACAAAATAGACATTGCAGGAGCCAGCTGAGGGCAGGCTGCCTACATGGGGGGCTCTGGGCTCCGCCATGAAAGGGGACACCGATCTCCAAGGGCTGGACGTGGCCCCCTCAACCCTCTGGTAGCGGGAGCCTCCCTGGGGGTGGGGAAGAGGTAGGACAGCCAGGAGCAGAGACTTGGGGTGCATCGACCTCACAGGCCCGTTGCTCCCTCCCCCAGTGCAAGCCTTCCCGTGGCCGCAAACGCGGCATCTGCTGGTGCGTGGACAAGTACGGGATGAAGCTGCCCGGCATGGAGTACGTGGACGGCGACTTCCAGTGCCACGCCTTCGACAGCAGCAACATCGAGTGATGCGTCCCTTCCCCATCCTTCCCTGGTCCCCTCCCACCCCCAGCCCTGACTCCGGCCAGCGCCTCCCTCCACCCCAGGACGCCACTCATTTCATCTCATTTAAGGGGAAAAAAAATATATATATATATATATACTTTTTTTGAGGAAACTGAGGACCTCGGAATCTCTAGCAAGGGCTCAACGTTGGAAACGGCAACCACAGAGATGGAAAAGATAAGGAGATCCCCCCACCCCGAAAATGGTTTTCTTTTTGAGGCAAGTTGAATGGACAGAGAAGGAACGAGAGGAAGAACAAGACAGAAAGAAGGGAAGGGAGTGTTTGCGTAGAGGAGCTGGAAGACAGAGGGTTAGGAAAAGGAAGAGAGAGCAAGCTGGGCAGGAAGGAGGGACCAGGGACCAGGGCTGCATCCAGCCCTGACCTGGGCTCCGAAAAGTTGGAGCGCTAGGTGTGGCCTGAGACGTGACATCAGTGACCCCCTTGGAGTTTTCCCGGTTTGGATTGGTCAGTGCCTCTCAGGTCGGTCTCCTCCTCTCTTCTCACCCCCGGGGGGAGCCTAGTCTCTCCCCCTAGACTCAGAAGATGAAGATGCCTTCCATGCCCCTGAAAACAAGGCAAATTCATAACCAAGTGATATTCGATAGGTTTCCCTAAGGCGATTCATAAATATGAATTCTGTGTGCACATTTCACTCCTTGTGCAGATTTTTAAAAATCAACACACACCCCCACATGGGAAAGAATTGTTCTTCCGGGGTGACTCAAGATGAGCCGAAACATGGGTCTCCGCCCCTTGTTTTTGTTGTTGTTTTTCAATTAGCAACTAGCACAGCAGCCTCTGTGGAGGAGGACAGGCTGGGGACAAAGTGGGCTTGTATTTATCTACAAGGCTCCGTATAGTCATATATAGGCATATAAATCTTTTTTTTTTTTTTCTTATTTCTTTCTTTCTCTCTTTCAAGGGTTTGCATTATCTCTTCAAAGTAGTTCCTATGGGGCACTGAGGAGCTTCCTCATTCTGGGAAAACCAGGAAAATCCATATTCTCCTAATACCACCCATAACACTAGCTTTGCCTGCCTCTGGTCAGTGGTTTCCCATGAGCCACTAGCTCAGCTCTTCATGGGGCGCCGTACTGGATGTCTGAATGATTTCCCGCGTGTATTCACGGGGACCCACCAGCCAGGTGCTGCCGCACCCAATGGTGCACACACTCTGCTGCCCAGCCCACCCCGTCGCAGCGTACAAACCTTCAGGTGTGGTCTCTGGACACCACGCCAAACGAGCTGGTCCTGACCCAGCCTTTTCCCTGGCACCTGGGCAGAACTGCATTTTGAAAGCCTCCCTCCGTCTGCCTGCTGGCACAGCCAGAGAGAGAGACTGACCTGAGAGAGGGCAAGAGGGAGAAGTTGGAGGGAGGTTTCGGTAGAGGAAGACAGGAGCTGGAGTGGAGAGACAGGGCCAAGCAACGGAGCAGGGAGGCCAGCAGAACTTTCCTTGGCTTCCCCACCTTACAAGCCTTCTGGGATTCAAGAGGAAGAAGGGAGGAAAATGGGGGAAGAGGCTATGAGACAGAAATGAGCCCACGCCAGGCCAAAGAGCCAGGGAAGGTGTCTAATTTTAGGTGGGTTTTAGACCCGAGAAGCGGGGTGGGAACAAGGATCAGTAGACTGGCCACGCATTGCAAGGGACAAGACGATGCGCTCAGATGTCCCACCTTCAGCCCACCAGGAGGGACTGTCAGAGAGTCTTTCAAGACCTTTGTCCATCCTGGCCAGTCAGTGTGTCCTCTCTGGAATGGAGGACAGGAAGAAGACCTGGGACAATCTGGGAATTGATGCTGTCATCTCTCAGCCAAATTCTGATCCAAGAAAATCCCATTCTCCACTGACTTCCTCAACAAAGGGGAAGCCTTGTGACCGGCCTCTAAACCTAAAGATAACTGCCAGGAAAAGGGGCTTGGACACTGGTAAAGGAGACCCTTTTTTGCTGTGGACACAGCTCTCTGCCCTCTTTCCTGAAGGCACGGGCGGCACGCTGGAGAACACCCCCAGGGCCAAATGTGGGGCAACAGAGAGGGACTGAGAAGAAGCCAATCTGTTCCAGCCGATGGCCGACTCATTGCTATGGAGCTTGGGAAGTGTCCCCCACTCCCCAGACAGGACAGTTGGCTGGGGATGAGAAAGGTGGTCCATCTTCACGAGACAAAGGGCCCGATGGGGATGGCAGCTGTGAGGACTTATTGGACCTTCCCGGACAGCACACCCCCATCTCTCTGCACAGCTGTCCCCAAACCCCCAATTCACACTTCTC
This sequence comes from Marmota marmota marmota, assembly GCF_001458135.2. Taxonomy (NCBI): domain Eukaryota; kingdom Metazoa; phylum Chordata; class Mammalia; order Rodentia; family Sciuridae; genus Marmota; species Marmota marmota. The sequence goes on along the minus strand of NW_026000005.1, from coordinate 34,180,790 downwards.
TGCGTCTTAGGCCAGTACCCTAAAGCTTTTCCATGTCCCTTCTGCCACTCTTTGGATCTTCAGTCGTCATCTAACTGGGATCTGCCAAGGAGATACTGGGGTGCCATCTCCTCTAAGAAAAGACTGAGCCAGGAACTGCATCCCCAGCCCCAGGCCTGCACCTGATTCCTGAGAGAGCCTCTGTCTTTACCCCACTGTTTGCTGGACCTGGAACAGGCTTCTGCCACTTACTTGTGAGAGTCCTTTGCTGTCAGCCACAGCAAAAGTGTCGGGGGTGATGGCCTGGTTTAACACCAGCGCCGCTCACTTCAGGTCTCCTAAGGTCCCACCTACTAAGCCAAACTGCAAGCTTCCAGGTTTGCAGGGGTGCATCTGGGCAGCTGGCCTCTCCCTAAAGGAAGCTGGACTTGCATGGACAGATGGAACTAAATCTTCCAAATGGGATGTGTGGCCAAGCCCAGGTGGGGGAGACCACAGAAATGAAGTCACTGAGGGCAGAGGAACCATCTATCCCTTACCAATGGAGTGGGAAGGCAGGTTTGCAATGGTGGGAAGTCCTGAGCTCCAGCTGGCCTTTGGCCACTCTTAGTTCCCCTAGAGGCCTTAGTCTCGGGGTTATCTGTGGCCCAGGTCTAAGTTTTGCCTGCCCCCAGCCCACTCCCACAAGCTTCTCCCCTTGCCCTTTGACTCATGCTTCACTCCAGTAGTGGAGAAGATACCTCTGTCTTCCCCCACGATCGCCAGGTAACTGAGGGGGGCCTGGACAAGACTGATTCTCCTCCCCCAGCCCGCCCTGACTCACCCCACCAAGTAGGGCACCTGGGGAGGAAGAGATCAATGTTTCTCTGACAGCCAGGCCTAGGCAGACAGGCCTGGGGACACCAGCCCCACACTGGGAGGAAGGGAGGCCCAGGAGGCCCTGTGTGGCCCCTCCTCTTCTCCCTCACCCCCTCTTCCCATCACCCCCTCTTGTCTCCATGGTAACCCTGCAGTTTAACCTCCTCTGGGGGAGGTGAACCTCAGCCACCCTTCTCCCACCACCAGTTCCTCAGCAGAGACGGGGCTGTTATGGCAACTGCCAGGCCCCTGGGGCAGGGCAGCCCCCCATCTCCATCCATCCACTCAGACCCCTAAAGGGCTCCAGTTCAGAATGGGGACTTGAGAGAGGAGTAGCCCCAGAAGAAGAGACCCTCTAGTCTCCGAGGAACCTTTGGCCTTCCGAGAAAACGAGGCCAAGTTTTGAAACAAGGGGAGAAGCGGACAGGGTTTGACCAACCAGCAACCTGGGTGTCGTACTGTCTTTATTTTTAAAAACCACTAAAGTGCAAGAATTATTTTGCACTATTTCTCCACCTTTTTCTCCCCTCTCTCTTAGGTTTTGTTTCTTTTTTTAAACATCCTTTCTTGGGTTTCTAATGGAGTTTATAGTTTCGCCATTTCACAGACTCTGGCCTCCACTCCTCAGATATTTCCAGATGGGGAAGGGAAGGTGGGAGGGACAGAGGAGAAGGGGTCCCCAGCCACCCTGTGCTCGTTCACCCCACTTCTCTGGTCCCTGGTCACCAGCCTCAGCCCCATCTCCACCATCACCACCGTCACACAGTAGCCCACACGGATAGCACAGTTGTCAGACAAGATTCCTTCAGATTCCGAGTTGCCTACCGGTTGTTTTGGTTTTTTTAGGACAGCAATAAACCACAGCATATTACTGTAGTTCTTTATAGTGTTACATACCATAGACATACCATAGCTCTGTTCTCTCTCTCATTTGTTTTCAACTTTTTTAAGAAAAAAAATAAATAAATGCTCATAATCTTTACTGATGAAAAGGATGGAAAAATAAACAAACCAACAAACAAAACCAGTTTGTGGAAAAAAAAGGCAGGAAAAAAAAAATCATCTGAATGCGGAAGAGCTCGGCTCCTGTTTAGCATTTTGTACTTAAGGAAATAAAAAGAAAAACAAAAAAACAAAAACAGAGAATCTCACGTTTTATTAAGAAGTGAAGATTGCTGTATACTATTTATTCAACTTATAATTTATGTTACTCCTTGATCTTTGTCTCTTGTCATGACAAAGCATTTATTTAATAAAGTTATGCATTCGGTCAGCCTGCGTCGGCTTCCTCCGGGGGCGCAGGGAAGACAGGCAGAAGGGGAAGCCCGCAGGTCACAAACCAGAGGGAAGGACAAAGGACCTAGGCAGGGTCAGGGCCCAGGGCCCACTCCCTCCAGAGGGGACCCCTGAATGGAGGAAGGCTTCTCCCCTCAGACAACCCCCCCTCCGGAACTGGAGTACCCCCTTCTTCATTCCTCCACCTGTCAGGGCCTCCCTTTCTGTGGACACAGCCTCATAAGGGGACAGCCATCAAATGGACACAAAGTGCTTAGGATTATGGGCATTCAGTACATGTCTGGCTACTGTTAGGACTATTACCATTATTATATCATTTCATCTTAGCCACGCTATTAAAGTGGTCTCCATCCACCTAAAGCAAAAGAGGAGTCTTCTCCTTGGAGAGGATATTCAGAAAGCCATTTCTAGAATGTTCCTCAGTCACTTATTCTGGTGCTTCTTAAGCAGTTAGCTCCTGGGAACCTCTGGTCAAGGTGGCTCCTACCTCCAAGTTCTACCCAGCCCCCGCTGCTGTTTGTGCCCAGTGAAGAGCAAAGATGTGACATGGCCCCTCAGATTTCAGCCACAGCCCCTACCTTCTGCCTCAGACTCCGTGACTTCCTTCTTCCCATGCCCCTTTTTCCCTCGGCTCTTTCTCTTGTTCTCCCTCCTCCCTTCAATCACAGAGCCTAGCAAAGCAGGCTGCCCCTCAGGATCCCTCCGAGGGGCCCTGTAGGCCTCCTAGGCCATCACCACACCTGGGGAGACAGAGGTGGTGGCATCTGTATTTGGCCCAGCTCAACGGTTGAAGCCTTGGAGAACCCTGGTGTTTTGCTCCAAGTCACATGGAGTTATTGGGGTGTCCCTGCCTTGATGAGGGGACTGGCCTTTCAATAAGCACATATCCTCCTGGGGTGGCTGAAACTCTTCCCTGAGACCTCCCAGCACCAGGTTCCCTCCAGCTCAAGAGGAGTCGGTCTAGCCCCAAACACCAGGAACAGCGTTCCAGATGCTGGGCCACCTGACTCCCACCCTGCAGTGGGGCAGCTAGTGCCCAGCAGGGGACAGAAGGTGGAACATATGAAAGGCAGGTGCGGCAGGAGGTGCAGAGAGGGAACAGGCTCCTTCTCCAGGCACCTTGAAAGGAGATGGGAAGAGGAATCTGTGGCACATGCCTGTAATCCCAGCAGCTCGGGAGGCTGAGACAAGAGGATTGAGAGTTCAAAGCCAGCCTCAGCAAAAAGTGAGGCACTAAGCAACTCATGAGACCCTGGGGATGTGGCTCAGTGGTCGAGTGCCCTGAGTTCAATCCCTGGTAGCACCCCACCCCCCTAAAAAAGAGGAACGCATGGAAGGCCAGCCACAGGATGCTGCGCCCCCGGAATCTCCCTGGGAATCGGTCATCCACACTATGCCTGGAGAGGGCATGAGCCAGGATCTCCCCCAGTCTCATCTCACCCTTGGGGCTCATCTCATCCCCAGCTATCATGATCCTAGCCCACACACCCTTCCCCCACTCCCTCCACGTCTCTTCCAACCGTTATAGCCTTTGTTTTCTAACTCCCTGCACGAGGTATGTGGCCATTTAAGACTGGCTCTTGGCCACTCCACCCCTTGCTCTCCACCTGCACAATTCAGTCTAACTCAAAAGGCACCTTAGCAACCTTATGATTCACGGCGGGGTGGGGGGGACTTGCAGGCTGAGCTGGGCCTGGCATCTGCTTGACTCCCACCCTCACACCCAGGGTGTGGTGGTCCAAGGTCACATAGCTCCAACTCCAGGGGTCTTCCTCCCCATCCATTTTGTTATGCTCGAGCCTTGGGACCCTGAAGGGTTCCACATCTAAACTCTGAAAAATCCCACTTTCATTTCAATCCTACTATTAAATGAGGGAAATGGGGCAAAACCCACGAAGCCAGCATTTTGCCTAATGAAGAGTCAGGATGAAGTCTTGCCCATTTTTTTTTTTTCCTAATCCCTCAGCCCTCCCACTCTGTCCTCTGTCTGGGCCTCACCTGCCTGGAGGCAGCACCTCAGCCCTGGAGAAGCCCCTCCTTCCAACATAGTTCCTCCCGCACAGTGCAGAACCCGAGGGTTAGGGGAAAGGCAAAGCACCTTCCCCACCAGTGCCCCCCAAGAAACTCAAACTCAGCATATCCTCATGAATTTATCCTGGAGCTCAGGTACTTTCCTCTATTATCACCACATTTTATACCCTACGAAGTTCAAGTTCAATATCATCTTCCCTGGAGCCATCCCTGTTCCTTCTTCTCTTTACCCTCTGTGTTGCCCTTGTCCTCCTCCCCCTGCTCCTCCTCCTGTCTCAGGCAATGGCACCTCCATCTACCCAGCTCTCTGAACTGGACCCTTAGGTACCAGTCCTGACACCTCCCTTAGACCCACATCCAATATGTCACCGAGTCCTGGGCTCCCTGCTTCACATCAGTTCACCTTCTAAACACAGACCCAATTATGTACAACCTGAGCCTAAATTCCTTCCTTGATGCCTCCTGACTTCTGCCCCAGGTTTAAAAGGCCTTAGTAAGACATCCACTGTCCTTCCCTAGGGGCCTCTCTCTGGCTTCCTCTTCAGCTGTCCTCTGCCTGAATCTCCCATCAGCAAACATAATCTCAACCACCTGCACATCTCCAAGTTCATGGTGCAGCTCAGGACTGAAGCCTTTGCTCCTGAATCTTGTTCCTTGCACACATGCACACACATGAATTCCCACACATGCACACACATGAATTCCCACACATGCACACACAAACACACATGTGCACGCATGGTCCTTTCCCCTAACTGCTGCTTCTTCCTTACAACTCCATCTCTGCACCTCCCTCTGAGATGCCTTCCCTGGCAGCAGACCTGCCTGTTCTTCCCAGTCGCTTCTAGAGCACCTGCTGGAGGGCACACCTCCATCACACTGTATCCCGTGACTGTATCGCTGATTTATGAAGCTGTTTTGCTGCACTGGAATATCAGCCCTGTAGTGCAAAGGCCATAATCTTTTTCATCTCCGCACCCTGACACCCTGTCACTGAGCCTGGGATACAGTGATAAGTGTATTTAAGCAACACCTACTAGGTGATAGAAAAAATTTCATATTCTCAAAGCTACTCTTTGAGATAGAAATGACCCCAATGTTTAAAGATGAAAATAAATGAGGTTCATAGAGGTTAGAAATGTGTCCAAAGTCACATAAGATTCAGTGACTGCAGTAGGGATTCTGCAAATCTGGGTGGTTTGCATCTGTGCAGTCACACAGGGCCCTGTGCTTGGTTTAATGCTTTTCTGTCTCTGTCTTAAAATGCTTAGTGATTCCTGAACAGGGGGCTCCAATTTTTCATTTTGCCCTACAATTTAAGTCTCCAGTCCTATGTACAAATCACACAGGAAGTATATTTAAATGCAAATTCACAGGTGCCTTCCTGCACTCCTAACTCAGGCAATCTGAGGGGTCTAAGACTGCACAATTAAGGAGCATCCCCATTTGACTCTTTCTGGGTTTCTAGGATGGCCTCTCAAGAAATAAGGCTTCACGACCCAAGATAGGCTAAGCTGTAGTTCCTCAGGCTGCCACAAGGTGACAGTATAGACCCGCATTTGGCAACAGCCAACCTTGAAGTTAGAGCCTGAACTCAGGTGAGACACCTTCAAGATCCCTGCAGGCCAGCTGCCTGCCCACATAGATGCAATTAAACCTTCCTCCAACAAAGGCTTCCTGGTTGCACTATATTACAGTTAGTGTGGTTCTTGTGGGCAGAACTACAGCAGAGGTGCTGCTCACACACTAGAAGTCCCCTTCCTCCTATGGGCAAAGGACATGAAATGGGCAGAATGGCTATAGCATCTCAGGAGCCCTCTGGAGAATGTTACAGGAAAGGACTTAAGCAAGGTGGCAACCCTGGGGCCCAGGGCTGGCAGAGAGCTGATCCAGCAACATCCCGTGAAAATTCCCCCCTGTCTGGTAGTGTTTCTGTTGTGCAAGCACTTCACACCCACAATCTCTTGGGGACATCACCATTATTCAAGGCTCAAAGCATTGCCATTAGGCAGAGAATAAAAACTGTAGCACAAAAAAGACAGGGACAGCTGGGCACAGTGGTGGACGTCTATAATCCCAGCGGCTCGGGAGGCTGAGGCAGGAGGATCGTGAGTTTAAAGCCAGCCTCAACAAAGATGAGGTGCTAAGCAACTCAGTGAGACCCTGTCTCTAAATACAATGCAAAATAGGGCTGGGGAGGTGGCTCGATGGTTAAGTACCCCTGTGTTCAATACCCACCACCCCCCAAAAAAGGACAGGGACACAGCCCGTGGGAATGCAGCAGTGCATGGTGGAACCATCCAAACCCATCCATCTCACCTCAGCCCTGACTATACCCATCAGAACACCTGAAACCTTATAAAAGAAAAACACCCTGCCTGGCTGCCCCGCACACCCATCAGTCCAGAATCTCTGAAGATGAGATCCTGACATTGGCATTTAAGTGTCCCTGTCCATTCAAACATGCGCCAAGGCAGAGAATGACTGTGCTTCTCAGCGTAGTGCCCAAAAACCATTCCAGTCTCTCCAGGCGTCATGTCCTGCTTCTGCCCACAGGGGGGAAGCATAACCCAGGCTGAGCAGCAGCCTGCTGTGGATTTGGGGGGGCCTCCGGGGGCCGGGGCAGCAGTTGGGGAACTTCTGAGGACCTTTCCCTCATCTGTAAAGTGAAACTACTATCAATGCCTTCTTCATGAGTTCGCGAGGATGAACGGAATTCACGTACTTTCGGGGCAGCTGGACTCATGCTGGCCCTGGCCTGTTCTGTTCTCTAGGATTTCTCGCACTCCAAGTAAGCTCATGTCACACCTGGCAAGGACCCCTGTGTCCTCAGCCTCTCCAGGCTTTCTAGACAGAAGGGGGGGGAGGTGCACAGGGCAAAGCCACTGGAGGGGCCTCCCAGTGGCCAGAGGGTCTGACAAGGGCAGGGAGTACCCAGAAAAGTCATGCCAGCACCAGGAGCTGAGAAGGGGGACAGTGGGCCTTCGTGGCCCACTGCGACGCAGGGGGAGGGAACCCCTAGGCTCCACTAGGTCTTAGGGGGACCAGAACAAAGTGATAGAGCTTGGACACAGAGCTTAAGAAATAACCCCTGCTCCTGTACTGTCGCCCCGTTTCCACAGCCCCTCAGCCTGACTTACACACATACAGTCCTTTGAACCCAGTGGACATTTGCCAGTCAGGGGGACAGTTATTGGGGCCCCTCAGAGAGCTGCTCCTGAATTGTCAGGAGTCAGACCTTTGCAGATAGGCTGGTCAACAACAGCCCAACTCTTTCCTTGAGGCAGAGTTGAAATGCCTCCCCTTGGGGGCAAGAGGGCATTCTCCTTCATTTTAGGGCCAGAGAGCCCCAATGTCAGTGTTTCCAGTTCCCTGTCTTCCACTGTGGCAGAGAGGAACACACAGACTTATGCTCTCTTCCTCTCCTCTCCCACCACTTGCCCTGCCCCTATAAAGGGCCAGCCAGGGTCCCCATGGGGGCAGGAAGTCTCCCCTAAGAGTACAGATAGGAGACAGCAGATTCCTGGGGCTGCACTGAGGTGTTCGATCTGGACACAGGAGGCTGCCCTTCCCGCTGCCTGCTAATTCCCACTGGGGGTTTGGAGGTGGGGGGCTAGAGCAGTACCTTTCCCATTCTCCTGAAGCTCAACAAGCCTCAGGAACTCTTTCCCAGGGAGGACCCAAAGATTCAGGCAAGACACACTCTTTAATTTTCCTTCCTTTAATCTTAAGCAAAAGAGACACAGGGGTTCAAAAATAAAAATTTCTTTCTCCCCACCCCTGCCCAAACCTTCACCCAACTCCCCCAGCACAGACTCCCCTCCTCCCCAGGGAGAAGCAGGAAGGGGAGGGAGCAAGCATCTCTAGTTGGGGAGGGGCAAGGCAGAGGGGGACGTGCCGAGCTCGGTGCTGGTCTCTTTCCAAATATAAATACATGTCAAAATGCTGGAAAATCCTCCACACCCACCACCCAAGCACTCTTCATTTCCGCTGTGTTTGGAGAGGTGGCGGGGGCCAGGCACCGGCTGACTCTGGCTTACTGTGCCCTCTGGGCATGCGCCCCACCAGCATCCTGTTGCTCATTGTAGAAGAGATGGCACTCGGGGTCCCCCCGGACGATAGGAGCTCCCTGGATCAGCTTCCCAGTGTTGGGGTTCACACACCAGCACTCCCCACGCTGCCCGTTCAGAGACATCTTGCACTGGAAGAGACAAGAGGAGAACTTGGAAGATGCCCCAGCAACCATCCACTTTCTTTCCTGCACTCAGCTGAGGGTTTACTCAACACCCACCCTGAGCTGAGCTAGTGCTGCAGGGTGGCACATCCCAACCTCCCAGGTGCACTGGGAATCTTGACAAAATACAGATTCCCATTCAGTAGGTTTGAGGCAGATCTGCAACTCTGCCTGCTAATAAGCTCCACAGTGACGCGGAGGCTGCTGACCACCCAGGGATCACTGCTGTCAGTAGGGCTGTCTTTCAAGATTCCCACGGGCAAAGGCCCAGCTCCCACCCTCAAGGAGGTCCCCCCAGTGGAGGACCCAGTATAGTGTGAGGTGAAAAAACTCACATCAGAATAAAAGTAAGTGTGTGCCATATGTTATATAAGAGATATACCACCATTCCCATAATCCTCACAACCACCTTGACAACTAGGTTACCATTATGATCCCCACTTGGTAGGGGATGGACTGAAGCACATTGGTCAAAAACCTTGCCCAAGGTCACACAGCTAGTAAGGAACCAAGCTGAGATTCAAACTCAGCATGCACATTCCAGGGTCCCCACTCCCTAAACCATATGTTAACTATTACACTTATGGATCATTTTAGTTACCTATAGGTACAGTACACAGCCTGTTTTTCATAAGAGATCATTACTTCTCCTGCGCTCCAAATGAAGTAGGTGCCTTACATCTGATGGACAGATCTACAAATAGCTTTTAACACCTGAGTAATGTTTTAAGAGGCAAGATGTGGTGAAGGACGTGGGGCAGTGAGACTCCCAAGGGATCAACAGAGCTCTGAACCCCATCTCCTGGCTCCATGCATCCACCCTTTAATTCAATGTCAACTGCTCATTAGGATCACTAAGGGTGCTTTTAAAACTCTGTCCCAGAAAGCACCCCAGACCCCAGAACCTAAATCTCTGGGGTAAGCCCAGGCATCCATATTTTATAAAGCTCCCAGAAAATCCCAGTGTGCAGCCAGGGCTGAGAACCTCTGCCTGAAAACAGAATGAGCTGCAGACGGCACTGTCTCTGTCTCATTCCTACAGGAATCGTATGCATACTCCTCCCTATAAAAGGGATGTGGAGGTGGAAGCCAGGGGTGGGCTACGGAAACTGACAACTGATCAATGTTTCATCACTACAGTGATAAGCCACACATGGATCTATGTGGAAAATATTTAGAATCTTAAGTGGGAAATACTGCAAATGCACATCGATCGTTCAAATACAGAAAGGAGAGCAGAACAGAAAGCAGAAGCCGGGAGGGCAAAGGGCTCCTGGTAAACTTCCTCCACTTTCTCCCATGTACTTAGAACCATGTTCTGGTCGTTTTTTCAGAAATATTTTCAATGGTATTTCTCTATCCCCGATTCTCGTCCCCTGAGATCCTGAAAACCAGAGCAGCTACCTGGACACTGGACTAAATTGGCAACTCTGAGAATGTGGTTCATGGACAACCATCAGCATCACCTGGAGCTTGTAGAAATGCAAACTCTTGGTCCCCATCCAACACACCCAATCAGCCTCTGGGTGTGGACCCAGAAATGGGCTTCAGGTGACTGTATTCCTCTGTAAAATCCGAGGTGGTTGCTTTATGCCCACTTCTCCTGGAGGCTCCCTCCCCACCTGGACACTAGCACCATGGGCAGGTGGCTGGCAGAGTGGAGTCAGCCCCACCCTCCCTGGCCTGGCAGCTGGCACTGCCATCCCATCCCCATGGTTACAGAAGCCTGCGTCAGCTCTCAGGCTTCAGAGGATTAAGGGTGGGTGGGGCAGGAACCAGGCCCACCAGGGCCCCCGGCTGAGAAGCAGCCTCTCTGGCCCGGGTTAGCACCCACACTCACCTGTTTGAGGTTGTACAGGCCATGTTTGTCACAGTTAGGGATGTGCAAAGAGTAGAGGTGCTCCAGAGGACCCCGATCATCAGGAAGGCGCATGGTGGCGATCCGCTCCAGGACCTGGTCCAGTTCTTGCTGGCAGGGGGTCTGCAAGCAGCGGGCACAGAGTGAGAAGAACGGGCACACAAATGCTGGCCCTGGATATAGTCTTGAAAGCAACATGCCCCTGGGGAAGAGACTCCCAAGGCTACGCAGCTAGTAAGTACGGCCAATGACAACCAGTCTGGTGACTTCACTGTGCCCAACCCATCCCTAAAGAAACTCATATGCATGTGATTTTCACTCCTTCACTCCTTTTCTCCATCTGTGATTAACAGATCAAAATGGGCTACCTCCAGAGTGTCTATACCAAACCCATGGCTCAAGCACCTGTCTCTGCCACAAACCCAATCAGGGCCCAGACCCGAGATACTAAGACTCAGATGGAAAGGGGAAAGGGACCCGCTGCAGCAAGGGTGAGCAAGCTTCATCATCCCTGGGGCTGTTTTCTTCACCGATGTCCCAGAGTCAAGTAGAAATGCAGAGGTTTTAGAAGGAATAAACTTCAAGAAACCATATCGAGTCCATCTTATAGCCCAAAGGTCACTGAATATGTTAGTGGCAGTAATGGGAACAAAAATGCTCTGAGACAGCAGCTCAGCGCGTGGTCCTAAGAGGGTGCCCTCCCCAGCTAGAAGACTCAATTCCCATGCCCTCCCCCATCAACCAGACTCGGCCCCACTGACCCGGGCAGGTGGGGGCCGAAGCTTCTTGGGCTCCTCCAGGCCAAGGTGGTGTTTTCCTCCTTTGCCCATCTGCCGGTGCTGCTCGGTGACCTTCTCCCGGAACACAGCCAGCTCCTTCATGCCTGACTTGAGGGGCTTCCGGCCAGCACTGCCGCCACCTCCCAACATGTTCATGGTCCCATCCACATGGTTCTCGACCAGGCCTCCCTCAGAGTTCTCATCTCCACTGTCTGCAGAGAGAGGGAGGGAATAGCTCTAGGTACACACTCCCAGGGAGCTGGGCCTTCCTGGACCCCTAACAACAGGCAGAACAGAGATCAGTAACGCCCAACAAGCGCCAACCTCGTGCCAGGGCCCATGCATGGTAATTTATGTGGACCATCCATTTGTTTCACAGTAACTCTTAGTGGTACCAGGGCACCCTGCCCAACTTCTAGATGGAGAAGTTGTAGTTCACACGAGCCAATTGCTTGACTAAGATCATAAACCTGCTAAGTCATGGATCTAGGACTTGAACCCAGGCTATGTGACTCCAAAAAAATAACAGGGAACCCCCTACTCTGTTCTGCCTCCATCCTATGAGGCCAGGATAGAGCAGAGGATCATGGAAAGGGTGAACATACCCAAGGCTCTCAGCATAGAATAGAATTAGGTCCTTTCTGGAGTTCATCAATACCTCTCAGGTTGACCCACCACTAACACCAAGTTTAAGTACTTCATCACTTATGGTCTGAAAGGTGCAGATTAAAGACTCATGCCACAAAGATCACTGGGCACTTCCAGCATGGCAGTGTCAGGTAGAGCCACACTGTCAACCAGAACCAGTCCCTGGCATGCCATTCCACCTCCCTGCTGAGAAGTTCCCATAGTGCTTTGCTCCTAGGCTGCTAGAGCACCACCCTACTGACTCTGTTGTTTCCAAGTCTGTGCTCTGTACCCCAACACCATCACACTGGAAACCCTAAGAACAGGAACTGGCTTCCTGGACTTTCACAGGGCATAAGGCCTCATCAAGATGCTGTCCAAGGAACATCAAGTCTCTTCAGACTTTCTTAAAACTACTGTGTGCACAGCCCAGGTAAAGGGACCTTGAGTGTAGCGCCCAGCTATCACAGTTTCACCCTGGCTGAGGAGGGCGAGAAGAACAGAATTGCCTAGAGTTGTAACCAAGGAGACAAGTCCCAGCATGCTCTACAAGGGCAGGGAGTGACAACCCAGCCCCAGGGCCCCTTGTGAACACAGGCAGAGCAAACAGAGACCTGGACCACGCTGCCCAGAGCCAGAGTCTGCAGGTCCCAGCAAGATCTGGGTGGGTGCAGAGGGGGTATTTTTCAACAAATCTTCCATCTTCTCTTCCCCTTTAATGTGCCTTATAAAACTTACAATCCTGGTCACAAAGCAGAATGGCTCTTAAAATATTTCTACACAGGACTTTGAGATGAGGCACGAAATGCATGGTGGTCCCTTTAGAATTCAGGTAGTTTGGTGGACCCCAGGGTCCCTCACCTGGGCAGTGCTACATGGTGGAAAGAGCCACCAAAGAGGAGCTGCAGTGCCCTCTGAGCTGCTGTGAATTGTGTTCAGCTAAGGGAGGGTCACCTCTTCCATACCAGCTACAGCCTGGGGACAAGGGATTCAAAGGGAGGGTGTCCTACATAGTCTCCAAGATCAGAAGCATTAAAGGTATCCGCCCCAGCCCTTCCCCTCCCACTGGGCAGATACTAGTGGGTTCTCACTGACTACCCAGCATCCACCAGCAGCAGTGCTGGCTGAGGGGGGGTATACTCAGGTAAAGTCCCAGTTCTGCCACTTGCTCTATCAGCTGTGTTTCCCCTGAACGTAACTTCTCTGTGCCTCTGCTTTCTTAACTGAAAACGGCTCGATAATAATAGTTCGTTCTTTAGAACTACTGCAAGTATGCTGTAGGTAAAGCAGGTAAAACTGCTTGGGACAGAAACACTTCGCATGTTGCTTATGGTTATCACTTTTGACGGGATGAAGACTGCCTCAGTTATCTGTTGCCTCGGAACCAGGAAGCAAAGGAAAACAAGATTTTGAGCATCAAAACAGCTGTCACTATGTCCATGCATTTTCAAATCTCCTGAGACCCGAGGAGAACCATCACATGAAGATGCTTCCCAACACCGTTGCTCCAAGAAGCCTACCTTCTAGATGTCTGCTGTCCAAGCCCACCGCAGACTAAAATCAATGAAACTGAAAGGAGAGAGAAGGAATATGTGTGGACGGTGACAAGCAGTATCCAAAAACAGGAGGGGTAAAGGACACTAAGAAACCAACAGGCCATGCACAGTGGCACATGACTAATCCAGCGACTCAGGAGGCCGAGGCAGGAGGATCCCAAATTCGAGACCAGCCTCAGCAACTTCGTAAGGCCCTGTCTCAAAATAAAAAGGGCTGGGGATGTAGCTCAGTGGTAGAGAGCCCCTGGGTTCAATCCCAGGAACCCCAAAACAAACAAACATAATAAGGACTTCAGGGGCTTTATTTTTTTGCACAGCAAACATGTTTTCTAGCCCTAAACAAGAATTTTATTGATGATGATGACCCTGGAGTATCACCAAAGGGGAGAGGGTCCAGTGCTCAGCATTAAAAGAGATTTCTATCCAAAACTGTTAAGCTTTAGAGAAGAAGAATTCGAAATTTCTTAACTTTACAAACCTTCTGAAACCTGGAAATCTCCTCCACTTAGAATGGCTGTTTCTCCAGGGGTGCTGAATAGCCTAAATCGCACCATAAATCACACAAGATTCAAGCCTGTTCCAGCTGCCCCAGCATCAGCAGGGGAAGGCTGAGGACCTAGTGTTTGCAGTCAGGCTGGTGAGAGACCTATTCCACCATAGTTCAATCAGCCCCAGCAGCCAGACCCAAGATCTCCTCCTCTTCCATCCTGACTCCCCCTTGCTGGGCTTTGAGGTGGGCAGCAGCAGAAATCCAAGGGCCCCAGAAACAGGTTGGGTTTTCCTGCTCAGCTGCCTGCCAGGTTCCCCAGAATAGAGACACCAAGTCACCCTGTCATGCTGCGCGGATTTCCTCTGTTCCAGCAGGTCTGCAGAGGGTCACCTTCTGGGACGGGGCCATGCAGCAGGGATCAACCATTAAGATCGCCCCTGACTTCTTCAGATGGACACAGACATGGTGGACAGAAGGCTGGGGTGAGCCAAGCCCGGACGATAGGAATGCTCTTCCACACGGAAATCTCCATCTCCTTAAAACCAACCTCTGAAGCACCAGGCAGATACTGCCACAGAGGGGGACTCGTCCCCATCCTCACTGCCCGAGTCCTGCTCTCACCGCCAGACCAGCTTCTCTGCCTGGACTTGGGCAGGAGGATCGCAAGCTCCCTACCTCTCCCCGCGGCAGACAATGGGAACCCAGGAGGAAGAGAACATGGCAGCTTCCCACCACCTGGAATCAAATGGGAACCTCCATCCACCCTCACCCAAGCCTTTGCTCCCAAGATCTCCCTCAGGACTCTCTCCTCAGAGTCCTGTCCAGCTGGCTTCCTCCCTTCTGGAGACTTCCATACCACTTTCAGACTGGACTCCATGAAATTAAAGAAGACCAGGGCTCTGGGAATCTGCTGGACAACATAGTTCCATCACTTCTGGAAACTTCTAGCCTGGGCTCCAGGCCTATGACTCGGAAATTCACCTGGCTCCACCCTCTGGGGAAGAGGCCCACCTTGAGGACTGGCCAACAGCAGCCAGTCTCCATGATGGCTACAGTTCATATTTTCTGGTGGAAGAAAGAAAAAGCAGCTCACCCACCTGCAGCTTCTGAGGAGGCTCCCCTCACCAGAACCACTGCTTGCAACATCCTATGGAACTGAGGTCTCAACAGCAGGACTGACAGTTCACCAGATAATTCTCTGTCACAGGATCTGTCTGGCCTGTGCGTTGCAGAATGTTGAGCAGCATCCCTGGTCTCTACCACCCAGACGCCACTAGCACCCTCCCAAGTTGGGACAACCAAAAATGTCTTCAAACTTTGCCAAATGGCACCTGAGAAGCAAACACTGATTCCAGGTTGAGAATCACTGAAGTCAACCTGACTCTAAAGGAAGCTCCCAGGCCCCACATAGGGCTCATTTAGCTCTGCTACGTTCTCCTGCAATGGCTGAGACCCAGCCACCACCCTCTATCCCCAGCCGCTCCGGTCCACAGCAGGGAGCAAGGCCTTCTCTGAGCATCCCAGAGCACTCTGCCTGCTGCTCCCCCTTCCCATGCCCTCCTGGGAGCTGGTGCCACAGACAGTGGCCAAAGAAGCAGCCCTAAACTGAGTCCTAAAGGTCAATCCAACACTGTATGCCAGAAGGCTCTCTGCCACCTCTGGAAACATTTGAAGAGAGACGGGGACACACAGACACCAATGTGAGCTCAGGCCTGAAAGCAGCCAGACTTGTCCATTAAGCAAAGCAAGCACAGCACTTAGGTGCCTAGAAAATCAGAAGGAAAAAAAAGAAATTTTTTTTTAGTCAAAAAGTCTTAATATATACCATATTGATATGCTTGCTCTTAGAAAAACGGCCATAATGTGATCTTAAAATGCTTTTTTGGAAAAAGGGGCATACAAAGACAAAAATGTCCAGGGCCCATGAACGTCAATCCTGTGACCCTGGCTCAGGATCCCAGAAGTCAGGGCTCCACTGGGAAGTTTTTTCCTGGGAGGACAGAGTTGACATCCTGTCCTAACATGTCCCCCATCTCTCTGAGGTGAAGGTCAGTTTGTCCACCCTCACAGAGGCCATCTGGATTCAAGGGTATGTTCGTTCCATTTCTTTATTGATCTCACCCCTGCCAACAAACATGCCATTAAGATGAGGAAATCCATGGGCCTGGCTTGCTGACGCAGGCTCTTTTCAAAGGCGGTACAGCATCCACTTGTTTCTCTGGAACAGGCTTCGGGTCCGGAGGTCAGTGACCAGCTGGGAACACGTCTTGAAGTGAAATGAAATGTCTACTGGTAGAGAGCAGGACAGACTAGAGGCTGAGAAAAACTCTGATACCTTACTACTGTTCCCAGCCAAGAGGTCCGAGAACTCAGGCCCCAGAGCTTAACTGAACTGCCTAAGTCTGAACTACAGCTCTTCCATGCAGCTTTGCAGTTCTAGGCAAGTTACTGAAGCCCTCTGTGTCTCCCCTGCTCACCTGCTCCTCAAGGACAAATGGCATCCAGCTCAAATGGACCGAGAAGACCCAGGGGACACTGCACGCCCCGTGCCCATGGCTGCTGAGACAGGAAGGAGCACAGGGGTTGGCCGCTAACTGCTTCCATTTCCTCCCCACCAGCCCTCCACCTGAGTCAGACAAGGGCATCGTCACATCTACCAAGTTCCTCCCATATATTCTCTTCTAGGCTTCAGGAGCCATCTGCAGGAAAACATTCCAGATGTGGAGCTGCAGCTAGAGATGGAATTTTCCCTCGGAACAAAATTACCAAGTTGCACTTTTTGCTAAGACAGTTAGGTCCAGAATAATATTTATTAAACAACCACTTATGTATGCAGCTCTGCAGGCTATGGCACGGCACACAGGCCACCCTAAGAATGGTTCTTGGCAACCCAAATGACATCCGTGGAAAAGGCTTCAGGCTGAAAGATAACTAATAGGGACTTCCAAGGCTCCTGAAGAGACTCTTGAGTTTCTCCCTAAGGATTGGTAAGCATTCGCTATTCTCCCCTACACAGCAACTGAGGAAATGGTCAATGCTGAAGCAGGGAATTGCAGGATGATATAAAGAAAGTAAGGCTTTTCCACAGGGGGAGGGGGTAGACAAAACAAGTGCCACCGAGCAGAGGGCTTGAAGAGTCCTGCCTTGGGTGTAGCACCACTTCTTTCTACCTTAGACATAGCTGGAATGAGAGGAGATGGATCATTGTCTCATTTTAAAGATGTAAACCTGAGGCCCAGAAAGACTCCCATCTGGATTTCCAGGGACAAACACACCCTCTCTGCCATCTCAGAGGTCCTTCACAATTGGCCTGTGGCCCCCCAAACTGTCCTTTGACCCACTACAAGGAGGCCCACTGAAAGCTCATACCCCGGCAGAAAGAGCTTTGTGTCTACCTCTGTGCATAAATACAGTGGTGCTCAAACTTAATTTGGCATATCCCTTTTCCCACAATGCAATCTAGTTTGATTGCAGCATCAATGACCTTATTTAATGAATCAAAACCCTTGGTTTAGGCAGGAGGTTCTCAAGTTCCAGGCCAGCCTCAGCAACTTAGTAAGGCCCTAAGTAACTAAAAAGGGTTGGAGATGTAGCACAGTGGTTAAGCACCCCTGGATTAAATCTCCATTACCAAAAATAAAAATAACAACAAAAACCCTTGTGTCTTACAGAGCTTTATCTTCTCCTACTGCTATGGTGTGACCTCAACACTCCACTTGGAAGTTTTTTCCTGATCTGGGGGAGAACTTAAAGCACTCTTAGGAAAAAAAAACCTCCCAGTCCTTCTTGCTTAGAGTATGTGGCATTGGTCCCTATCCAGGCCTGGTGAGAACATGAGACACTTCCCCTTACACCTCACAGGTCTTCCAAATAGATCTACATATTTCCCTTTCTTTTATTTATTCTGAAGAAATCTTACCCATCTTCCAGCCTTCTCCTACAGCACGGCTGTCTTGAAACCTAAGAAACCTGTCTTGAAACCATGAAATGCTCTCATCCAACCCTGGACCTGTCCTGCCCCCAGTGATCTCACCTCCTGCTGCAGGTAAAGGCACTGGAAGCCCTTGGAGGATTGCTTCTGAGTGTCGGGCCAGAGGAATGAATGCTGGCTGCTTTCCTGGCTCCACCCTGGTAGAGAACTCAATGGCTCCTTCTTCATTAACTTCTCCCCAAATGCACTTAACCTTGACATACATTGGGCAAAAGAATATATTCTAACCATAATTCTCCTCTTTCTCCCCAGGCAACTTCTCCATTGGTATCTACGGCAAGCAAGGCTTGGGGTGTAGCTCAGTGATAGAGATCCTGCCCACCATGCACAAGGCCCTGGGTTGATTCCCAGAACTGCAAAAGATATAATGTGTGTCAGTATCCATGGTGGTGGACCATTCATCAACAAACTCAAATGGGCCAAGAGCATCAGGAACCAAGACCCAAATTCTGCACACCATTTACTCATTAAAGGGCCACACCCTTTAATCTGTCTGAGCTCTAATTTCTCAAGTCTGAAAAATGGGAATAATTCTGCTCAAATGATGGTTACTACTTAAGCAGGATACAATTTTAGGGCTGGGGATGTAGCTCAGTTGGTAGGGTGCTTGCCTCGTATGCACAAGGCCCTGGGTTCAATCCCCAGCACCACACACACGCACACACACACACAAAAAAAGCAGGATACAATTTTATTCTTTTTAGGGGGGGTACAAGGGATTGAACTCAGGGGTACTCAATAACTGAGCCACATCCCCAGCCTTATTTTGTATTTTATTTAGAGACAGGGTCTCACTGAGTTGCTTAGTGCCTCACCATTGTGGGCAAAATCAAGTTTTAGAAGAAGTGGATGAATGATCTACTTCTTGAATGGATAAATGAAAGATATTATCTGCTACGACAAGATGGGCTGATGATACCTCACTGCTCCCCCCAAATGCAAGGAAAAACTGAGTTAAGAGTTCTTCAACACTGCCTGATTATTTCTTTTTTCTTGTGGGGGGAGCAGTGCTGGGGATTGAACCCAAGACCTTTCTTGTGCTAGGCAAGTTCTCTGCTGCTGAAGCTGTTAAACCCCCAAACCTGGATATTTCTTCTAAAGCTTCACTTTGTTAGCTGTTTGAATTCTGCTTTTTAGTGCTTCAGGGAGAGTTTCATTTGTGCTATGTTATTTTTTTTTCTTTTTTTTTTTTTTGGTGTGTGTGCTATGTTATTTTGTCACTTGTTTTCCCAAGATCCAAGGAAGAAAAAATATTCTACTTTTTATTTTTATTTCTTTTTTTTTTTTTTTTTTTTTTCTTGATTGGGATTTCATATAGGGAGTTTGCCTAGGTATAAAGATAAAATAGATATGGTCTTGGAGAAACTATTTTCATCATTTAAGAAAAAAATATATATTCCTGAGCCTTCACTGAAATTGTCCCACTTGGGTTTTTAGAATGACAAAAGGCATATTTTTACCTCATTTGCCTGTGAAAATATGCCTTCTTGAGAGCATGGAAAACCTATATTACTTGAAGTGCAACTTGATAAGTGTTTCATTTTTTATGAACCCCAGGAAAAGAAATTTATTCCATTTTTACAAATAGTAAAGATTTTTTTTATTCCTAGAACCATCTCTATTCAACAGAAATTGGTATCATATACTGAATATTTCCTATATAGATGGAAAATTATTCATAAAAGATAGCAGAATGCATTTTTCTTATGACAATTATATAGAGCGAACAGTGAGATTTTATTAAGTGCTGAGTGTTTTGCAAATATTATCTCATTTAATCTTTTTGTAATTCTAAATGCCCAATTACTGGCCCTGTTTTACAAATGAGAAAATGAAATTGTAGAGAGTTTAAATAATCTGCCCGTAGCTGTATAGCTAGCAAGAGGAAGAGCTAAAACTCAAAACCAAGTCTCATCAAATCCTAAAAGCTCAAGGTCATAATTGTCTGAAGCTACATCCATTATGAGTTTTAAAAAACACCATTAAGGAAAAGAGATGCCAGGATGCCAGGCATAGCCCTGCCAATTACTTATAAAGTGGGTTTGAGAAAGGCGCCTACTTCTGCATATGCATATTTTTTATTTCTATAACACAGGGATAATAATACCTTCTGTGCCTGAGAGGGTCAGAGGAGACAGTTTTTTGTAAAAGTACTCTGAATCTGCCAAGTGCTCTTCACAGGTAAAACAGAACTATTAAGCTCATCTACATGGACAATCTTAGACTTTCGCTGCATGTTCGTCGCTTAAGGTCACAGATGAGAACCGATGCACTCTGGGCAACAGGGCTGTGCATTCTTTTTGAGTGAGGAGTGATTGGGACTGATTGCCCCGGCTTTTTAAGCCATCTGTAGAAACAGAAAATATTGTTGTGCTTTATCTAAGGAAACAAGATACTGTTTCAGAGCATTCACATTCTCATCAATTTCTCTTGAAAAACATATAATTACACAATGGCTGTATCTGAATCCTGAGAGTGAAGAGTAAAAGNTTTTTTTTTTTTTTTTTTTTTTTTTTTTTTTTTTTGCAGTGCTAGGAATGGAACATGCTAGGTAGGCACTGTACCAGTGGCATATACCCTCAGCCCTTTTTTTTTTTTTTTTTTAATGGTTCTGGGAATGAAACCCAGGGTTTTCAGATGCTCAGCACACGCTCTACCACTGAGCCACATCTATAGCTCTGTTGTGTTAAACTCTATGTTGCTAACTACCAAAGCTCTCTACCATTTGATGGAAATTCTTGGGCAAAACTGGATTTGCCTAAATTAACTTTTATATTTACAGAATTTAGGGGAGGGGAAGGAAGAAACTACAAAGGAGGCAAGGGGCAGTGGCTCATAAGAACCATGCCTGCAAGGGGACACTGGCCAACATACACAGGAAATGAAGAGAACGTGAAGCCAGTCCCTTTGGACTGTCAATTATAGTCACCAGTTCCATCTATGTGGCCACTGTGTCTACAGCACAGCCCACCAACAGGATGGGATTCGTCATTCAGGCCATGCTGCAGGTGGAGAAGCCAGAGGTTAGAAAGAGGGTCCTGTTTGTTATTTTTTGAGCTAAAGTTTAACCTGAGGACCTTAGTCTCTGGGTGAGTGACACTGTTTATGTGTCTTCCCCCACCTTTTTTTTTTTTAAAAAAAAAAAGGTCAGAGGCAACAGGCAGCAGTGGCCTGTCACGCTAGAGTTCTGCACCATGCATGGGATGTCTGTTGTAGAGCACAGTCGTGTCAGTTGGGTGCAGACTGGCCCCCCAGGATACATTTCAGCTTAGTTTGACCTTTTCCCAGCTGCTAGATCCACCTACCCACTGCCGACACCCAGCTTCACTTCATTCCAAACTCCTTTCACATCCTTTCCTATCCCCTGGGCCCTGAGCCCTGCAAGGGAGGCAGGCAAGCAAAGCCTGATGTCTCTCAGATGCCACCATGTTCTGGGAAACTCCTCCGAGGCCAGCGGGCCAGTCACCGCATAATAGGTGGCACCTCATGGCACCTCCTCCCTAAATCTCCCTCGTGAGAGGAAATGGCTCTGTGAATGTGAAGGATCCACAAGTCCCCTCAACTACTCACCAGGGTACCCAGCTCCCACGGACGACCCACCACCCAACTGAGTGAAGAACTCAGAAAACTGCTGAACAGAGAGCCCAACAGACACAAGCACCACCCAGAGGACAGAATGGAGCACCCACTCCCTGGCCAAGCAATTCCCTCCTCGCCTGAACTCTTGGTGAATTTCCCAGGAACACTGATTCAGGTTCAAAGCCTGGACCAACCGGTTCTAGCCTGGCCTGAAAGTTAGATAATCAAGCTTCTGACTTTGACTTCACCATTCCTGAGCGATGCTGGACAGTGTTGAACTTGGGTAGGCTTCAGTGTGTTCTCTTTAAGTTCAGGGAGTTAGACTAGGTCTAACTGCTGTCCACCAGAAATCATCTGAAGAACTTGCCAAAAATCTCCCTGGAGCCAACCCTAGAGATTCAGAGACAGCAAGCCTGGGCAAGGGCCAAGGGACCCATATTATGAACTTTGGCCTTTCCAGGGCTCCCATTCCTTCATGATTCCCTCTAATCTAGATTTCCTGAAGAACTTGGTGAGGGGAGAAAGAGGCCTCACGTACACACTTCACAAAGACCTGACCTCAGAAGTTCTTTCTACCCATTTGCTCGTGGTTTGTAAACAGACACATCCACTTGGACACACAGAGAGGCCTCTCTTGGCCAGGCATCAGGGAGATTTCTAGAGCATGCCCTTACACTGCGGGCTCATCTCAGGCTCCCCCTGAGTGAGCAGAGACGGCGGGGCCTCTCCAGAGCCTCCCCGCCTGTGCACACTCTAAAGGATTGCTTTACAAACACCAGGGTCATTCCTGGAATCTCAAAGACCCGGGGAGGGTCAGGGCTAAGGCAGACAGTTTGAGAAAACAAAAGCATGTTCAAAATTCAGCCAAGGTCCTCTGAGGTTGTGCAAGCTGCGCTGTCCTTGAAGAACCAGAGAAACTGATATCAAGATGGCAAACAGCACTATCAGCTTTCACTCCTTCCCATGAGTCCTGAACATTTCTCCTCGGACTCAAGCCATCGGGGAGCCTGGCAAGGTGACCTTGTTGGTGAAGGCCCAAAAGAGTAGAGAGCACGTTGGTGCAAACTTGTACCAGAGATGATGGGAACAGGAAGCACTCACCTGACTGACCGTGTGCACAAAAACGTTCATTACAAGCATTGGTTGTAGCTGCAAAAAACGATCAGCAACCTGACTCAAAAGTCTTTCAATAGGTGAATGAATAAATGCAATTAGTAGAGGAATGCAAATGCTTCTTTACAGGCGTTTTCAACTTATTTTCAGAGAACAACTTGAATGTTGGCCATCCATCATACATGTATATGCATATATGTACATTTATGCAAATATGTGATATTGAGCATCCATCATATAGTGCATGCAAATCTGTTTAGCCCAGAAAAATAAATGCTAAGTACTCATGCTAGTAGACAAAATATTAACTGCTTGTAGTTCTAGGCGGTAGACTGCTATTATGCCGTTGTTCTTGGTACTTTCCTATATTTTTTTCTTAAATATTTATTTTTTGTGGTGTGTTTGGACACAATAACTTCATTTTATTTATTTATTTTTATGTGGTGCTGAGGATCGAACCCAGGGCCTTGCACGTGCGAGGCGAATGCTCTACTGCTGAGCCATAACCCCAGCCCCACTTTTCTACATTTTAAATGTTTCTTTAAAAATTTTTTTTTTCCTCTGGGCTGGGGATGTAGCTGAATAGCTCTGGCGTAGCACACACGGGAGCCTGGGTTTGATTCCCAGGACTGCTTCTCACGCCCTCCACCCCTCACCCTCCTTGTCAAGCAGGAGTTATCCTTAAAAGTGGAGTGCCCCTGGAAGAGGGCCTAACAATAGTGATATGGCAGACTTCAACACCACTTTCCTAGCTAATGCAATGCCACCAAGGTCACTTGCCCACAAAACAGAGCTTGTTGTGGGTTCCTAGCTATATCTCTGTGCCATGAGAACTGGGAAATAAGTCAGGGCAAAGACCCATAAATAGCAAAAGAGGGTCACTGAATTAAGAGGAGCAAGATGAAGAATTCAAGATGGATTGCGCCAGAAAATGGAAAGACAGGGGATGGGCTCATACTGGTGCAGCCCCAAGGGACTGGGGAGGGGGGAACACTTGCAGGGTGACAAAGTGGTAGAGATGTCCAACGGCCGGCCAGTAACACCCAATAGAAAGGGGATGGTTGTTCTGTCTGCCTGAAGACCAGAGAGAAAACAGCTTCAACTAAAACAAGAGAGACCAGGTTAGAAACCCTCCAAGAGTTATATACAAATTACAAATTGCAGATAAGAGAAAATCACAGACTTATTCTGCTATAGTTTCAGGGAAAGCTTTTGAGGAGAAAGAGGAATGGACAATGTGGCCTCCAAGTGTCCAAGGTCCACTTGTCGGAGTCAATGAAAGGCGTCACTGGCCAGAATACCTTAGTAATTCAACTCTACTTCTTCCCAGCATTTTACCTGGATCCCCTCAGTGAAAAGCAATGACTGTGTGATGGAAGCTTCTGGAAGACCCAAGCTTGGTCTTGACTTCCATAGAGCTTTAAAAAATTATACTTAATCAAAGGAGGACAGGAAGGGAGACAACCCATGTGCTCCATCTGCTCTTCTGGGAGGAAGTTGCTGTGCTTTTTTCTTCCAATATCTATCAATTTTGATTCCCTTTCTTTTGTGACTTTACTCACCCCAAAGGGATCTCATAATTTAACATCAAGATCTTTTGGGAGCCCTGGCCAAAAGGCTAAGAGTCACCTATTTATTTGCATCTGAGGAATAGACATTTCTTTGGACATGGTTTATCCTCAGATTATATTTGATGTTTTACAATGCTTTTCTTATCCCCTTCCAGCAAGACAACTGCTTTTATACAGTTGGTTCGCTAACTTGCATGTGGGATGTACCCAAGTTCACACATGAGAAAAGCGGGCTGGGCCGGGAGCATCTCACCTCTAAGTGTATCTTGTTACACTATTTCTCTTTCTCCTTTTTCTGGTCTCTCCCTCACCACCCAGACCCCATAGCAGCAAGAATGGTTAGGGGTAAAGAAAGGCAGTGAGGAAACAGAAGTCTGAAATGGGACAGGAGGGACATGTGCCTCTCCCAAGACCCATTTCAAACCACTGTCCCTTACACTTTCTTTTGGCGGTACTGGGGATGGAACCCAGGGCCTCCCACATGCTAGGTGAGCACCTCACCACCAGCTACACCTGCAGCCCTCCTATGCTCAGTTCTGAAGCTGTGACCCTACTGCCCAGCCCCCAGACAGCGACGCAGACTGAGCCTCCCACCCTCCCCTCCACCCTCCTCTTCCGTGGGCCTCTTCCCCTAACACTGCTCCTACGTACGCTAACATGACAAACCGGACCCTGGATGCAAAAAGAAATTTAAAATCTGCAAAGATGTCCAGGACTGCCGGCCACACTCTCAAACCAGCACAAGAAGTGTCCTGAATATAAATAAGTGTCTTTAAATAGGTCACCATGCTTTTCTCTTTCTTTGACTAAAAGTTCACTGATTGTGTCTGATCTGACGCAGCATCACATCTGTCGCCCTTCTTGCCTCTGCAGTCTTGGTTTAAAAGCAGTAAACCAAACCAGAGGTGACCAGCAGAGCCTCCACGGAGAACCTCATCGCTGGGGTGAAAATGGACCATGGTTTGGCCATTGAGCTTGAGAGAACCATAAAAAAAGACAACTTCGTGGCCATGACCACCCCATGGAAACCCCTCAGCCCTGGGCTCTGCACTCCGGATTCACTGAGAGCTTTCCTAAGCAGACAGCAGCTGTCCAGGTAGCCACACCACCCACCACCAGGATTCCCAAGACGACCCATCAGAAAACATCTGAACAGGCCTTGGCCCTTCTCCTGCTCTCTTTGCTGAGCTCAGGGCAGAAGAAAGGAAGGGATCGGAACTTGTATAATGTCATCTGATTATGTGAGTTTCTGTGCTCCGTGGTCTGTATACACAACTTCGTTTTATCGTCAAGCCATCACATGAGGTTGATAATTCCTTACCCCCTCTCATGCTTGATAAAAGACACACAGAGTCGGAGGCCGACTGCACACAGTCATGTAGTCAGCGACAGAGCCAAAACCAAACCCGGATTGTTTAGCTTCACAGCTCTCCACCAACTACAATGGTATCCGGTCACTGACATCATCAGAGACAGACGCTAACCAAGCCCAGTAACCCCAGCACTCCATTCTGGTTGCTCCCCCTCTCAACAGGGCCCCCCATCTTCCCAGGGAAGGAGGCCATCAGTCCTCTGGCAGCTGGTCCCATCCAAATTCAAAAGCCTTTATGACCCAGTAAGCCCAGCCCATTCTACCCCCTGTATCCTGCCCAGCACACCCTCCCTGCCACCCAGGGTTTTCGGAGAGTCACAGGGGCTGGGCCCAGGGTACAGGAGAACTGCCATTCTCATTATTTCCTTGGCCTTCAGCATTTTAGAAACTAAGTGTACCATCCAGAGACCACCTGGCCTCTCCATCCAGAAGTAAAGACAACAATCTACAAGAATCTCCCTGCAGAGTCGCATAAAGAAGCATTTTGAGAAGTTATGTCTTAAAGACTACCTCCCAGGAAAAGCGCTTTTCCAAGAAGCAATATGGGATTCCCTGCTTTTGTGCAAGTAGGATCTTAGAAACAGAGGCCTGGGGTGAGAATGCTGAGACTGTACTTGCCCTGGCCCTGGACCCTGAAGGCAGCCAGCCTTGATTTCTTCATCTGACAAGTGGAGGGAATCCTGAGGCTACCACAGAGCTGAGGGGGAAAAACACAAACAAACAGTGGACTCCTTCCTAGAAGCACTTGTCCAGAACAAAGCAACTCCAATTCTTGTTCTATCTGCCCCATGAGGTGGCATCCTTTGCTTACTGCCAACAACCCCATACCCCCACACCCTAACCTGGGTCCCCCCAGCTGGAAGAGCCCCATCTTGGGCAAACACAGTGAACGGCCTCCTCTGGCCTCCCCACCCCCAACAGACCAAGGCCTTGAGTGGGGGCAGTCTCCCTCCCGTCCTCGACTTCCTGGCTCCACTCAGTTCCTTGAATGAACACAGGCTGACACACACCTACACCCGCCACTAATTAGAAACCTCCCCAGGCCTCGCTCCAGGCCAGCTTCATGGGGCCCTGTGGGCCAATTCCTCCGCCTGGCAGCTGGAGACTGGCCAGCCCCGGCCCCCTTCTCCGGTCTTCACTCCTGCCCTGCTTCCCAACAGCCAGGCGGAGATGTGGGGCTGGCAGCCAGAAGGGCTCCAAAGGGCTTCCAAGTGCCAAGCCCCCCACCCCCACCACCCCACCCCCCCAAAAAAAGGTGGGGGTAGGAGGGAAAAAATTCCTGACCACAGTGAACTGTATTTCTTTCCAGGGGAGCCAGCTTTCTGAACAGTCTCCCTGAATCTTGACTGACACCCAGGGCTGAGCCAGCCCAGATCTTCCCTGGCTTTGTTAAAAAAAAAAAAAAACAGGAGTAGCTAAAGCAGGGAAAGAAAAGGGGGCCAGGAGCCAAGGAGGAGGAGGGCCAGGGGGGTGGGTCTGTTCTCCACTAGAAAAACGTCCACTCATCCTACTCACTGTGGGGGTGGGGCTACTCCAGACCTGAGAACCAACACACTTCTACCACTCCACCTAGAAATCAGCTACTCCTTTCTTCTCCCCACCATGAAGGCCCCAGAGTCTAAGGGGACTACCCATCCCAAATTCCCAACAGCAAATCCGATGCTGTCTCCACTGTCCTGGATTTCATCCTAAGTCTATGCTGACTCCTGCATCTACCTTCTCTAATGGCACCACCTCCTTTAGAGGCCCGAACCCTCACAGGCCTCCCTCCACACACCGGGCTTTCTGGAATCTAACATGAGAAAGGCCTCAGCCTTCAGCAAACATTCCCCAACCCAGGGTTCCTGTAGAGAATCCCTGAGCCTCTGCAAAATGAGATGCTGCTCCCCCTCTCAGCAGCGAGGTCAACTCTGGAGTCGATGTAGTGAGAAGCGTCATATTGGAAAGAACATCCCTCTCCTTTGCCAGGATCACGTTCAACTTTCTGGCATCCTAGGCTCGGAGAGGCCAGTTTGAAAGGCCCGTTTTCCTGGAGCAGGAAGCAGGCTCCACAAGATCTTCACTGGCTTTGAGCATGCCCTTGAACATAATGGATGCCCAAAGTGTGTTAGGACCACTTGGGGTGAACCTGACCCTATTATTCTAAAGCCAGAGTCCTAGTAGATTTCTTTGAGAGGGCCACCTACAGGGAAAGGGCCTTCCCCACCTACGCTGCTACTGACCCAGAGGTGCCTCAGATATCCTGCCCTCCGGGTGCTGGCAGATGGAAGGCCAGGTCACTGGGAGTGACTGGCCAGGAGAAAGCAGGATTCCATCTTCTGTGACTTGCTTATAAGCAGCACAGCTGCCACAAGAACCCAGGTGCCCAAGCTCTGGGCCACTCCCACCTCTATCTGGGCCTAAAGTGAAGTGCAGACTATATCCCAAGAATGGTCAGTCCCAGATATTAGGACACAGGCCCCAGAGTATTCACTGCCTAACTCACCAATAAAAAATGCAAGCCTGCTGCCCTGAAACCCTTTATTTATTGTCAACTGGGTTTATATTGCATTTAAAGTACAGTGTCATGACCCTTTCCATAGAGGGCCTCGCTACAGCCTGTGGAAGTAAGTCAGAGAGGTGTAGACAGTCCCTCTTTATAGGGGAACAGATGGAAATCAAGGGACTCCTTACCAAAATCAAGTGCTCGGGCTTTGTGGGTGCAAGTGCCACCCAATGGAGTTGGGAGGATTGATTTCTGACTTACAGACAAGGAAATAGGGGCTCGGAGAGAATAAACCACTTCCCTCAGATGACTATTAAGTTCTAGACACCTGGCTTGTCCAGTCTGATCTCCATTTTCAGGGCCAATTAACCACAGTGGCAGAGAGATGTCACTGGCCAAGATCCAGGCTGCTATCGTGTGGAAGAACCCAGTATGTGCCAGGCACTTTCCACTGTCACAATGGGCCCGACATCCCCCCCCACTTCACCAATTCTGGCATTGTGAAACCAGGTCAATCTAACAGTACAAACCAGGCTGCCTCCCCTTCTGCCACCTACCAGCTCTTCTTTCTCTCTAGATACCTCCACGACCAGCAGAACACTGGCCACTTACATGTTGGAAGTCCCCCAGGTTTAGGACTTGGGCTTCTCAAAAAAGTCAAGACAACCCAAATCATCAAAATCCAGCAGTGACATACTGGGGCTTGTCTATATCACCTGCACCTGGCAGGTGTCCACGATCAAATTCTGGCCCAGAGGCTCAAACGCTTTTTGCTGCCAAGAACCCAACCCCTTACTGGGCCACGGAGGCAGAGGGGTTGGAGGAATGCAGCCAGGTTGGTCTCTCAGCTCCTGTCCCTCAATTGAACCTGTCCCCACAACTGTGAGACGGAGGGATCCATGCCTCGCACGCCTTCTGGGCTCTTGGTTCAATTCTCAGCACCACCAAAAAAAAAAAAAAAAAGTCAGAGAGAGAGGAACGAAGGGAGATGGGAGACCAAGCTTGGAGTAAGTTCAAGACAGGATAAGGACAGATGTGCAGACAACCGTCTCCTGATGGCTGGCTGCCACCTCAGGAAAATGCTGGCCAGAGATAACAGGAGAAGCAGAGGGCCTGGAACATCTGCCAACCAGATCCCCGGCTCCCCTGGTGAAGCCAAGCGCAGTCCCAACTGCGCCTGGGCTTCAGCAGAAGCAGCGCTAGTACTGACCCCCTTACAAGGACAGCGCCATGTCCCCTGCCCAGCCAGTCAACAAGCCTCATTCGAGCATTTGAGTTTTTTCAACACTTCCATCTCCAGTCACCTTCATAGTCTCCTTCTAACTGGATCTGAGGAAGCATGGGGCCAATATATTTTCGTGCCACTTTGAAGCCTATCCACCTACTTAGCATGTAGCACATATGAAGGAAGATGTAGCCTGGTGATTTCTGCTCCTCCCTCATTCCCTTCAGCAGCCCAGGCCCTTCCCGTCCAGGTAGGTACTTCTATTAGCTCCAAGAACTTTCAAAACTTCCTCTATCCATTCTGAAAACAATCTGTCCCATTTCCAAGGCAGAGAGTGGTTACACAGATCACCAGGCTGGAGCACAGGGATTCTCAAGGGAAACCTGCAAATGTCTGATGATGTGTGACTAAGTATGCTCTGGGGGCTCCCAGGTAATCCACGGCACTTTTATCAGACTAATTTCCGTTGACTCCCTAACCCAAAGAAAGGATGTGCCTGAAATTTTTATTTTGAAGCACAAGGCTAAGGTAGGCTCACAGCAACAATCTCTCTTCCCTTTGCCTGCCAAGAAACTCAGTAGCCCAATTTGGCAAAAAAAAAAAAAAAAAAAAAGCAAAATTTAAAAATATAAATATGTGNTTGAAAAAAAAAAAAAAAAAAAAAAAGTGTAAATAGGCCCTCATGACCCCAGCCAGTGAGTTCTTCCCTCTACACTCCCACCTATTCTAACCTTGTCCTTTAGGCTTGTTTTTGTAAGGTACTTTAACACTGTTAAGCAGGATTTTTTCCCCCTTAAATATCTTCTCTACGGAATTGGGTCATTATTACTACACCAAGGAAATGATACAGTGTACAGTTTGAGAAGGTAAGTAGGAAACTTCAAGGAAAGAAGACTCCTACCGGGTGCATAATTCCAGGAAGACTGCAAATTCGAGGCCAGCCTCAGTCCTTTAGTGAGGC
The DNA here is from genome assembly GCF_001458135.2 of Marmota marmota marmota. Classification (NCBI taxonomy): domain Eukaryota; kingdom Metazoa; phylum Chordata; class Mammalia; order Rodentia; family Sciuridae; genus Marmota; species Marmota marmota. Next base: position 34,150,785 of record NW_026000005.1, on the reverse strand, counting down.
CCTTAGCGAGACCATGTCTCAAAATGAAAAATAAAAAGGGCTGGACATGTAGCTCCGTAATAGAGCACCCCAGGCTTCAATCTCCGACACCAAAAAAATCAATAACATAAAATAAAGAGAACTCTTGATGCTACGGATTCCTCAAATCCCAGCCAATCCTGGCCACTGAGAGGAACACCCCTGTAAGCCTCACAAACCCTTCAACCACCCTCAGTCAGGCACTGCCTCCTAGGCTTGGGGCCACAGAGCCACGCCCAACTTAGTCTCTTAACCAAGAAACTTGAGTCCAGAGACAGAACCCTGGAGCAGCAACCCTGGGCTCCCCCATCTCCTCCTTCCAAGGTCCACCTGTGGTGACACAGGGGATCAGCTCAGCAGAGATAGTTCAGGGAATTCTGACCAGAAGCGGGGAGGGGAGACAGGAGGAGGTAGTGGTGTTAACAATCAGTGACAGTGGGTCCCACTCATTCCCAAGTCTATTTTACGACTTTGAACTCGGTATGCAAATTTATGCAAGACGAGATGCAAAGCAGTGCTGGGAGCCAGAAGTCCCGTTGCTTTCTCCGCCCCCCCCCCCATTTTTGAAGCTGCACTGAACCACTGTAAATCAGTGCCTGCCTCTCTCCCAGCTTCCTCTCCCCCAGCAACTGCAGATGCACAACCTCCCCACTTCCTTGCTACCTAGCTTGCTTGCCCTCGGTGGGCCTGCCTGCCTGTTGGCCCAGAACTTTGAAGGACTGCACATTTCCTTAGCACCTTCATATGTGCAGAAGGCCAGACGGCCACTTGGGCAGCCCCGCCCCTCAGCATAATCCCCTTCATTGTACCCGACAGGGATGGAGGCCGGGGATGCAGAAGAACCAGCCAGGCCTAAATTCTGAAAGGGCCAGGCCTGGTCCAAGTCTGCCCCCTAACTCCCCACCCCACACAGACTTTTTTCTAGGCATCTCTGCCCACTCCACCACCTTCCATACTCACATAGTTTTAAAGTCCCGACTTCAGGCTGATCTCAGTATCCCCTTTGCATTTTTCTCCCACCCTTACCCCCCAGACCCAGAGTCTGACTTCTTGGTTTCGGTGAACCAACAAGTCCCAGCCCATCACCCTCCAGGGATGCAGGCTCACCAGCACCCACTTCTGCTGCCGATGTGCCCACCCCACCCCCCTACATCCCTGCCATCCCCAGGAAGCCAGCAATACAGCCCCTGAGTCCCGGGAACAAAGACAAAAGAGCTAACAGCAAGCCGGAACTGCTGGGGTTTGCTGCCTCGAAATAAGAGGGTATGTTTAAAATTCTCAAAAGCAACCTGCTCCAAGAGGAATGCAGGCTGGGGGGTGGGGGGACTCCTTCTTCAGAGGGGGGAGGAGATGGAAGATGCAGAGCAGGAGGCAGCAGCACTAAGCCCCACCCTACCCATACAGGGACCTAATCCCTGCCCCAAACCAAGACCCTCTCTCGCAGGCACAAAAGCCTCCATCCTTGCCCCTCTTCCCTGCACCCTAGAGCCCAGGTTTCTCCCTACAGGGCCCCCTCCCCAGCCCTCCTCCTGGCTCAGCCACCCCAGCTGTCGGTCACCTACTCAGCTTCCATCCCCCGCCCATACCCTTATCCCTCTACCCCCACCTTCCCAGACTGGAGCACAAGAGAAAAATGTAGAAGGCATCAGGCACCAGGAGAAGGCTCAGAAGGCAGCTGGGACGAGCTGGCGGAAAGAGTCCCATAACCAGGCAGAAAATCCAGAGTGACATTCTTCCCATGAACTCACCCCATTGTCCCTGGGCTTCCCTGACAACCCCCACCCCCTTTCAGGATACAAGAAGTGGTGGGGGGAGACCTCTCTCCCGCATCTGTTGCAGGCTGAAGACCCCACCTGCTTCAGGGATCTAGGAAGCAGGAGAGCTGGGTTTCAAGCTCAGTGAGACAAACGAAGAGTGGAAAAAATATTAAAATGGTGAGGAAGAAAACACACCAACTTTATTAAAACAGTCAAAATCCAAAAGGTTCTGTGAGGCCTTTGGAAAAGTTCGCCCTGCTGAGGAAGATGTTTAGTTTGAGCTCAGCTCAGAAACTGCAGAAAACCTCCTGGGTGGACTCCAGGGTGCCAGAGGTTATGGGGAGGACTGGTCCCAGGACTGGGGGACGATATCCCACAGGGAGAGGACTTTGCTCTCTTTTTCCTTTTATTATTACTAAGAGAAGCAGGAGGGAAGGGTTAATTTCAAGGCAGGCTAGGAGAAGAAAGGAACAGAGGGGTTCCACTTAGAGGGAGCCCTTACCTTGCTCAGTACTCAAGGTCAAAATGTGGGGAGAAATAGAATAAAGATTTCAACTCTGACCCCTAATTCCATTCTCAAAGGGAAAAAACAATGGCAGGCCAGAAGAAGGGAGGTGGTGTGCAAGGAGGGAGGGGGGCTTACAAAGACGCTCAGAAGCCAGAAGGAATGTTCCTACTTTTTCTCCCCCCACCCAAATTTTTTTTTTTTTTTTTCAGTTTGAAAAACTTGGTCAGACTAGCTTGCTTTTTAAACAGCAGCGGACAGTGGACACATTTCACTACCATCTCCAAGAGGAAAGAAATAATTATAGCTTCCTCCAGACCACGGGGAAGGCTTTTGTAAATTCAAAATTTAAAAAAAAAAAAAAACAAAAAAACAAAACAAAAAAAACTCCTGATAGCTTGGTTGTGTCCTTCAAGTAACTTTTTGCAAGGGATGAGGACCCTTTAACAAACAGCCCAGGTTCCTCATCTTATAGGATAAGAAGAGTTCCCCGATTTGGGGTGGGGGTGGGGGGGATCACACAGCTCACGTAACAGTCATTCCCCCACCCAGGCTCCTCCTGCCTTCCCACCCGCTGCCCAGATGCTTAAACGCACAGCCTGGCTGCCCGGGTCCTGGGAATGCAGCCGGCGATCCGGCTTAAATTACACCGATTCAACTGCTGGGGTCTCCTGCACGCCTCCCAAAGACACCCCCCTCCCGTTTTCCTTTTCCATCCAACATAGCCCCCTTCATTCTCTCTGTAAGATAGCAACGTTCTCTTTAATTGCTCTAAGCAACTCACCCTACAAAGCACCAAATCCTTTCTTCCCACCTCACAACCCCAATAGAAGGAAGGGTCTCTCACTCAGTGCGCCGGTGCCTCCACCGCTCCTCACCGAGGTCTCGGGTGTCACCGGCATCCAGTGGCTTGGGCCTCCCAACAGCGTTCCCACCGGGACCCTTTGACTTCACCGACTCAAGCTGTGCCCCAAATAAGATTCAAGTTCCCACTCCCACGGGTCTGACCGACACCCTCCTCCCCAGTAAATCTCCCCTCCAGAATAAAAGTAGAGGACTGTCCACCCGGGAAAGGCTGGTAACTACAATGAGTCTCCTCTTCCAATTTATCCCCACTAAATTAGTAACCAGGGTTCTTCCACTTGCTCCAACTCCAGTGCCCCACTCCGAGCCTGACTTTCGGGATCCCGCCCTCAACGATCCCCCCAGATCTGGCCACGGATTCAGATCTTCCTCCACTAAAGTCTCTGAGGTCCTGCCGCACACTCCTTCTACACCTAACGGCCGCCAGCTGACCGCCCCACTGCCCTCCAAGTTTCTCCCAACTAGTTGTCCCAGTCCGCGTTACCTGCAACCTGCTCCGGACTAACGCCGTACTTGGCGTCCCGGCCCTTTCCGCAAGTGCCCACGCCCATGACCAGCGACTGAAGGGGCAGCTCGGAGCCGGGGTTGGGATAGCAGCGTAGCCCCTGGCCGCAGCGTGGGGTGTAGACGCCGCACGCCTCGCCCTCCAGCCGGGCGCACACCGAACAGCAGCCGCAGCCCGGCTCCCGGACCAGCTCAGTGCAGGTCCCGCGGGCGCCGCCGGCCGACCGGGACACCGCGTCCGGCGGGGCCCGCAGGCAGCCAAGCGTTCTGGCGTGCAGGGCGGGCAGCGGAACAGCACCTCGGCGCGCACTCCGCGGCCACCGCTGCCCGCGCCCAGCAACAGCACCAGCAGCGACGGCAGGAGCAGCGGCAGCGCGGGGCCGCCCATTCTCAGCAGCATGTTGGCGGTGGGGAGCGCGACAGCAGCGAGCGAGCGGGCAGGTGGCACGGCCCTGCGAGCGCGGGTGCCGCCTCCTCCGCTTCTTTCTCCTTCGCCGCGGCAGCCGGGTCCTAAAAAGCCTGCTTCTCCCCGCCCCCTGCCTTCTCCCCTCCCCCTTTCGGAGACCACCCCCTTCCCCCAGCACTCCTGCGCGCCGGCACGTGCGTGCGCACACGCCCCCCTCGTCCACCCCGCCTAGATTCCCTGCTTCCAGGGTCCCACTTCTCCCTGACCCGGTCCCTCCCGGATCTTCTAGACGAGGCTCGCTCGCTCCGGAGAATAAGAATTACTTGCGAGCCTGGGGAGGATAGGCGTGGGAGTGGGGAAGAGCCGGGGCTTTTGTCGCCCTTTGGTTCAGTTTGAAAGGACTTAAGTTTGGGCGCATCCCTTGTGGCCCGCGGTGAGCTAGCTGTTAGGGAAACACAAAGGCACAATCTTGACCTCAAGTAGATTTCAGGGCTCGCATCCACTCCCTCCATCCTCGAGGTATCATCCGTACCTAACACGTTGTTCAGAACCATGACCTTGGGTGCGTCCTGAGGAATTCAGACCCGTCTATACCAGGCTAGCCCCAAACAGCCCCTTTTAGTGACCATTGCAGTTTCCCAACAAGGAACTCATGGCCACAACATATAAGAAAAGCGATTTTTAGACCTTGAGAAACCTGCTCCCTTCCTCTCAATCCCCTCCCCTTAATGATCCCTTAGAGACCCGGGCCACCTTTCACAGATCCGAGGCATTTGCTGCTAGAGATAACCCTGTTTGCCCTGCTGCCGGGTCTTGGAAAGGTCAGGTCAGACCCCTAAGTGTGAGAGAAAGCCCTGACACAGGACCAATTAAAGCTCTCTTCAATAATGCAGATAGACAAACATAGCTTCCATTGTTCTGTTTGGTTTACTGAGTCACCAGCCAAGCTGCCCCCCCCCCAAGTCCCCGTCATTCCAGGGTGGACTCAGCCTTAATTATTCACCCATCTCCCTGGTATGTGACCCTAACAAAGACCCTTGTCAGAGAGTCTCTCCTAAGGAATGGACTATTAAGCTAGCTTCCAGGTTTAAATTTCCAATACCTCCAATGCCACCTTTGTTCCACCAGATTTCTCTACTACATTCTAACTTGAGTACTCAGAGCCTACTTGATCCAGTTCAGCAGCTAATCATGTGGCACCTGGCCCTAAAGGTGAGTTAGAGACCTCCAGGAAGGCAAGTTCCAGATCTTAAGGAACCAAGAGCTGAAGAGTTGTGGGGAAGAAATTGGTAAAACTGGTTGTCAGAGGCTTTGAGAAAGAACTGTTCAGAGAAGAGGTGGTGCAGGGAATTGAGGGCAGAGTTTCCCAGGTGAGGCAAAAATTGAAGCTTGGAAATTCTCTCAGTGGAAATGAAGGGGTAGCAAGAGCACCCTAAGCATAAGGATCAGCCAAAGCAAGGGTGCAGAGACCGGGAAGTGAGGTTAGAAATTAAAAGTCATTCCACTTCCTCCAAAGACCGTGCCTGGAGGAGCCATGAGGGATTGGCAGGAAATCCAATTGACTCATGTGGAGTTTTGGCTTAATTTGTTAGGCAGCAGGGATGCAGCAGGCAAGTTTGAGTACAGGAATGAATATAGACAAAGCTGGACCTCTGGCAATCACTAGAGCTATGTAGAGTACAGATCTTACAGAAGGAAAAATACATGGGCTCAGGGAGGCGCCTGGTCACCTCACTCCCTGTGTCCCCGTGTCTGGTGCCTGCCTGGTAACATGTTTCTCTTGGTTACATCCACCAAGTTCCTTCTGAGGTGTGGCCCCATACTGCCGGATAGAAATCTAATGTAAACTCCAAGTGTGAGACGAATGTACAATTTAAAAATTTTCAAGTAGCGATGTTTAAAAAATAGTGTTATGGTTTGGATGGGAGGTGTCCCCCACAAGCTCAAGTGGAAGACAATGCAAGAAGGTTCAGAGGAGAAATGATTGGGTTTTAAGAGTCTTAACCCAATCAGTGATTTAATCTCCCATAGGGGTTCACTGAGTGGTAACTGAAGTGGTAGGGTGTGGCTGTAGGTGGTGGGAATTGGGGCGTGGCTTTGGGGCACAGTATCTGGTCAGTGGGGTTGTTCTCACCTTCTCAGTTGCCTGAATCACTATGTGAGCTGCTTACCTCCGCTAAACTCTTCTGCCATGATGTTCAGCCTCACTTTGATCTCAGACCAATGGAACAAGCTTTCTGTAAAGACCTTAAGACCTCTGTAACCGTGAGCCCTCAAACTTTTCCTCGCTTAAAATTGTTCTGGTCAGACCAGTGAAAAACCTAACTAAAACATTCAGTAAAAAAGAGAAAGGTGATCCCCGCCGCCCCCGCCTACTAGGAATTGAATTTAGGATCTCATGTAGGTTCAGCAAATGCTCTACCACTGAGCTACATCACCAATCCTTCTTTTATAAATTTTGTTTTGAGACAAAGGTCTCGCTAAGTTGCCCCAGGCTAGCCTCAAATCTGTGATCCTCCTGCCTCAGCTGGGATCACAGGCTACATCCTTTTAAAATATATACTTTAGCTCAGTATGTCGCAAATAATATTTTAATGAGTCAACACTAAAAATCATTAAGAGAGAAAATATTTTTTTCATACTAAATCCTCATGCTCTGGTATGTCTTCTACTTACAGCACATTTCAACATTTCAATTTAACTAGCCAAAATTCAAATGCTCAGTAACCAGATGTGGCTAGTAACTACCAAAATGGCCAGCTCAGGGGTCTAAAATACAGGGTCTTGCTGGGCATGGTGGCCCAATCCTCTGATCCCAACTGCTTGGAAGACTGAAACAGGAGGATCACAAGTACAAGGCCAGCCTGGGCAATTTAGAAAGACCTTGTGGCACCTAGCAGACACTCAGTAAGTGTTTGTTGAATGAATAAAAATATTGACTCTAAAAATAACCTTGACAGGGCCTCTTCTCTCTCTCTCTCTCTTTTTTTTTTTTTTGTACTGGGGATTGAACCCAATGATGCTTTACCACTGAGCTACATCCCAGTTCTTTTTATTTATTTTTTTAATCTGAGATAGAATTTTACTACATTGTTGAGCAGCTTTGAACTTCCCATCCTCCTGCATCAATGGGATGCAAAAATGCTAAAGAACAGCCAGACCCAAGCTGGATTTTCTCTGCTAAGTCACCCTGCCACAGCCTCTCACTCTCTCTCTGCAATGCTCAGCAGCTGGGATGAAAGATAGTGATCAATCTATTGGGAAGCAGAGAGAGACATTCATTCAATCTTTTAGCTACTCACTTGTCTTTTGAGATTCATTCTCCTTTCACCTTCCTTTAAGTTGTTGATCAGTTAGCCAAGAATTGTAGAGATGAGCAAGCAAAGAAATGCTGACTTAACAAAAGTAAAGTACTCGAAATGGTTTTCTCTTTCTAATGAGTCTAAAAACCACACCCTAATTCTTTTCTGCTAGTTCCCGAGTTAATAGCCAATTACCCTTCCCACACCTACCCCACTAGTACACCTACCTCAACAACAACCTCTTATCTTTAAATCCTTTCCTTACCCCCAGGAGCCTCAGAGCTCCATGCCAGAAAGACCTCCTACCACTGAGGCCTGAGCCTCAGCACATCTTCTATGAATTAAAAGAAAAATCACAATGAAAGCAACATTAAAAGGGTTTTGGAAAATGGAATGAGGGATCTTTACAGAGGTGGGACCTGTGCATGTCTCAGGCTGCTGCTTGGGATGTGAACTTTGGTCACCTCCACATTTTTGACCACAGAACCATCACATTGTGTGCAGAGACTCAAGGTTTGTTTCAAGAGGACACATGTGTTATGAACATTTTTTACTAAATATATACACTCTTTTCTTTATCTGCTGTTGGTCACAGTCATGGTCATGGGTTGGTCATGGTCACAGGTTGATCACATAGCCCCTGTTCTTGCTCATCATTCAGTAATTTATATAAGCACCCATTTTTCCTACCTTCTTCCAAATACTAATTCAGAACTCTCTGAACCTGTCCCCAGTATTATAATTCCTAAGGTCTAAATGAAGTCCTTTTTATTCTTATACTTTCTACATTTGAACTGGTCGACACTTTAATCAACCAAGGCCTAGAAATGTGAAAAGATTTGGCCACAGCCCCAGAACTGGTTACTGGCTGGCTTCAGACTTAATCACTTGTATATCACAGTCAGCCCAGAGTCTTCAAAAGCACATGGCACATGGATGTCAATAAACATTAGTTGAGTGAACCTAAGATCTCTGCTCATCTCTTGGTTTGCCCATTGTTCCTTTAAATTTCATATGAATCCTCTGTAAATGTTACATCCTTAGGCTTGAGAGCCTGACTCTGTCGGGCAGTGTGGGCTTGGTTGAGAGATGGGACAGGCTGAGACTGGTTTTCTCCTTTCTCCCTAATCCCTCCTTTTTTTCCATTTGAACCATATTGCACAAACTCTACCCTCCAATGGTTTACCATAACTAAGTACCACCTGTGCTATTATTTACATAATTGTTTAATGTGAGTCAATTCATTCTTTTTTTTTTCTTTTTAACTTGAGGCCATTTTAAAAAGGAAACTTTATATCACTACCATAAATGGAATCTCAGTAATGGATGGTCATATACAGATGGTAACCATAAAAATAAACACAATAAAAACAAAACTGTGGTATTTGATTCAAACTGGATACTGTTGCTTTGCTGAAGCCTCTGAGCCTGGTACACCCTCCTCTGTTTAAAAGAGATGAGCTAGACTGAAAGAAATGCTAAAGGACAGCCAGACCCAAGCTGCGATTTTCTCTGCTAAGTCATCAGAAAAATAGGAATATTTTTCAAATGATTTATTGTAATGTAATATATATGCAAAAAAGTATGGAAATCAAAAACTTGACAAATATCCACAAATTGGTAATACCATTTAAAAAGCAACCAGATCAAGAAAGATATATATATATATATATATATATATATATTTTTTTTTTTTTTTTTTGGAGTGGTAAGTGAACAGAATGCCTTTATTTTATTTTTCTGTGTATGTGGTGCTGAGGATTGAACCTAGTGCCCCATGCGTGCTAAGCAAGCGCTCTGTCGTTGAATTGCAGCCCCAGCCCAAGAAAGAGAATACTAACAGTATGCAGAAGATCCTTCCACACATCCTCCAGTTATTACGTCCACTCCCCACAGGGTAAACATCACCTGTACTTCTGCGAACATGGATGAATTTTACCTGTTTTGCTTTTTTTTTTTTTTTTTACCAGGTATTGAACCCAGGGTCACTCATTTTATTTAGAAACACGGTCTCACTGAGTTGCTTAGGCCTTGCAAAATTGCTGAGGCTGGCTTTGAACTTGTGCTCCCCCTGCCTCAGCCTCCTGAGCCGCTGGGATTACAGCCTGGCTCCCATTTTGTATTTTATTTTATGTAAATGAAAATATACAATCTGAATTATTTTGGTCTCTGGTCTTTTTTCTTTTTACTTTGCTCTGAATTATGAATGTGAGATTTATCCATATCCTTGCATGTAGTTGAGGATCATTCTCTTCCATTAGCTGGGACCTCTTTGTGGTATGAATTTACCATTCATTCAATTTACATATTAATTCTATTGTTGATGGATATATGAATGGTTTACATTATGAACCCAGCTGCTATAAGCTTCTCTGAACATGCCATTTAAGGAGCATATGCACACATTTCTGTTGAATCTACACACCTGGATATAGAATTTCTGGGTCATAGAGGAGATGTATATTAAACTTTAGTAGCTATAGCCGACAAGTTTTGCCAAGTATATGTATTAAATTTATACTCCTGTTGGCAGGGCATGATGGTTCCACTTGCTCCCTGTCCTTGCCACCAATTGGCATTTTTTAGTTTTTTCTCAATTTACCCTGTCCTGATGGATATGTTGTTGTATCTCATTGTGGTTTTATTCTGATGACAGAGAAAGATGAGCATCTTTCTTTTTAACAATCTTGGGGATTGAACCTAGGGCAAGCACTTGACTACTGAGATACACCCCCAAGCCCAAGCATCTTTTTATATGATAGAATCAGAATAGGAAGAATGTTTAAAAGGAAGTAACATCACACAATGTTATATACTGTCATACCATGTATCAAAATTGAATCTCTTGGGTAGCACATGAAATTATCTTGCATGCACGAGTTGCATTCTTTTTTACTATTGGGATTTCTGCTTTAGTTCGAGTTGTTATTGTTTTAGAAAGAAGGAAAGAGGCACTGAAGGATAAGAGCATGCCTTGAGCAGGGGAAGTGTTCTCTAGTCTCCATATTTTCCCCTGGAATTGGCCATAGACCAGCACCCGCTCCTCCTTGGTGAGTCGTGAAACACAATGAATAAGGATAAGGATCTATGGTCTTTCTGACTTAAGTGCTTTGTTGGAAACTCCATAATGGAAGTCTGAGGAGCAGCATCACTATGAAAAAGATTATGAGTGAAAGATGGGCTAAGGCCAAGGCCACATGTTTGATGGTGATTTAATTTCTTTGCTTTCCTTTTTTTTTTTTTTTCTTTGTACTGAGGATGGAACCTAGGGCCCAGGGGGCCCTTTGCCAATGAGCTACATCCCCAGTCTTTTTTTTTTTTTTAAGTTGAGACAGGTTCTCACTAAATTACTGAGCGTCACATTAAGTTGCTAAGGCTGATCTCAAACTTGAGATCCTCCTGCCTCTGCCTCTCCAGTTGCTAGGCTTACAGGCAGGCACCACTATGCCCAGTGGTGGTGATTTTCTTAACAAGTCTCTAGTACCAAGCCAACTGTTGAATCTGGCATCCATCCTCATCTTTGTCTTCAGAAATTCTTAGCAATCTTCTTCCCAGATGCTAGATCAGGCTTCTGTCTGACTTTGCACCCTTGAAGCTTCTGAATCAGGTTGGATGACTCCAAAGTGACTAGATGGAAAGGCCACAAAATAAAAAAAGGAAGAATCAGAATAGGAGCTCTGGAAGTTACAGCAGGGTTAGGAGAAAGAACTTTGAGGCCAGGCTCCTGGATCTTCAGTTTCCTCATCTGTAATAAGAGGATAGCAATACTAGTGCCTGTTTCAGAGGGTTATTGCAAAGAGTACACAAAACAATAAATGTGAAGAAGTCCTGCTTGCAACACAACCTTTAACCAAAGATAACTGAGCAATTCTTATTACCTTATGCATGTGAGGAGGGGTCCCTGTCCTTTGCACTGTGCGAGGTTGAGAATTCCTTGGGGTGAGGTCAGGAAAGCACCACTCCCTTCCCACTAAAGAAGCTGGGAAGATATTTGCCGAGGGGGAAGGAACTGAGGAGTTGTGTGGTGGGAAGGGTGGAATTGCTCCCCAGGGGTAGTGAGGCACACACAACTGGATGCACACCACTTCTAGCAGAAGTGTGAAGAACGACAAGAAAGCAACCACTTACCAGTCAGAGCCCTGAGGTCCTCCGAGGCCTGGAAGAAGGCACGAACACTGGCCCTCTAGGACCTTCTCCCTACTCTAAGTTGATCTGTACCACCATAGTGACAGGTAGTGACGTACAGTGACAAGAAAGGAACAAAAGTAACAGTCTGTGCAGATACTTTTACAGGTATTATTTCATTTTATTCTCCTAAATGTTGAAGGAGGCTCAGAGAGGTTAAGTGACCTGTCTGTGGTCACCCAATCAGTATGTCAAAACCTTACACTTCCTGGCTGGGATTGTGGCTCAGCGGTAAAGCGCCTGCCTAGCACAGGCATGACCCGGGTTCAATTCTCAGCACCACATAAAAATAAAGGCATTTTTTTGTGTTATGTCCATCTACATTAAAACAAAGATTCTCTCTCTCTCTCTCTCTCTCTCTCTCTCTCTCTCTCTCTCTCTCTCTAACAAAAACAAAACCTTACACTTCCACTACTCCGGGGGAGCAAGAAACAGTGATGCAAATTCAACATCTGCCAACTTTAGGGTGTGTGGCCTTGAACACAGTGTGATACTTTACTACAAGTTCTCCTCAAGGAAGAGCGGGGTTGAACTAGAAATTAAGGAAATTATCTTGCATGTACAAGTTGCATCATTTCTTAGTTGCATTCTTAGGCACTGGATGAAAGAAAGGATAACTTATGGAGGCTTTCTAGTGTGATGAAGAATGTGGATTCTGTAGCCACACTACCTTGGCTCAAGTCTTGGCCCAAATTGCTGTGTCCGCCCATATCTTGTCCTCCTTTCCTTCCTGAGCACTCAGAGGCCCAACTTGGACAGAAGTAGTCACGCATGATTAGTTCTGTGTTGAGTGACATATGTTACTTCCAGGCTGAGGCAATTAAACAAGCCCTCCAGAACTCCCCAAGTTCTGCTTCCCTCATGCTCTAAATGGTAAGGCCACAATATGGTAGAATGGAGAAGGGAGCCTCCCACCAGCTGCCTCATATGGATAATGAGTATGAAATAAACCTTTGTGGTATCAAGGCACTAAGATTTGGGAGGGATATTTATTATTGCAGCATAGGCTACCCTATCCTGACTAATGCAACCATTTACCAGCTGTGTGAACATCTGCAAGTTACTTAACCTCTATGTGCCTCAATTTCCTCAGCTATAGAATGTAAATACTGATAATACGTACTTTAGAGGGTTGTTTTGAGCATATAAATATCATAACATTTTAGACACTTAAAAGTTAAAAACAATGCCTAAACGTTGTAAATACTATTATTTATTAAGTATGGTACTTTTATTTTGCAGCATTATTTTCCCAGAAGCATTAGGAGCTGTCAGTTTCAAGTAAAGTCAGAACATGCACCAGAGATCTAAGTTGACATCCCGACTTTGACGTGATGTTGACGTGGTTGTCTAACCCTTTTGAGCTTATCTTCTTATCTTTGACTTGGTCAATAATACCTACCTAGTGAGTAGTTGTAAGGATTATTTGAGCTCAGCATATGGTATATGTTGCAGGCTCAAAAAAGAAAAGAAAAAAACCTTTCTTGATTTATATTTTGTAGTTAGGGAGTGGGTGGTGATTCTCCTCGAAAAACGAGATACCAAAGCACAGAGGTATTACAATTAAATTACAATTAAAGGAGGCTTTCCAGCCCGAAGCCATTGAACCCCACAGGGAACTAACAGCCTTCACTCTCTCTCAGCCCACACTGCCATTGCCCTTCCTCTAGCCATCTCTCACTCTGTAACAGATGGTTATGGTCAGGTGTGGAAGGCCGGGTCCTCAGTGCAGCAGTGTTCAGATCTTGAGGACTCTGACTTCATGGATGGATTGAAGCATTGATGGATTCATAGCTGAATGGACTTTTAGGAGGTGGTGGAAACTATAGTAGGTTGGGAACTAAGTGAAGGCAGTTGTTCCTTGGTGGTGTTCCCTTGGGGACAGTGTTTTGTCCCCAGATCATTCTGCTTTCTCTTTGTGTCTGCTTCTTGGCTGCCAAGAAATGAGTAGCTTTTCTCCACTACACCCTTCTTCTATGATGTTTTTGCCTCACCTGAAACCCAAAGCAATGAAGCCACCTGACCATAGACTGAGATTCCTGAAACCATGAGCCAAATAAACCTTTTCTCATTTAAATTGATTTCCTCAGGTATTTTGTCACAGTGACAAAAAGCTGACTAACTCTCAAGCAGGCCCAAGGCTTATATTTTAAAAAACAACCATTTTTATTATCTCTTGTGAACCTGGGATTGACCGGACCTAGTTGGGAATTTTCATGTGGTTGTAGTAGATAGTATCCAGGACTGGAGCCATCTGAAGACACCCTGAGCTGACATCCAAGAGGGCCACTTTCTCCCTTGGCTGATGGTTGATGCTGACTGCTGGCTGAGAGGGATTGCAGCATAGGCTACCCTATCCTGACTGTCCCTCTCTCTTCATTTAGGACAGGTCTGGGCACCGGAAAGGGCTCTCCCTGGATGGGCAACAACCAGCACCTACATATGTCTTCTCCCTGTGGTTTGGGCTTCTCAGAGCATGGTGGTTGGGTTTCGAGAGGGAGTGTCCCAAGAGGGAGTGCTCCAAGAGACCAGATGGAAATTGCAAGCATCTTGGCATCCAGAAGTCCCACAGTATCACTTCCTCCGCATCCTACTGCTCAAACAGTCACAAGACCAGTCCATGTTGAAGCGGGTGGAGAAACAGCATGTGGGACAGAGGATATTGTTGAGGCCATCTTTGGAAAGCATAAATGACACAGCCTCCACATCCTCCCCACGGTTGAGAACATCTGTATGTTTGCCAGGCCTTTTCCTGATGAGTCAAAGAGTCACTCCATACACCCTCTGCTTCTCCAACTGCTGGCCATTGTCTGGGGATCAAGGCTAATCTGACTAAGTGAGTCAACCCTACCCAGGCCGCAGCTCCTCCCAGCCTCGGAGGCCCCCAGGCACACAGAGCCTTGGGTAGAGGTTCCACCTGGGAAGCAAATGACAGTTTCCCTTCCATTTTTAGAAGGTTGTCGGGGTTAAACAGTTGTGGAGGTCCATGATCGGTTCAGGACCTTGGAGCCCATTGGAAGGAGAGAGGTATTGATCGAAGCATCCATTGGCCATAATTCTCTAGATTAGGAAATGGCCAACTTATTTTCTCTGTAAAGGGCCCTGTGGAAAGTAGTTTAAGTTTTGCAGGCTTCACGTGCTCTCTGTCGCAACGTTTCGACTCTGCCATTATACTGCAGAAACAGCCAAGGATAATATTCAAACAAATGAGCATGGCTGTGTTCCAATAAAAGTTTATTTACAAGAACAGATAGAGGCCGGAACTGACCCACAGACTGTAGAGGGCTAACCCTGCTCGGGGGGCCTCTCCACTTTAGAGAGCAGAATCCCAAAGGCTCTCATGTCCTGGAGAAAATACAGAGCCTGAAGTGTCACTTCCCACCTGCATCCAACCGTCCCAGAAGAGCATCCCTGCACGTGACCCCGAGGAGCAACAGGATGCTTGTTGCAAAGACCAGCTCCATAAACATCAGATTTTCATGAGGGTCCCTACTCTCCCAGCATCTCACAGTGAGGTGTCTTGAGTCCTCAGCACCACAAGAGGAGAATCCCAGCCCAATCTGGCAACTGGCCCGGCCCTGGTGACTCCCTCTCTCTTCATTTAGGACAGGTCTGGGCGTAGGAAAGGGCTCTCCCTGAGTCTTCTTGGGGGAAGGAAATTGAGACAGGTGGCAGAAGGAGACAGGGCAGATGCCCCACATTCAAGCAGGAAAGAACTGGCTTCCCTAGACAGGTTTCAAGCAGGGCACAGCATCTGTGAAAATTTTAATTAACAAGCCTCTGGTTGCTGGGCCTGCCCCCTCCTCCCAGTCACCGCCTGGCCTTTCTTTCGAGGAACAAGACTACATCTGTTTGGTGATTATCTGTAGTTGCCAAATAAACCTTTCAGGCCCTGGCAAACCTCAGCCCATCTTATTTCTACTCCTATAACACAGCAGACTTCTTAAGCCTGCATCTCTGCCCTGCACCACTCCCTGGCTCAGGACTCGGAGAGCTTGCACCCAGTTGCCACCTTGGGTCCTTCTCCACTCCGGATTCTTGCTTTCAGTCTTCAAGTTCACATTCAGGGTTGCACTTGGTTTCCCTCCGCCATTCCCTTTCTTCCCAGGGGGTCTTTCTGTCTCTCTTTCTCTTTCCTGCTGGCTCAATGAGTCTGAGCCACACAATACTGTCTGAGCAAACTTGTCCAGGCCCCTACCATTATCTCATCTCCCCTTTACCCTCACTCTCACCCTCTTGGGGCCACTGAGAAGCCGGCTAAGCTAAACAAATAAAGGATGGGAAGCAACCCAGCAGCGTTTCCAAGGCTCTGGCAATGTGAAATCCAGGCTCCCTGCTCAGCCTGCCTTCTACCCTCCCTGGGCACCAGCCTCCCTGTAGGGTGCGAGTACACACACACACACACACACACACACACACACACACTGCTGAGCCCCTCCTACAGCTGAAGCCCAAGCCCACTACAGAGGCAGGTGGCAATGCAGGCTACAGAATCTGTGTGTCCAGCTGCAAGGAATTCTCCCCTTCCCTGACCCTCAGCCCTTTCCCTCAACACAGCTGATATTCTGCCCTAACTCTCCTCTCTAGGCAATCCTTTGCCTCAGCAGAGAGCCATGGAGAGCAAGAAGTTGCTATAGAACATTTGATCTCAGACAAAATCGCTGCTGGGTGGTGGTGGAAAATGAGTTTGAACCGCACCATCTCATCTCCCCACCGGGGAGAAGGATGCATAGACTTTACTATGATTCCACAGGCAGACCTGGCTTCTCTGGTCTGTACGTGAGCTACAGCTTCTCTCATCTGGTCAGAAGTCAGCTAGAGAGAGACTGAGGGGGAAGGGAGGACAAGGGTAATGAGAGGAAATGATGAAATAATTGGAAACTAGGCCTTTGGGGGGTGGAAGGGGCAAAGAATCATCTTCTATGGGAAAAGTATTACCCTGGCTGGGCGTGGACCACCCATCTGTAATCTCAGCTACTCAGGAGGCTGAGGCAGAAGATCCCAAGTTCCTGGGTAACTTAGTGAGATCCTGTCTCACTGTGGGAGGAAGGCTCTCTTGGCTCAGCTCTTGCGGACACCTGCCAGAAGCTGAGGCTAACCTCATGTATCCCCATCCACTGCTCCTAACTCAGAAATGGAGCATCTCTCTTGAAGGCCGTCCTAAAGTCAGAGTTTATGCCCTTTGTGTTTGTCTCCTCTTGTGCCCTACCTCCATCTCCTCAACCTCCTGATATCACTGAAAGTTCAGCAAGGGAAGGGACTGGTCCTCTCATCCACCTCCCCACAAGTTCCCTGCCTGGCTTTGCTCATGGCAGAGATGGCTCCATTCTCCCAGCTGCCATGGGAGCAGCCTTCTAACTCCCTTTGCATAAATGAAAGAACTGGCCTGAAGAAAAGAAGTTCCTGGCTTGTCATTGGACAAGCCAGCAGTCACTCCCAAAGTAACTGGCCCTCCTACCAGCTGTTCCTGGCTATGGTCAGGCAATAAAACACCACTACAGAGTACCACCATGTACAAAACTAAGCCCGGTTTCTCAAGCATCAGCCATTTAAGAACCTTCTCCTAATTTTTGCCGTAACTTTGATTCATATTGATTACTCACTAAGTTGCTGAGGCTGGCCTCAAATTTGCAATCCTCCTGCTTCAGCCTCCTAAATCACTGGGATTATAAGTAGGTGCCACAATGCCTGGCCAATGTTTATGTTTAAAACAACTCTCTTATTTTATTTAAATAAAACATTGCAAGCAATAATACCCTGAAATTACAGGTTTAATATATTATTTTTTCTTTTGTATGTGAAAACAAAATATATTACCAAGATACTTCTTGGCTGGCTGTGGTAGCACATGTGTATAATTCTAGCTACTCAGGAAGCTGAGGCAGGAGGAACACAAGTTCAAGGCAAGCGTGGGCAACTTAGTGAGACTCTAAATTAAAAAAAAATAAAAAGGGCTGGGGATACAGCTCAATGGTAAAGCACCCCTGGGCTAAATCCCCAGTTCCACAAAAAAGAAAAAAAAAGATATTTCTTAGAAAACCATCTAGAATCTAGTACCCTTTGTGGGAGATATTTTCACCTTTAAGCCAGATTAAGTGACTTACACTTATCTCTGAGTCTCAGTTCCATTATCTGAAAAATGGGACCAACCATGCCTACTCTGCTTTCATGACATATTAAATACCTCACAAGGGACAGTGGACAGTCTAAAGAGCTATGAGGTGGGGAGAGAATTTTTAATAATAGACATGACAGGAGAAGAGCATAAAAACTGAATACACTTGGGCAAGTTTAAGACATGTACATTGATTGCTAAAGGAGAAGCAGGAGAGATACTTACTGCACAGACTCCAAAGAACAGGAGCTCTGCACCAGATATTGCAAAGGAGATAAAACAGAAATAGAGATGTGCGCAGGCTATTAAAGGAACAATGCACACCCACATGGAAAACACAAATAAAGAGCCTCTCGAGGACGGTAAGCCTGATGCTAATACTAGAGAGTTATGAATCCAAAACAAGGAGACAATGAGCCTCTAGAAGAATCCTGGGGACCTCGATAGCCTACATAGTGGGCTGGGAGGGCTTCCTGGAGGAAGTGTTGGAAAGCAGCCGTCTCCTCGGTTGTGAGGATGTTTCTGGAATCCTTTTTCTCTCTGCCACACCTCAACCCCACCCTCCCATTGAGTTTTAGCCTAGACAACAGGTGCCATTGGAAACTGCTTTTCTGGAGACCACTGGAGACCACTGGAGGATGGCGAGGCTGCCGTGCTGTGTCTCTGGAGTGTCACCGTCACCCTCTGCTGCTCTGAATCCTCTCCACAGCCCCCCACGCACCCACTCTGTCCATAACCTTCTGGGGTACACTGCCTTCTCTCTTCAGGTCTTGCTGGTGAAAATCCTGTTCCTCACTCTGTATTCTCCCTCTCTTCTCTCTGAGATTGATCAGAGCACCACTTTACTCTCTTTATTGATCCCCTCAGTCATACTGTAGCTTATACTAGTGTTGTGTCACTTCTCTCTGTTCTCTGTCCCTTTTCCTACCATCATTGCTATCTTCTTCATTAAGAACATTAGTTTTGCTGGGTGTGGTGGCACATGCCTGTAATCCCAGCGGCTTGGGAGGCTGAGGCAAGAGGATTGAGAGTTCAAAGCCAGCCTCAGCAAAAGCACGGTGCTAAGTAACTCAGTGAGACCCTGTCTCTAAATAAAATACAAAATAAAGCTGGTTGAGAACATTAGTTTTTATACTCCCTTTCTTCTTCAAAATGTCATTTTTCATCCTTCCACCTGATTGAAGGTCTGTAGCTGTGACCCAGCCCTTTGCTTCTATAGAGAATAGTTTGGGTTGTTTTTGTTTAGGGGACACTGGGAACTGAACGTAGGGGCACTTTGACACTGAGCTATATCCCCACCTCTGTTTATTTATTTTTTATCATTTTAAGACAGGGTCTCCTTAAATTGTGGTGGCTGCCCTCAAACACGCAATCCTCCTGCCTCAGCCTCCTGAATCACTGGGACTTCAAGCATGAGCCACCATGCTCAGCTAGAGGGGAGGCTGGATTGCTATATTGTAGTGATAATCAGTGGCCACGAAACTATACAGTGACGTTGTCTGGAGGTTGGGCAGAAGAAAAGGTTAAGAGAGTCACAGTGGGGCTGGGGATGTGGCTCAAGCGGTAGCGTGCTCGCCTGGCATGCGTGCGGCCCGGGTTCGATCCTCAGCACCACATACCAACAAAGATGTTGTGTCCGCCGAGAGTTGAAAAATAAATATTAAAAAAATTCTTTAAAAAAAAAAAAAGAGAGTCACAGTGAATTCTCAAACATGATCTCACTAGCCACCAACACATACCACACGTGCACACAAGCACACTGCATGGCTGGGTTGCAGCATTGGGCACCTTGCCAATACTTTCCAAATTGTGGCTCCTGCCCAGAAGCCAGAATGTTGAATCAATAATTATTTCCATCCAATCTTTACAAATAATAAACAACCCAGAGATTCAGCCAAGCTAATGACCTCGGTCCCTGCTCTTTGTTCAGAATCCTGTTCTCTGGACTTTCAGGGTGGAAAGGGGCATTTGAGCTGTAACAACAACAAGCCCAGCACCCTCCAGGGGCAGTCATTTGGGGGTTTCATTCCCAGTACTGCTGGGTAACACAATGTGACCTTTTATTTTGTAAGTCACCAAACTGCTTGGAGCTTCAGTTTCTTCACCTGGAAAATGAGGTAGGACGGCCTGGCTCACGGGGCTTTTATAAGAACTGAATGGAATTACTCATGAAGGTGTCTGGCCCAAAGAGGGACTAATTTCAATGCAAACCAGGCCTAAGTTTGGGTCTTTTAGTGGGGGTGTACTAGGGATTGAACTCAGGGGTACTCGACCACTAAGCCACATCCCCAGCCCTATTTTATATTTTCTTCAGAGACAGGGTCTCATTGAGTTGCTTAGTGCCTAACTTTTGCTGAGGCTGGCTTTGAACTCTCCATCCTCCTGTCTCAGCCTCCCAAGCTGCTGGAAGTACAGGCTTGCACCACTGTGCCTGATTCTGAAGTTGGGTCTTTATGTGGGGCACTGGCCGCTTGGCGACATCCTAACTTTGAAAACTATGAACCAGAATATGGGGTGCCTGGTATTCTTCTTGGGCCACTCTTTGGCACCCTGATCCCCTTTTCTCCTTTCCTGGCTGTAAAAAATCCAAGGAGACCCACCAAAGCAGAGCAGCACCCTTATGTGGAGACCTTCACCTTGCAGTTGTGCCATTAATTGCCACCACCCATCCTACTTGGTCGTGGCTGTCTGGAACAGGACCCTCTCTCTGGGAGAAAATATTATTTGTGGTTTGGTTGGTGGCCTTTTTTTTTTTTTTTTTGCCACTTATTTGAGCCTTCAGAGTCAATATTTGCAGAGATAAGCTCAGTGAGATGGAACCAGTGGGGTTGTTTATGACCATTCCATTGGTTCTGGTCCTTTCTAGGCCACAGTGTGGGGTGAGTGGGGCCTCTCAATAACAGTCAGTACTGGGATCCGGTCTCCCCTGGAAGGCTGGGGCGGAGGCTCGCTCCAGTTTGCTCTCAGTGCTGCTCTGAATGTCTGAATGCCCGAAGTGAACGTGAACTTCCCAGGAAGCCTGCAGTCTGGACTCTTGTCCCCACCCCACCCCAGGTCTTTCTGGAAACACAAGTCCCAGGCCTGCTCAGATTCTCCATCAGGTAGTAAGGGCCAGGGGAGGTCACTGTATAAAGAGAAGATGTTTCTGTTACCACTTCACATTAAAAATGGCTACAGAGGGTTTCCTGCCCAGATTGGAGGGCTTATATCAGAAGACTTGATTTCAAATATCGGCTATGAGGAGTGGTCAAAATTCCCTCCAGCACCACCGAGGGCTGAGTGGGCGCCATTCTCCTCATCAGTTGCTCACCAGTGGGACACAACCCAAGGCCAGAGTGGCATCGGATTAGGAGAGACACACTGCACATGCTGAGCCACGGAGGACAGAGAAAACTAACAGGGTCCTCAGACCCAGCGTCCTGAGGCACGGCCGTCCACAGATGTAAGTGAGCTGCTTCCTACGTGGGCCGCACTGCGGACTCGGAAGGGAGCTGTTAGTCATCTTTCTGTCACTCTGACAAATGCCAGAGAGAATTATAAAGAGGAAAGGCTCGTCTGGGCCCATGGTTTTGGAGGTGCTGGTGCATGATCCATTGGCCCTGTTGCTTTGGGGCCTGAGGCAAGATAGCAACATCGTGGTGGAAGCATGTGGCAGATCAACACATAAAGAAGTGAGGTGGGACCGCAGAAATCAGAGGCAGCCAGGAAGGCGGAGAAGGGAGGACAGGAAATGAGATTTTAACTCAGAAGCTCTGCGTGCTTCTCCCGGCCTGTCCCTTCCTAGGCCGGTCTCTTTTACCAGGTCTCCCATTCCTGGGAAATCTCTTAATCTACCCGTGCACTCTTAATTAACCCCCAATAAATAAATTAAGCAGAGAGAGAGAGAGAGACAGTATTTTAAGAAACCTATAATTTAGGGGACTTTCCAGTGCTATCTACTGAACAGATGATGAAGACCACGTCAACCTAAAGCCCCAGAGACTGTCCAGACACCAGAAACTGTCTGAGATCACCAGACTGCTATATCATTCCTATCTACCTCCCTGCGCCACACCACACCAAGTTTCATTAAAAGAAGGGCTGGGAACCCCCAAAAGGTATTGCTTACTCTAGATAGCCCACATTCTCCCTTGTGTGTGAATCTATTTTCTAAATAAACCTAAATCATGAACTGGCATGTGCTGCAATTCTTTTCCCTCATTATGTCTATTACCCCACTGGTCCTGAGTCAAATTCCCCCTTTTCTCTGGGAACTCCTCAGACCCTTCTTTGGAGAAACTTCTTCTCTGTGACAGAAGAGGCTAGGAACGCTCAGTTCACTTCAAGAACATGCCCCAGTGACCTAAAATCTCCCACTGGGCCCCACCCCTCTCTCTCTCTCTCTCTCTCTCTCTCTCTCTCTCTTTCTCTCTCCTTCCTTCCTTCCTTCCTCCCTTCCTTCCTTCCTTCCTTCTTTCTTTATTTATATATTTATTTTTTCGTACTGTGTATCTGACCAGGGCCTCATGCATGTTAGCCAAGTACTCTATCCCTCAGCTACACACCCAGCCCCAGGTCCCACCTCTAAAAGGTTTCACCTCTTAAAAGTCCCACGTCCCCCAGCCCTTTTTCTATTTTATTTTGAGGCAAGGTCTTGCTAAGTTGCCTAGGACCTCACTAAATTGCTGATGCTGGCTTTGAACTTGTGATCCTCCTGCCTCAGCCTCCCAAACCCCTGGGATTACAGGTGTATGCCACCATGCCTGCCTAAGGTCCCACCTCTTAAAGGCTCTGCCACCTCCCCGCAATACCACCCAAGGGACCAAGTCTTTACCACATGGACCTTTAGGACAGTCACCTTCCAAACTGCAGAGAAGAAGGAATGGATTTATTTAATCACGAATATTTATTTATTTGTTTGGGGAAGCCAGGGAAGCCAGCTAGCTGACACTAAGAGAATAGGAAGAAGAAGGGGAAACGGAAGGACAGAGGCCTAGCTGGGTGGTTCACCATGTGCCAGTCTCTTAGCAAAGTGATTTACAAAAGTCATCTTTTTGAATTCTCACAAAAACTCTACAAAGCAGTTCTTATCATCACCACTTTTTAGATGAGGAAAGTGAGGCTCTGAGAAGTTAAAATGACTTACCCAAGGTCACATAGCTTACCCAAAGCACCTGATAGCAAATGAGGCATTGCTGGCCTTGATAGATGACCTCCCAACAGATCCTTTGTGGGGCTTGTTTGCTTGTTTGTTCCTTTGTTTTGCAGCGCTGGGACTGAACACAGGACCACTCATCCAGGGCCCTCTTTTAATTTTGAGCCTAGCTCTCGATAAATTATCCAGGCTGGCCTTGAACTTGCAATCCTCTTGACTCTTGGGCTAAAGCAATGTTCTGGCCTCAGCCTCCTAAGTAGCTGGGACAACAGGTGTGCCACTGCACCTGACTCTCAACAGCTCCATTTATTATAAACTCATCATTCGACACTGCAGACAGCCAAGCCCTTACTGTTATTCTGTATTTGACAGATTACTTCCTAGATTGCTCTTTCTCCCCTTTGAGACAAGTGGGTCCTCTGTATCCTCCACATCAGCACATACTGGTGGTCCCAATACAAGTTGGCCAAATGATTCAAGATGAAGAATGCCTTCCTTAGACAACCTAGGATTGGAGGTTGACATAAGCCTGCCCTGAAACACTTGGAAATGTGTGAGGCATTCAAGCACCTGCGGGGAGCCAGGGACAATGGTAGTGGTTTGGGAAAGATCAATGACCCAGACAGCTCTCCAGCCTCGGTGGAGCTACCACAGCGGAAGACACCACATGAGAATCCTCACTGCTTTCACATTAAGAAAGCAAGCCCAGTGAGGTGGTGCACACCTGTAATCCCAGCAGCTTGGGAGGCTGAGACAGGAGGATCAAGACCAACTTAAGAACATTAAGTGAAACCCTATCACAAATTTTTTTNTAGGGTTCAACCTACTAGCATCCCCAAAAAAAAAAAAAAAAAAAGGAAATAACTTTTTAAGATTTCAAAGTTTAACCAGCATTGCAAATTCAGATGTGTGTATGTACCAGAAAGGTAACATAAACAAATTAGATAAGCAGAGGAACAAATGATCAGGAGGGGTGGAGACACGTGCCATTTGACAAGGCCATCCATTGCTCAGCTCCAACTGGCTGTGGCCTTGTAGGAATAAGGATCCAATGTAGCCAAGGTTGTTGGTTTTCATAGCAAAACCAGCTCTCCAGATTTTTACACGAATCCTCCCAATTTGAAAATACTGGGAAGTAATTCAAGTTTAGGAAAGAAAAATCAGGCACAAAGCAAACCTGGCATACCTAGGAGCTGGATGTGAGTTTAGGACTGGTAGGCAAGGCCCAGGTACAGACATTTCCTCTAGCAGCAGAGCTATACAAAGGAAAGCGGAGACAGAGTGGGCCACGAGAGAACAACCAGGACACAGGGAGTTCGCTCAGAGGCCAGGAGACCTGCCTGGTGCTACCAAGTGAAAAGAGCCAAAGAGCAGATGTGGCGATGACTCTCTTCCACCATGTGACAGCATCTGCCAGGATGTCCCTTCCTGGAATAAGTGAGACATATGGAAAGTGGGGATAGGCTATCAGACCTCAGAGAGCATCCTCAGCATTCTGGGGCAGAAGCAGAGGCATCTGCCTGACTCTCCAAAGCTGAATGGGCTAGATTGCCTGCTGGAACTTTGCCACCTGACCCCGCAGTTATTTCTAATGGTCTATCCTCTGCTGTCCTTGAAAAGCAGCGTTCGAGAGGCCCCAGTTTCAATCCTCAGCATATGTGAGTGTGCGTGTTAGGGGGAAAGAAAGTTCTCCAGCGAGCTGAGTAGAGGGAGCTGGCTTGTAGGCAGAAAAGGGCTTGGAGAGAGCAGCAATGAGGAGCAAAATGCAGATCGGTTGTTGAAGTTACTTTCTTTATGAGGTTAAGACACGGGGACATCATGGTGCTGGCTCAGGTAGACTAGGCCTTTTCAATTGGTTGCCACAAATCTGGTTTTTAGGAAGAACTGGCAAAATTCAATTCAAAGTCAATTTGATTATATGGCAGCTAGCACAAGTGACACCATTCTGGTTTGATGGGGCCTAGTACAGAAGAAGCTCAGTGCAAAACAATGGGCCCTCATAAACTTTGTTTCACACATGAAAAGGGGAGAACTTTAAGATCAGTAATTGCTATGCCAGCAAACAAGGAAATGGCACTAGCCATGTCCTCAGAAATTCCCCAGAACTGGTCTCTGTGGTTTAGTCAACTCAACTCAAGAAGCATCAAGGAGTAATAATGGCTGTCGCACATGCCCGTCACTGTGTGTCAGGTACCCCTCAGTGTTTATGTCATGAGCTCTAGCTCCTAGAATTCTCCTAGCAATCCCAAGAGGTAGGAGCCATTATCGTACTTATAGGGGACAGACAGATGCGAGTGGGGGGAACAAGACTTTGGGGGAATAATTCTATAAAATATGCCCACTGTTCGGACCTCCCCCCACCACCACATAATTTCTTTTTCGAGAAGCAATTCCCCTGCAGCTCTGCCTGGCTTCTGTAGACAGGCTATGTTTCATTCCTCAGCAAACTACCTGTTATCTGCAGGGGAAATGAGGTCTGAAATAATGTCAATAAGAAAAACACAAGTTACCTTGAAGGGAAAAACCTTTGTGATCCCTCTCCCAGACCAGATCCCCTAAATCAGGAAGATAAGAATTCCTCCTAACCATAAAATCTGTAAGAATTTATGGTCCAGAATCCAGTTAGAGCCAGTTAGCATGGGCCAAAGTGACCTAAAGTTGACAGTGGGGACTTGAAAGTCTGATGTCACCTGGCTGTCAGTCAAAAGTCAAGAGGTGGACCTGGGCGGGACTTTCTGGAAACTTCTCTGGAATTCCTAATAAAACTGGAGTGCAGGAGAGCCACTCTGTCCCTCACCTTTCTGAGAGGACCCTCAAGAGTGTCCCTTTGCCCGTTTCCCATCCCTTCTAATGAACTCATTGCCTGTTACTCTGCTCGATCACAAGAAATGAGATTTGAAGTGCGGGGGGGGGGGGTTATTTATGTTGCCTTGGTTTCCCTGAAGGCCCCAGTTCTGTGACAATAGCCCAAAGAGGAGACTCTGAGCTATAGAGAGGTTAACTTCCCTCAACATGTTTTTTTTTTTTTTCCCCGAACCAACAGTGCCAGGACTTGTGTCTCTATATGTTGCTTTTCAAACTACNGGCAGGTGGGCGGGTGGTGGGCGGAGGGGCGGGGGACCCTGTGACCCGGGCAGACAGACACGTGGAACCAATCACCCCAGCAGGGAGTGGGGGCTGCACCTGAGAAGGAAAACGACACCTGGCCTGTTTCTGGGAGCGACGGAGGATAAAGAGCTGGTGATAGGATAGGGGCTGGTGAGACGGAGAACTCTGCCACTTGCTTAGCCAACTCGGGGACCTTATTTTGATATCTGGGCTCCTGGTGATTGAAGAGTAGATATTTCTCATCGGCATCAGTCAGGGTCCTGCCAGGAAAGTGGGAGGGGTAGGGACCCTCTAGATCTTTTAAAACTTAATTTTATTTTTTTGCCCATGCTGGGGATGAACCCAGGGCCTCTCGCAGGCTAGGCAAACCTTTACCCCTGAGCCACACCCCCCAGCCCTAAGTCTTTTTTTCCAGAAACTTGAGTGAAGGAAATTGGTAACCCTAGGTGCTAGAAAAACCTCCTCAGGCTGGAGGGACTACAGAAAAGATGTCTCAGTCTACAGGGAGGGTTGCAACCTAAAATACAGGGTGTCAGTTAACTATGAATCTCCTATAAGCAACAAATATTTTCTAGTATAAAAAATTAGCACAGAATATATGAAATGGCACAGAATTGTATGCTTTAAAATGGTTTCTGTGGTGAAAATCGCCATGTTATCTTTATGGAATTTGATCATAATCAAAAAATTTAATGTAAAAAACACATTTGGTTTATCTGCAGTTTCAGATGGAACTGGTGCCCTGTTTTTCAATTATTAAATCTGGCCTCTCTCCATCCAGCGGGACGGCTGAGGTTACCCTGAGGGAACTGGGGCCACAGAAGGAGACACAGCTGCTGCCCCAGACGGCAGGAAGTGGAGGGACTGGGGGAGGAATGACCTGCCTTCAGCCGCCCTCCTGGGGGCCCTCCCCACTGATCTGTGGGTTCCTCCAGTCGGCCATTGTTACCTAGAAGAAGGCGAGCAAAGGAACCCCGGAAATTCAGGGGCAGGGTAAGGATCCAAAGCAAGCCTGGAGCGACTTTTAGGGATCCTGCCAGGCCAGGCTTACCTTGCCTGGTGGCCATTTTATTCACAAACTGAAATGAACCACAAGGCTCAACCCCTCTGAGTTGCTTGCACCTGGCTTCCCAATCCACGGGCAAGAGTTACTCCCGGTTGCTGAGGAAGCAAACAAAGTACATCTGTGGACAGAGTTTATGTGCAAAGCTCAGAGATAGGAATGGAAGAGCAGCATTAGGGTGGGAAGTCTAAGATGCCCCGCCCCCACCTGATCCTTCCTTCCTTCCTTCTTGTCTTTTAGACAGGAGCTGTCCACCGCAATTCAGTCGACGGTAGTAAATGAAGTATATACTCTACAATCTCAAGTTGCTTATGGTTCTCAGGGGTTGGGGAGATATCAAATGCCACGAGAATTATCTAAAAGCAAGAAAAAGTCGAGCAGAGAAATGACAAGGCAGCTCACAATGAAAAGAAAATGAACATGATGCCTACAGTTGGTGTAGTGTGCCCAGCTGGTGCCAGGTGGTAGGGGACAGCAGGATGGAACTGAACATATGCCCCCTTCTCTTTTCAGGACCTCATGATATTGTTCATAAGAATCCCCAGAAGACAACCACAAATATTTGTCCAATCTTGGCTTCTCGTAACCCCTGCAGGGAGGATCTTGGAGGAAGGAGAACAGATTTGGTTGCCGAGAGAGCTGTTGGATTTCTGCCAGGCTCAACTTCCAGCTCAGTGGATCCTGGGGCCTCAGTTGCCTGTCCATGAGGTGCAGGGCAGCCTTGGTAACATCTGTTCCACTCGGTGGTTCCCTGGGTCCTCACATGTCAGTACTTCCCTGTTCCATACCTGCTCCCTTGTCACCGTTCAAGAAGTAGCTCAGAAAACAGAGCTCAAAGCTTTGAACAAATGACTCCATAAACATGTCTGATCACTGGTGCAGAAGTAGCTAAACCCTGGAACATGGCTCTGACATCAGGGTTGTATCCTGGTTCTGCCACTTTTTAGCTTGAGCAAAAACCATATAAACTCGCATTGTGTCCATTTCTTTCTTCTTCTTCTTCTTTTTTTTTTTTTTTGTAAAATGAGAATAATAATAGTACCTCAAGGATTTGTAAGACTGGATAAAACAGTGCATCCTTAGAACCCGGTACTTAGAACCCGGCTGGAGTTGTAGCTCATTGGTAGAGTACTTGTCTCTTAAGTATGAAGGCACCACATGAAAATAAGATAAAGGTATTGTGTCCATCTACAACTAAAAAAAAGTATTTTTTAAAAAAGTGCTTAGAAAAAAAATAAATAAAAAAGTGCTTAGAACCATGTATGTGTGCTATCATTATTTACTACTGTCATTGTTAATCATCCTTCAGCAATTTAGAAGCCAATAATAAATTTCACATCCAATGAGCTATAATATTCAGGTCATTGTTGTAGAACCTGTGAGTCATGAACTACTGGTGGGTTGTGAAATCACTTTAATAAGTATAGTATTATCTGTGTTTAATTATTATGTATTATAATTATATAACAAAAGTCAAGCATATAAAAAAGGAAGGGTATAATAGAAAAATAGGAGTATCACAAGGAGAAAGGGTAAGTGGGTAAACTTGAGTCTGCTGCGTGTCCACACGTGACCAGTGCAGTGAACTGTGTTGTGATGTAAAATATGTTTCTTCCTGTGCTCCCCACAGCCAAAATTGCAACGCTTGCTTTAGGTTTTACCATTCCCCATGACAAGGATTTGTTTTTTGGCTAGGCTTTTGGTCATGTCTGAAGCACATTCTAGGTACATTTGTGCACATCTTTGTAAAATCCACTTTTGGCCAATAACTCTGTTTAAAATCTGATCCATATCTCCCATCTCCCTGTCCCTAAGTGGAATCTGATCACCAAGGACCTGGCTTCAGCAAGTTTCCTGTTAGGTCTGTTTGGCCAGGATCCCTCTCATCCCTGATGTTTCTCAGTAATTTTCCATCCACTGGTCCCCAACCTGCACCGTGCCCCCTGCCCCCTGCACCACCTGCCCATGCAGAGTTGAGCGCCATCTGTCTCCCACACTGCAAGACCCCCTTACAGTGCATTGTCCCTGTAACTCTCACAATCCTCCTGAACAAAGTCTTCCTTGCTGTGCTCTAACACGTATCATAGAATTTTTTTTTTCTTTTAACACCCATAATTCTACCCTTCACACTTTTCTACCCCTTGGCTCCCTCTAACCCTCAAGTAAACATGGTTCTCCTCTCCTCCCCTTTCTACATCCTCTTCTTGCTCCTCTTCCTTTTTCTCTCTCGTCCTCACTCCACATTCATCCTTATCCTTTCCTCCGTCCTCTGAATCACAGACCTCAGCCTTTGGTCCCTCCCTGACCCTTATGTGTCCAGCTCCCTCTCCAGGCCCCTCCCACAGTAAGATAACCAAAAGGTGCTTTGGCTGCCAGACTAGTGGGAGACAGGGGCACTGGCGGTTGCTGGGCTGGCCAGAGAGGAGGAAGGCAGCCAGGAATGGGATGGGCAGGGAGCAGGAACTGAAGGGAGCAAGGTTTGGGCCAGTGAAGTTGGAGCCTGGGTCAATTCAGAGGGGAAGACATTCCTGAGGGGGGGGGGAGGGATTAAGCATGTAAAGGATGGAGGCGGGAGAAGGAGCTGGAAAGGACACCTGGAAGGGGAGCCCTTGAAACAGTCAAGGGTCAAAGATGTGTTCTTCCCAGCCAGCTGCAGAGGAGAGGTGGCAGTGGCGGGGAAAGGAGGATGGAAAGGCTGGAGACAGTGTACCCAAGGGCCCCTGCATGGCTGGCCACTGCCTGCCGGTCCACTGCTTGCCTTAGAGTGCTCCTCCTCTTCCTGGGGGAACCCTGGGAAGCATGAAAAGCAAATAGCCCTGGTTGCTCAGAGTTAAGGCCACTTAGCAGTGGCCTTGGTCACTTGAGCCAGAGCCTTCCAGCTTCAGCTAATGTCTAAGGGATGCCAGCTTTCTGTGATAAAACCTAATATCTGGGCTCCTCTTGGACACAGCCCCTCCCAGTGTCCCTTGTCACCTTGAGCAGAAAAATAATTAACAGATCATCAGGAGCTTGCCAGCCCCCTCACATGCAAATGCCCAGGCAAAAGGGAAATGGTGTCTATTGGCTAAAGTCGCCCTTGAAAATACCTTGGTGGTTAGCGTTGGAGTCCTGCCCTGGGCTGGCATGTTGAGGGTGCTGAATGGCTCTGATTCTCTGGGCCCCTTTCTTCCTCTTGGTTCCCTAAGACAGTGGGTTTGGGAGTCACATTACTTGGGGTCTGTGGAGACTTGGCCAATTTCCCCTCTGGAAATTTTGCACTCTTGTCTGGGCCAAGGGGGGCTTCTAATAAGTGAAATCCAGCCCCTTACGCTGACATGTACATTGTAACAGCTGGTGCAGGGTTTAGACTGGTAAAGGGAGAATGAGTGACAGGGCCAGGTGTAACACAGCAGCAACAGCAATCCTTCCCTGTGTCTTAAAGGGCAGCTTCAACTGCACACCAGCCAGCAGAGCCTCAGGAAGCTAAAATTTTTTGTCAAATCTCCAAAACAGTAAATGCTAGCTAAAAGCTGATCTCAAAATTTTCAACCATCATGAAGGCCAAGCAAGTATATCTGTGAGCCTGACTCGGCCCGCAGATTAGTCTTCTGTCTCCTCTTGATGGTTCTCAAATTCATGCATCAGAGTCACCCAGAAACTTTGCTAAAACACAGGTGACGGGACTGGCAGGTAACTCAGTGGTAGAGCAGCTGCCTGGCACGCATGAGGCTCTGGGTTCAATTGCCAGTGAGACAAAAAAAAAAAAAAAAAAACACAAACAAAAATCCACAGATTGCTGGGCCCACCATAGTTTCTGATTTCATAGTCTGCCATGGGGCCTGAGAAGATGTCATGAACTCCCAGGTGATGCTGATGTGGATGACCTCGGGGACCTGAGAACAGTTGCTCTGCCTCTGGGAATACTACAAGGATGCCCAGGTAATTCTCTACATGATGCCCAAGCAGCTTCTCATGAGACATTATTAAGATTCTAGGCCCCTAATTTGGCAATTAGAGTGACAATCATAATGATGACAGGAGCCTTTAGTCTTCTTAAAGTCCCCATGAGGCGGACACTATAAATCATCCCTTATTTCAGGTGGTGGATCCAAAGTCAGGCAATGAATGGCAGAGACTATTGGGAGAAGTCCCAATGATTTCCAGGCTTCTTACACACTCTGTATTGGTTCCATTGTGCTGTTATAACAAAATCATGGAGTCTGGGAACTCACAAAGAACAGAGATTATTTCTCACAAATCTGGAGGTTGAGAAGCACAAGATCAAGGCACCTGCAGATTCAGGGTCTAGGAAAGACCCATCTCCTCTTTCAAGATGGTGCCACATAGATGCATTCTCCAGAAAGGACAGCCACTGTGTCCTAACATGGAAGAAAGCCAGGAGGGGTAGCTCAGCCCCTCAACTCTTTTTGTAGGGCACGAATGACAGATCCCTCATGGCCTAATCACATCCTAAAGGCCCCACCTGTTAATACTGTGGCACTGAAGATGGAGTGTCAACATGAATTTTGGAGAGGACACCATCATTCAAAGCACAGTACCACCATAAAGTCAGATCATCCAGATCATACTTTTATGGTTAAGTCTCCATGAGGCAGTAATGTCATTCACTCAGTGAGTGTTGAACTTACTCTATAACTGCAGATACTGCTGTAGAGAGGACCATGGCAAGGCAGGTACAGGGATGGGGAGTGATGAGGGAGGAGAGCTCAGCTACATTAAAAGAGAGAAGTATAGGGGAGAAAATTTTAAGATCTTTTCCTCACCTGTCACAGGTTCATGCCAACCCCCTGTAGTAAAAGCCAGATTAATAAGAGTAAAACGTACAAATAAGTTTAGATTTGTTTCTTTTGGCTATATTGGGGATCAAACATAGGACCTTGTGCATGCCAGACAAGTGTTCTACCACTGAGCTGTATCCCCAGCTCTCCAAGTTTTTTTTTTAATATTTTTTTAGTTGTCAATGGGCCTTTATTTTTATTTTATTTATATGAGGTGCTGAGAATCAAACCCAATGCCTCATATATTCTAGACAAGCGCTCTACCACTGAGCCATCACCCCAGACCTCTCCAAGTTTTTGTGACCAGGGAGACATTAGAAATGAAGACCTGGTTGGGCACAGCGGATTACAGTGCTTGGGAGGCCGAGACAGGAGGATCACAAGTTCAAAGCCAGCCTCAGCAACTTAAGCAATTTAGTGAGGCCCTAAGTAATTCAGTGAGACGCTGACTGTAAATAAAATACAAAATAGGGCTGGGGATATGGCTCAGTGGTTAAGTGCCCTTAGGTTTAATCCCCAGTACCAAAAATAAATAAATAAATAAAAGACCCAAAGACTAGGGGTTTTATGTATTATTATTATTATTATTATTATTATTATTATTTATACTTAGGTTCAGTAAAGAACAGTCCTATAGAACTAGGATTGGACAATACAGGATGATCTAATGGTAATAAGCTAAGGGAAAGTTAACAAAGCCCATTTGTTTAGATTTTTCTGGGTATCTCTGTGTCTTTGTTCCTTTCCTCCAGGTACAAGGCAGGACACCTATCACATGAAGGTCTTATGATCTACTGTAATGGGAGGAAGGTTAGAGAATTCTTTCCTGGCCAACTCTGACACAGAAAGGTGGTGCAAAGCCAGAGAGAGGCCCCCACAGTGCCATGTTTCATGGTAGCACGTTCCACACTCAATTTAGTAGTCTTGGAAGGTCTCTCTAAGGAGGTACATTTCACCACGAATCAAATGAAATGAGAAAGAGAAAGCAAGAAGACTTTTTTTTGGTGTGCTGGGGATTAGAACCCAGGGCCTTGTGCATGTGAGGCAAGCACTCTACCAACTGAGATTAGAAAGAAGTCTTCTTAAAAACAGTAAGTGGAGAAGAAAGAAAGAGGCTGCAGAACAGGCCCGGGGGCTTTAAAGGCCATATCAACGAGTCTGCATTTGACTCTATGTGATGAGAAGCCACAGGACAACTTCGGGCAGTGCAATATCACACTCTGATCACATCTGGACCAGGACGGCAGCAGGCTAAAGATCGGATTTCAGGGAGACCAAAGCAGGGATGAAAATGGAGTTGGTGTCTAAATGACAAGATGCCAGAGATGCCTGATAGGAGAGCTGCTCTACCTGCCTCAGTCCTGGAGAGTGGGAAACAGACTGGGCAAAACGTCAAGAAAAAGAGGGAAAATAAGGGAAGAGCAGATGTGAAACTTAAAATGATCTGCTAAGTTGGGGCATGGAAAGTTCTGCCGCTCTGAGGGGTTCCGGAAAGATGCTGGAAGAGAACGGAGCCACTCCCTAGGAACACACAGCAATTGAGAGCACCCGGCCTCCCAGGTTCCCTGGCTCCCTGTCTTGGCACACTGTGTCCTGTGTCGCTGGGGAGTGGAGATGACCAGATGAGGTGCAAATTTGCAAAAAGATGGCCCAACTCCCACCTGTCTTCTGCCACGCCCACCTGAAATGATGGACTTTTTCCTTTAAGCCATGTGGAAATATTTAAAAACTGGATTATGGGTGTGGTTGTACAAATTTACCAAAAGTTACCAAACTATACTCCTACCTCCATAAAGTTGCTTTAAAAAGACAAATAATTGCCTATAAACGATTCATCTTTTGAATCTTGGGCATTTAAATATTTGCCTATTACTAAATAGTCCATAGCCCTTTAAAAACATATATGACAGCATCCACCTAATAGAGTGACAGGTAACCATGGAAATTCATACTTTTGAAGAACATATAGAAGGCATAGAAAAAGTATTTGCAGGGGCTGCAGTTGTGGCTCAGTGGTTCAGTGCTTGCCTAGCACCTGTAAGGCACTGGGTTCTATTCTCAGCACCACATATGAATACGTAAATCAAATAAAGGTCCATCAACAATTAATAAAAATATTTTTAAAAAAAAAGAAAGAAAAGAAAAAGTATTTGCAAAAGAGTCATTTGTTGTTTTTTAAAAGGTACTGGAAATTCAACCCAGGGTGCAATACACTGAGCTACATTCCCAACCCTTTTCATTTTTAGGTAGAGACAAGGTCTCCCTAAATTGTCCATGCTGACCTTGAATTTGTGATCCTCCCACCTCAGCCTCCTGTATTGCCGGGATTACAGGCGTGCACCACTGTTTGCAGCTATAAGAGTTTTTTTTTGGTTTGTTTTAAGGATTTAAACTATGTATATAATGTCAATGTTAGTGTGTGTATTTGTGTGTAGAAAGAGAGAGAAAGAACAAGGAGGGAGCCAGGCATTAACCATGGGTGTTGTAATTGGTTTTTTTACTCTTTTTTTTTTTTTACTCCTAGCATTTTGATCTTCCAAATTAACTACAATGAATGTTAATAGTAAAGACTCTTTTATTGAACATGTGGATGTAAAGTAAAACCTATACACAATAAAATTAAGGGAGCAGGTATGATGGCACATTCCTATAATCCCAATTACTCAGGAGGCTGAGGTAGGAGGATCACAAGTTGGAGGCCAGCCTGGGTACCTTAGCGAAACTCTGGCTCAAAATAAAAACTAAAAAAGACTGGGAATGTAACTCAGTGATAGAGCACTTGCATAGCATGTGTGAGGCGTAGGGTCCAACCCCTAGTACCACAAAAAAATAAATACATAGAGGGGGAAAAGTGATCACATGCATTCTCACTGCACCCAAATGGTTCTGTATGTATGATCAACAGTGGGCAGAGACCAAGCAAAAGAAGCAGAAGGAAATAAACGAAAATGGTAACTGTGGAGTGACAGATGATTTCTCATTTTTTTCTTTTTCTTAACTGTTTTCTCATTTTTTTCTTCTGTGAACACGCATTATCAGCCTATTGAAAAGAAGGCATAAAATCTCATAAATCATTGGCACTGTGACGGTGCAGATTACTTTCTGATTTTTCATGGACGATTTCATTCTTGTTTTTCCACTGTGAAGATTTAATTTAGTTCAAAAGTTCCACAACTATTTATGGAACGTTTATTCGGTGCCAAGCACTGTCCTAGGCACGGCAGGAAATGGAAAGATTAATGAGGCACAAGCAGTCTCTCTCTCCTCGAGGAGCTTTCTGTCCAGTTGGGACCACGCGAGGGACTAGGCTGCCTGACCTGCAGACTAGAGCGTAGGGATGGAGGTGTGGGGAGAGGGGGAGGCTGCTTAATTAGTCAGCAAAAAAATCCATTTTTTTAAAAGGCAACCCTATTATTATTGCAAACACTCTGCCAGAAGTAAGCCCTTCGGCCTCGCCAGCCTGTCAGGCACAGAGCTCTGGTGCTGTGAGCCGTGTTACTCAGTGGGACATTTTTTGTAAGGATGAAATAGTCCCCGGGCGTCCAC
The DNA here is from genome assembly GCF_001458135.2 of Marmota marmota marmota. NCBI lineage: Eukaryota > Metazoa > Chordata > Mammalia > Rodentia > Sciuridae > Marmota > Marmota marmota. The sequence goes on along the minus strand of NW_026000005.1, from coordinate 34,115,500 downwards.
CATGTGCCACCTCTGGGCATTTTGCATTACAGTCGTGTAATCCTCACGACTGTCTGAAACCAATTTAGAGCTTAATTGAGAGGGGAAGGAGAGCACAGAATAATAGTCGGAAGACCAGGCTCTACAGCCAAGCCACTATGTTCTCACCACGGTTCTGCTACTTCCTAGTTCCGTAACCCTGGGCACGTTTCTTAACTGCTCTGTGCCTCAGTTTCTTCATCCATAAAATGAGAACAACAACAGCACACATTCCATGGATTTGTAGTCAGGTCTAAGTACATCCTCATGGCCTCAGGACGATATTTGACAGGCAGAAAACAGTCTAGGGTTTTATTTTTATTTTTTAAAAATTTTTAGTTTTAGATGGACACAATATCTTTATTTTACATTTATGTGGTGCTGAGGATCAAACCCAGTGCCTCATGCACACTAGGTGAGCACTTTACCCCAGCCCCTAGGGTTTTATTATTTATATTTATATCCCACCAAGTAAATATTCATGCTACTTTGTACTTCCTTGTCTATGCAATACTTTAAAAAAATTTTTCCGCAGTCAATATATGACAATAATTCAGCAACTTCTTTTTGCATATGTGTATGGGGTCCTAGGGATTGAACCCAGAGGTGTTCTCCCACCGAGCTATATCCCCAGTCCTTTTTATTTTTTATTTTGAGTCAGGATCTTGCTAAGTTGTAGAGGCTGGATTTGAATTTGTGATCCTCCTGCCTCAGCCTCCCGAGACACTGGGATTACAGACATGTGCCACCAGCTCAGCAAACATTTTTTGATCACCTACTATGTCTCCAATACTGTCCTACTTGCTGGGAAACCAAAGATGAATAGACATGACCACACCCTGGGGCTGCTGGTAGGTTAGTGCTGGAGAGAAACCCAGACACAAATAACAGAATGGGCTGGTAATTAGTAACAGTGATTATCTAAAAGGTTCTAAAGTCCCAGAAAACATTTTTAATCTCCTTTTCCCTTCTCCCTCCTAGTTAAAATACGGTTCCCATTATCATGTTTATTGTATTTGTTCACAAAGGAAGGATGGAAAAGAGCGTTCCCTGAAAGTCTGGGGTGTGCCTATAATCGGGGGATTGCCTCTAATAACAGGAGGCTCACCATGTGCCAGGCACCAAGTACCATCGTCCCCTTTTATCCTCTGGAGAGAGTACAACCAACCCACAGTGACCCTCTTTTTACACAAAAGGAAGCTGAGGTCCTGAGAGCAGATGTCCGACAGCTCTCGCTAGATTGCACCGCCAGGAAGTTCTAGAGTCAGGATTGGAACGCAAGCTCTGCCCTGCCACACAGCCCGCTCTGGCCTCCCGGTGTCATTTTGCATACACCACACGATTCAGTGTGCTCTTGGGGCCATTATGCCCATTTACGTACATGAGAAAACTGGCATGCAAAGAGTAAGTGATTTGGCTAAGGTTAAAGAGCAAGTGACAGGCCCATCTGCCTCCAGAGCTGTGGTCTGTTCCTAGATGCTAGACATTCTCTCATTGCTCCCACAGAGGTACAGTGAGTGTTCACAGGCCTTCAGCAGGCACTCTGGGTTGAGAAGTAGGAGATAGGAATTCTTTTATTTTTTTTGGGGTACCGGGGATTGAACTCAGGGCACACAACCGCTGAGCCACATCCCCAGCCCTATTTTGTATTTTTATTAGAAACAGGGTCTCATTGATTGCTTAGCGTCTCACTTTTTGCTGAGGCTGGCTTTGAACTTGCAATCCTCCTGTCTCAGCCTCCTCAGCCTCCCCAGCCACTGGGATTACAGGCATGGGTCATGGTGCCCGCCTGGCTAGGAGACAGGAATTCTAATCTTGACTCTGCCTCTTTTTAGCATATTGTCCTTAGACAATTGCTTTCCCTCTTGTGGCCTAGGAGCACTTTTCCGCCAGAGATAATTTGGTCTCCTGCCTCTCACAAGCCCCCAAAGTAGTGTCATAGACAGTAAACCTAGGGTGAGAGCCTGGGATGATGTCCAGGGAGGGAAGAGAGAAGAGGCTCCGAAGAGCCAGCTTCACCACCATGCCTGTCTCCTCGGGAGGGAGGAGGGTCTCAGTTGTTCAAATGCCAGAGTAGGAGGCACAGGAGAGCAAGGGTATGACTTCCTCGGGGCTGGCTTAGATGTTTTGTTTCAGCTTTGTCAACCACAAGCCTACACGGAATGCCACGTATCAGGCGTGAAGGTCAGTCACAGCCCCTGTCTCCCTAAAGAGAAAGGCACAGGCATGAAGAAAGGAGTTGGAAAATAAGAAAGCAGACAGTCCACGGTGCCCCTGGGAGCAAAGATGAGGAATCAGCCCTGGGAGAAAATAGGAACAACTTTGAGGAATGGCTTATATAAGTCAGAAGAAATGAGGACATCTGGCCGAGGGATCTCTAAGCAATAATGGTTATTTGGATACTTTAAGGCTAATTAGTAGACCACTATTGAAAGTTCTGCAAGATAAGTTGGAAAGTTAGGGCTCCTCTACTTCTTGCTTGAAATGCAAAATTTTTTAAAAAAAATTAATATCTTTTTTTGTTTCCATTTTATTTGCAGTACTGGGGATTGAACCCAGGGTCTCACACATGCTAGGCAAGTGCTCTACCATTGAGCAATATCTCTAGACCTTTTTAAATTTTATTTTGAGGGTTCCCTCTAAGCTGCCTAGGGTGGCTTCTATCTTGCAATCTTCCTACATCAGCTTCCTGAATAGAGTTTTATTCTTTTAACATTAGGAGCTCTCCAAAAGAAGTTGGTAGGAGAGTAATAATATATGATCACAACACTTATATTACTTGGAGCTAATTATGACAAGCAGGCTGAAGAGGAGGAAAGATGAACAGTTAAGAAACACAGGAAGATAAACAAAGACCAATGAATTTGGAAAATGTGGCATCTCTGGTGATCTGGTCATGACACCCTGGGGACAACCTGGGTGGAGAACAGGTCACAGAGGAAAGAGGGATGGATAGGCAGGGCATATGGTTTGGATATGATGTGTCCCCAAAGAAGCTCATATTAAGCAATTCAGGAATGTTCAGAGGTGAAACGATTAGATTCTGAGAGCTGAACCCTAATTGTTAGACTAAGCCATTTGATGGATTAATCATTGAGTGGACACTGGAGGGTAAATGTAAGCAGATGGGGTGTGACTGGTGGAAGTAGGTCACTGGGGGCATACCCTTGGGGGTTATATTGTGTGCCTGTCTCCTTGCTCTCTCTCTCTCTCTCTCTGCTTTCCAGCTGCCATAAACTTCCTCCATCTTACCCTTCCACCATGATGTTCTGCCTTATCTCGGACCCAGAGCAACGAGGTCAACCAACCATGGACTGGACCTCTGAAAACATGAGCCCAAAGTAAACTCTTCCTCTTATAAATTGTTCTCGTGGAGAGCTTTGGTTACAGTGAGGTAAAGCTGAGTGACACACAGGGCCAAATGAAAATGAATATTACAATTCTGGGAGAAGCTTCGGAGTACGGGAAGGCGATAAGCTATGGGACAGGTCCAAGGAAAGTTGTATAGTTTTTTTCTCCAACAGGTTAAAGGCAGAAAGGAAGAACTCAATAAGAGAAGGAAGAATGGTTATTAAAAAAAGAATAGTGGGCCAGGCACGGTGGCACTTGCCTATAATCCCAGTGGCTTGGGAGGCTGAGGCAGGATGATTGTGAGTTCAAAACCAGCCTTGGCAACTTAGCTGAGGCTGTATCTTAAAATAAAAAAAATGAAAAGGTTGGGGATGTGGCTCAGTAGTTAAGCAACCTGGGTTCAATCCCCAGTACCACAAAGAAAAAGGAAAGAAAACCCTATTACATAGAAAGAACTCCCTAGGAAAGGCAGGCAGTCTGTTTCTTCTGATGCTAAAACATGTGAATATATTTAGAAGTTTTAAGATTTGGAAACAGAGACAAATGGGGGCCTCTCCCCATAGATTGCCACTGGCCTTCGCTTTTCCACAAGTGAGGCTACCAGCTGGGGGGTGATAGAGCAGGGAATGTGTTTTGGCTTGAGGATCACTCAAAGCAGACTCTAAGACAAGAATCTGAGACAAGTAGTTTATTTGAGAGTCAATTCTAGGAAGTAGCAGTAAGGAAGAGGAGCAATGAGATAGACAAGGAAGGCCTTCAATAAAGGGCACCTCTCAGGCCAGCGACCACTGAGAACAACCAGAGCTTCAGCCAGAGGAGAAGTCTAGGAACAAACATAGCACACACCTCGCAGAATGATGCTTCCAGAAAGGCCAGGGCCACAGGCCTGGTTCAGGGCTGGTTTTAAGCATCCTTTAGGACTCGTTAGGGGACGGGGCATACACACTAGCAGAGTAAACCTGGCTGGTTCCAATGGTCAGATGAATGCCTGGGAAAAATGCATCCTCAGAAGGTGTAGATCCAGCACTGGGTAGATCTGCTTGCTGGACATGGCAACATGGGCTAAAAAAATGTTCACAATAGCTAAGGTGAGGGGTGGAGCAATGATCCTTCAGTACAGAGGAGCTGGGTGCCTTGGCTGAGGCAGGAGGATGGCGAGTTCAAAGCAGCCTCAGCAAAAGCAAGGCACTAAGCAACTCAGTGAGACCTTGTCTCTAAATAAAATACAAAATAGGGCTGGGGAGGTGGCTCAGTAGTCAAGTGCCCCTGAGCTCAATCCCTAGTGCCCCAAAAGAAAGAAAGAAAAAAAATGTCCAGAGGAGTCCTTAGTAACAGTGAGCAAACAAAGCAAACTTGGGGCCTGATCTGATTCCCAAAACACCTCACCATCTGAGACATGAGGCTGGAAAAACAAATGGTCAGCACAAGCTACAGCCAGGCACGAGCAGAGCAGAAAAGGGCACAGCAGGAAGTCGGAAGGAAAACTTGCTAGGAATTGGAGACCCAGCCACAGGCTGGCTGTTGAGGCATCTGGACAAGTTATGGGGATAGCAAAGTAAGCACTACCATGACCTGTGGAACTGGAAATGGTTCCACTGCCCTCATCCAACTAGGAAGGCGCTGAGAGGAACCGGAGTTGGGAGGTGGCTTGGTTAGCAAACTTCAGTGCTAGGTGCTCCACCATGGCCCCAGGCTCCTTCCCTTGGGGCAGATCTCAGTGATCACGAAAGGTTGAATCAACAGATGGAGGGAAACAGGAAGGTAAAGAGGGTGTCATCAGAGCTTGGTGGGAGCTGGAGCAGCTGCCTGGGGGTGGCGGGGTGGGGGGGGGATCCAGCACAGTTATGATGTATGTAGAAGGGATAAGTACGGGTGACCCTGCCACCAGGACAGCAGTGGTGGCAGTCCTCTTAACAGAGGGTGGGGCATTTGGGAGGGAAAGGCCTCTTGTGGATGTATCTTGAAGCTGTGCTTGAAAAGAAGCAAGAGGGTTCGCTTGGATTTGGGAGAGGCATTGATGGAGATTAGGGGGAGTGAGCTAAAACCCAAGGCCAACGTTCAACCAACCAACATTTGTAATGCTGCCTTAGATCAAATCAGTAAATGGATCGTAGGTGTGGGTGTTGCAGAAGATGGTATATGGAGGAAAAATTTCTCCAATCATTTAGTTCTTTGGGATGAGAATTTGCTTGGTTAGACACACAGAAGACAGGGTCATGCTTTTGAGGATAAGATTAAAGTCCGTGAGTTTTTTTTTTTTGTTTGTTTGTTTGTTTGTTTTTTAACATATCAAACATTCCTCAATGTTTTTTTGTGCTTTTTTTTGTTTTTTTGAGGTATTGGGGATTGAACCCAGGGTGCCAGGCAAGTACCACTGAGCTATATCCCCAGCCCAGGCCAGGAGTCTTGAAGGCTGACCTCTGTTTTACTGAACCCCATTTTCTTTTCTTTTACTGTTTTTAGTGTTTTGTTTTGTTTTGGTTTTGGGGTTGTTTGCTTTTTGTACTGGAGATTGAACCCAGGGGCACTTTTCCACTGAGCTACCTCCCAGCACTTTTTTATTTGGAGATAGTCGGTCTCACTAAGTTGCTGAGGCTGGCCTTGAACTTGTCTCATGCTCCTGAGTAGCTAGGATTGCAGGCATGTGCCACAGCACCCTCGTCTGGCCCAAACCCCATTTTTTATCACTTCCACACCGTCAAGGAGACTTACTCTATGATGGACTGTCTCTTGCTTGGGTTGGAGGCAGTGTTCAGGCATGGGGCAAAGTGAGGGACTCCTGTGTGGGATCACGACAATCACACTCAGCAATGATATGGTTCAGAAAAAAACCCCAAGCAGAAGAACCAGCCACCAAACCAGAAGGTGCTGAGAGACTGAAGAAAGAGGTGGCCAAATGCAGGATTGTACAGAATGCAATTTTATTATGGACTTAGGGACAGAAATGTGTCTTCAGTGGCAGTAAAACAGGAGAGCACTTCAACGTGAGGCAAGAGGAAGGGGTTTATGTGCTAAGCTAGACAAAGGTCAACTGGAATGTACGGGCCCTTTCTCAAAAAAACTATTAACATATCAAACATTCCTCAAGAAACAGTTCAGTCATGGCACAAAATAAAGGACTTTGTTAATCCTGTAGGGTTTGGAATGTGTTCCAGGGTCACCTGGCAGGCAAGGTGGCTGCGGTCAGGCCAAGCTAGATCCCTATGTGGATATGGACTTGATCTCCACATGGAGGGTGCAGAGCCTCAGCCCAGGCCCATGTCACTAGTTTCCTGCCTAAGGCCTCTGTGACATTTATGGAGTGAGCAAACCATTAGCTAGCTCAAGTTCAAACCTATTGAAATTTGTTTTTCTGGGCTCTTTGGATGCCACATTTCAATCAGACTAGAGGGCACTGTCTGAGGAGGTCAAGAACCACCTGCATCAATGATGATATCTGCAGTGAACAGCAGTAAAATAGGGTCCTGCCACTCAGGCAGTCCCCTAACTAACGTGCCACATGAGTACTGGACGAATGGCAGTGAGGATGAAGGTGTGAAGGTGGGGACGTGGGTGACAGGAGACTTCAGGAGAAGAGTAACAAATATGCACAGATGAGTTCAGTAGAGGTCCCAAGGCTGCCGAATGGGAAAAAGATAGTGTTTTCAACTAGTGGTGCTGGGAAGACCGGCTAGCCACATGCAGAAGAATGGAGTTAGAACCTCACCCTACACCTTATACAAAAATCAATTCAAAATGCACCAAAGACCTAATCAAAAGAGCTAAACCTATAAAACACTTAGAGGAAAACACAGGAATGTTTTCATGACATTGGATTTGATGGTGATTTCTTAAATGCGACAGTAAAATCACAGACAATAAAAGTTAAATAGATTAAGTAGATTTCATCAAAATTAAAAACTTTTGTGCAAAAGAGTAAAAAGGCATAATTTGAATATGATTTTTTTCACCAGGTACAGTGGCACATGCCTGCAATCCCAGCGACTCTGGAGGCTGAGGTAGGAGGCTCCCAAGTTTAAGGGCAGTCTGGGTAACTTAGTGAGACCTTGTCTCAAAATAAAATAAATTTAAAAAGAAATGGGGATGTAGTTCAGGGGTAGAATGTCCCTGAGTTCAACCCCAAGTATTGCAAGGAAGAAGAACGAGGAGAGGAGAAGAAGGTTTGTCTTTTCTAAAACTCATGTTGAAATTTGTTCCCCCATGCAATAGTATTGAAAAGGAATGGGACTTTAAGAGGTAATTAAGAGCTGGGCACACACCTGTAATCCCAGCGGTTTGAGAGGCTGAGGCAGGAGGATCTCAGGTTCAAAGCCAGCCTTGGTAAAAGCAAGGCGCTAAGCAACTCAGTGAGACCCTGTCTCTAAAAATAAAATACAAAATAGGGCTGCGGATGTGGCCTCAGTGATTGAGTGTCCCTGAGTTCAATCCCTGATACAAAAAAAAAAAAAGAGGTAATTAGGTTATTAAGATGACAAATTGTCTTTCTCAAAGGACTGGGGTTAGTCACTGGAGGAGTGGGTCATAGAGAGATTGACTCTCTCACTTTGTTCTCTCCCATTCACATCCACAGGCCCTTCTACTTTTCTGCCATGCTATGCTGAGCACAAGATCCTCACCAGATGTAGCCACCCAGTCTTAGACTTTCAGCCTCCAAACTATGATACAAAATAACCTTCTTTCCTTTATAAATTACCTAGTGTCAGGTTCTCTGTTCTATCAACAGAAAATGGATTGACAACGAGAAACTGATGTGACTCCATTTTTGAAAAAAGCTTCTACCTCAAAGCCTGTCCAAGGAAGGGGGCCTGACCCTTGTCCTTGGAAAAACCCACAAAGCACTCCTAGGCACATACCCACCCTGCAGAGTTGTTTGTCTGCAAATAACAGGAGAGATCTGCGTTGAAGGTGTCTCTATCTCTTAGCAACCCCCTAGAAACCACCAATCAGCATGAGACAGAGAAAATACCTGGGATGCCAGATGACCCCCAGCAGTTTATGGTGGTTGATAACATGTTGGGAAACCATGTAGGTTAGCACGTACTCCCCTCATGGCTTAAACCAATCAGTTCAAACGAATCCCCCTCTTGTACTAACTAATTACCCTTACCCAACTTGTTCCCGCCAGTGAATGTGCTAATCAATGTTAAGAGTTGTTGTTTGACTTTCCAGAGGTGTGTGATGATTTGCTAAGAGATGCTATGATGTATGTGAAGTCCCTGCTTTCCCCCAAAGAGTGTATAAAACTGCTGCAAACCCTGGGCTTGGGGCCTCTCAGCTTCACCAGTTGCTGTGTGCGCAGAGGACCGAGCTAGCTCGAAATAAACACCTCTTTGCTGCTTACATCAATCTTGGTCTCTGGTGGTCTTTTGGGTGTCCCAAACTCGAGCATAACAACAGAAAATGGGAGAGAATATTTGCAAATCATATATCTGACAAGGAATCAGTACTCACATTTGATAAAGAATTCCTACAACTCAACAACAAAAAAATCCCCAACAACTCAAATTAAAAATGGTACAATGGCAAAATCCCATATTTTGTATATTCTACCACAACAAAGAAATAGAAAGCATTTAATGGATGGCAGTGAAATAATCTTAAGAACTGGGTCCATGGGAGCCATGGCGGCTGTGCTCCCAGGAGAGTCAGGGAGGTGAAGTCTTTAGAGGAAGCACAACCCCTGGGGCAAGTTTCTTTGGGGGAGGTTGAAGTATGGATACCCCTAAGCATGCCTGGAAGAAGCACCAGACACAGGAGAATTTGTGTTTAGAAAAAAAAAAAAAAAGACAAAACAAAACTTCTTGATGTGCAGTAGAAGGGATTAGAAAAGGGGAAGAACCCTGGTAGGAAGCCATGGGGTGGCCAGTGAGTTGGTAGAGACATGAACTTGGGGAGGAGCTGTCACAGAGGATGTCAGTAGATTCTTTTTTTTAAAGTAAATTGTTGGGAGGAGGCTTCAAGATTTGTCTCTGGCATTAAATATTGTTTCCACTGTGTTCCACATTATGTGGCCAAAGAAAGTCTTGGCCCTCCCTGGGACAGTACCCTTGTCCCACCCTCCCTCCAATCATGACCTTCCTCCACCTCTTCACAATACCTCCTACAGCCCTTGAGTGAACTTCTGCAGCCAGCTATGGTCAACTTCCAAAGGGCACGAATGTGGCTGGGACTTGGCTTTTCATGGAGTGGGATGTCACCAGAGAAAGGAACAGAACTAAAGAGAAGCGTCCATGCCTCCTTCCTAAGTATCGGGTTCCCCAGAGCAATGATAGACCCCCATGCCAGCACGTTCAACATATTTTGAGCTGCAGGACTTCAAGTCTTGGGTCATTTGGGAGAAACAAGGCTGTTGAGGAGAGGGTGTCCATAGCTGTGACAAATAAAAAAAAAAAAAAAAAAGAAGTTATCTTTTCAAGGATGGGGCTGATTTACACTGTATGCAGAAAACTGGTGGATCTCAGGGAAATTACAATGAGGGAAGCCAGCAGCAGCCCAGGGAGGAGCCAAACGAATCTCTAGAACAGAGAAGATCTGCTTTGGCTTTGCAAAAATTAAAATAGAACCTCCATGAGCTCCAATGTGAAGGGAGAGAATGGAAAGAATTCCTTCTTTTCTGTTGGTGGGACATAAAAGCCTTCCCTGGCCAATGTTCTCCCCCAAGCCGGAAAGTGTCACATTTGTTCTCCCTGGTGACTTGTGGGATTCTGGCCCTCATCAAGGTCTCAGTCACCATGGGGTTGAATGAATAATGATCCAATAAAAAAATAAAGACGTGCAAGAATGACTGGATAAAGCCCTGTCCAGGCCCACGTCTCACTTGTCAGAGCAATAAAAGGAAGGACAGAGTGGACTGAATTATTATAGTATTGTGACTTTGTTTAACTTTGTGAAAACACTTTGTTTAGCTGGGATCAAGGGAGTAGTTGGATTGGTAATAAACAAATAAATGAGCAAAGAAATAATGTGGTGTATTTGAAGTGATTTACAGCTGACGAAGCCATCACACACCACACACACACACACACACACACACACACACTTATTCCACAGGAGCCTGTAAGCCCCCTGCTGTACCGGCATCACAAATACCACTTTCTCTTTTTGATGAATAATGTAACAGCACTTAAAATAACTTAAATAACTACAATCACATTGCTCAGAGTGGCAGAGTACAGATTTCAATCCGGATCTGATTCCCAGAGCTCTTCCTGACCCATCCGTGTAACTCAGCAGGGTGGCAGTGGGGATATGCTCTGGAAAAAGTAACTCTCCCCACTGGGTTCAGCCTGACCCATTCCTTGGAGAGTCTTCTGTTTCAGTCCAGGTGTTGGTGAGTAACATCTGGTGTTGTTTCGTGTGGCTTTTAAATTTTGTGCAAATTACGCAATTATCATATGGAATGTGGAACACAAGAACTCACAACCTCTTCCACCAATAAAAACACCCACAGCTCACGTTTCTGACCGACGCAGAAATTCCCATCTCCCCCTCTGCCTTCTGGTGGTCCCCTCTTCCCCCTGAATGCGTCATTCCTCCCTTCTCTCCCCACCCGGGCTGTCCTTTCCTGAATTGAAGCATTTCTGCCCTGCTCTGCTCTGTTCTCCGCCTCCCTCCTTACTTTTCCCCAGGGCCTGAGTTGCTTTCTTTGGAACCGATGTCCACCCATTCTATTTTTTTTTTCCAGGGCTTTGGCCAGCTGGCCCCTAAAAGCTCTCAGTGGCCCATCAGAGACCAGGCTGGCAGCTGTCACTCCCACTGTGGGATTTAGGTAAGGTCCGCAGGGGGTCATCAGCGCAAATATTTCTTGGTGACTCAGCTCTGCCTCTTGGAATGCTCCCATTTCCTGCAGTCTCTGACTCCTCTTCAATGTCTTTATCTGCTAACCCATCAATTTCTGCTCTTTGGAAGTGAACTTTGTTTTCCTTTGTCTTTTTTTTTCCCAATTGACTGACTGGTTTCCTGGGAAGCTTTTATACTCTTCAGACACGCTGCCATCTTCTTCATTGGACTTTTTCCACACATCTCTCTAAGCTTGTCTTTGGTTTAGAGAGTTTAACATTTCAAAATGGTTGCAGTGGTGGATGGTGCGTGCCTGTGATCCTGGCGGCTTGGGAGGCTGAGGCAGGAGGAGTTCAAAGCCAGCCTCAGCAATTTAGTAAAGCCTTGAGCAATTTAGCTAGACACTGTCACAAAATTTAAAATTAAAAAAAAAATAAAAAGACTGGAGATGTGGCTCAATGGCTGAGCACTCCTGGGTTCAAATTCCCAGTACTAAATTAAAAAAAAAAAAATCAGCCCATTCCATTGAGCCTTATTATTTATATACTTATTTATTTTGGTGCCAGGGATTAAACCTGGGGGTGGGGGAGCTCAATCACCAAGCCATATCCCCAGCCCTTTTTATTTTTTATTTGGAGACAGAACTTTTGCTAAGTTCTTAGGTCCTAAGCTAAGTTGCTGAGGCTGGCTTTGAATTTGCGATCTACTTGCCTCAGCCTGAGTCCCTAGGATTATAGGTATGAACCCCTGGGACTACAGGCATGTGCCACCACCACGCCCAGCAGCCTTCTTAAACTGTTTACTCTTACTGCCTGGTTGAAGGAATCTGAGAGAATTTCAGGTCCTGGAATTCCTCACCATAAATCCCTGTGGTCCAGCGATGGGTTTCTGGGAAGGCTGTGATAGTCTGAAGTTACGTGGGAATGTTAGGGTTCTGAATTTTTATTGAATTATGATTTTGTTTAACTTCTCCAGGACACAGTCCATTGATTCCCATTCTATTCTCAGAGACTCTGTGCTGGTCCCATTCCTTATTTTATAGGTTGGTAAACAGAGGCCCGTTGTAAGTTGGTAGATTTGAGAGGATCACTGAGGTTGGGGACTTCTGCCATTTGTATTTGGCCATATCTGTGCAGATTCTTCCACCCCTTGAGACTTCCAACAGATAGTTTTTCTATCTTCTGGCCTTTTTCCTTTGTGTCTTGCCTTTCCACATGGATGCACACAGAATGCACTCAGACCCACATGAGATGTTCCCTTATGTTTGGAAGACACTCAGTTCGAGCTACAGAATTTTATGGAGTCCAGAGCAAAATGGGAAGTGGGGCCTGTCAGGGGTTGAGAAGTCAATCCTCCCTTCCTGTGAGAATATCACTGCCTTGCCCCAGAGTGGACAGGCAATTTCCCTAGGGATTGCAAATTTAGTGCTTGGACTCTGGGTCTCTGGATGAAGGGTGCTCAGCTGCCACTAAACAAGTCTTGGCACTGAAAGTCTGGGAAGGAACTGCCACACCTTGCCCCAAGGGAGACACCTTGAGGAACTTGCCAACTCCAGCCCTGTCTGTTCCTGCACCCAGGTCAGGGTAGGTTAGCAGGGGAACATGGCCCACTAATACGTTGGGCAGAGGGTGACTGTCTTTGTGGATGGGAATGGAAGAGGGAGACCAGGCAGAGAATCCCAGGGACATAGTAAGAGATGCACCCAAGGCAAGCCTAGGCTCCAAGCTTCTGTGAATGGTCCACTGTTCTATCTGAATTGACTTACCAACACAGTCAAAAAAAGTTAGGAATCAAGATGGCGGCCATAGACCATCAACCCCAGTCAGATGTCTATGAAACCCTTGAGAACACGAAGCAGTTTTCACATGGACACCATTGCCTTATTCTGACTCAGTAGTCTTAGAATTCTTCAGAGCAAGTGTTCTTTATGCCTCATTCTATAGACAAGACTGCAAATCATGAGGTAGAACTTATACACTGGAACTGCATATAGGCTTGGCCACTGACATTACCTCTTCGTGCCCCACTTTCTAATTTGCCAAAGGAGACTAATCATCCCTTCTTTAGTATTACAACAAATAATGTATAGGACACATTCTGTTGTACCAGAGACAGAGTGTTCAATAAATATAGACAACACCATGCCATGGCCAGAACTGGCTTTTCCCCACGTCTTCCTTATGAACACCTTTCAATAACTTTCAGTATCCACATATCAACTGTATCATTATTAACTTAATATTATTAACTTAATATTTTTCTGTTAAAATTTACTTACTTTTGTCATATAGGGCAATTACATTTTATAAGGTAACTAGTGTCATAAATGAGAGACCCATATCATCGGCCTTAAATAGAAGGTAATCATAAAAAATAAATACATAGAAATCAATAGTGGTATGAAAATCTAGTTAGAGACTGTGCTTGCTGACAGTATGGAGCCTGTACTCTCTCTTTGTTAAAGAGGAAAATTAACAGGTATTTAATAAATATTTCCTCCCTGAGACTTTTCTTTGACTTAGTCTACAGGGAATAATTTTGTCACTATTCAGTCTATTCAGTGTTATTTAATGCCCACTCCCCAAGTCCCTGTCCAGTTAACATCATCTCTTCTACTGTGGTTTACTTTGGGAAATACCAAACACGAGGTTACAAGCAGCAGAATAAGATTCACAAAACACGTAGCAAACGCGAAAAACTTGCATAAATCAATACCAAATGTTATCCATAGATACATGGAAAAAATCCACTCACTTACTTGATGGTGATTTCCTCTGAGGGAGGAGAAGAATAATCTGAGGGTTGTGGTCAAAGGGACTTTATCATACTTATTATGCTTCAATTATTTTATTGCAAGTTCTGGAATCAAATGGGAAAATTTTTTGACAGTTGTTAGCTCTGCATAACAAGGATATGAGTGTTTAATATTTTTTATATTTTCATGCATTTTTAAATTGTCCTAAAATTTCTTAAAATCTAAAAGAAAATGAAAAAAGAAAGATGAAAAATGTTTGATCAGGCAAAATGCTCTGATCCAATAAGGTTGCAGGGAAAATTCAAAATGCTTTGATAAATACGAGACTGTATCAGTCTACTCAGGCTGTTGCAACAAATAGCACAGATATGGAGACTTAAATCACAGAAAGTAACTATCTTATAGTTCTGGATGCTAGAATTCCAAGATGGAATCATTTGCAGGATTGGTGATCTATGAGACTTCTCTTTCTATGTGTTCATATCATCTTCCTTTTGTACATGTCTGGGTCCTGTTTTTCTCTGCTTATAAGGACAAAAGTCACATTTGATTAGGGTTACCTTAATGACCTCATTTAACCTAATTACCTCTTTAAAGACCCTGCCTCCAGGAATAGTACTGTCTGAGGTACTGGAGGTTGAATTTCAACATATAAATTTGGGGAGTAGAGGTGGCGACACAATTCAGTTCATAACAGGCCTTAACTAATGACACCTGCTGAACTTCCTCACCATCCAGGAGTCTCTTATCACTTGTTCTCCTCCTCCTCCTCCTCCTCCTCCTCCTCCTCCTTCTCCTCCTCTTCTTCCTCCTTCTCCTTCTTTTGTGGTACTGGTGATTGAACCTAGAGGTTCTCTACTACTGAGCTACATCCCCAGCTCTTCTTATTTTTTATTTCAAGACAAAAATCTCACCATGTTGCCCAGGCTGACCTCAAACTCATGAACCTCCTGCCTTAGCCTCTCTAGTAGCTAAGATTGCCACCTCTTCTTACTGACAGCTGTTCTCTCCTCTTTCCAGCATCCTGATAGCTCCACTGCTGGCCCATTCCTGATCCTTCTTGGCTTCACCCCTGCGTCCTCCTGTCAGGGACTAGAAGGAAATTCTCCTTCAGAGAATAGCCTGACAGCCCCCTGGGAGGCATCCTGCAGCCACCTATCTCCCTGGAACATCCTGCGGTTATCAGGATCATCAGACATCTTTATCAGGATCATCAGACATCTTGCAGCTGGCAGTTTTACCACCCACATCCAGCAATTGCTGATTAGAGAGCTTCCCCATCCCCAGCATATAAATACCCCTGTGTGAATAATAAAAGTTTGCAGCTTGATCAGAACTCCTGTCTTGCTGCCATCCTTCTGTGTCTCTTGTCCCTTCATTCCTGCCCATCTAGGTTCGCTGCCCACGTTAATGTGTCCTGCCAGACGGGACATCCTCCAGCCAATCCATTGAGAACCACCTGTCCTCGCCCCAGCTCTGTTACTAAGTCCACTCCTATCTTTGGGTCCTCCACTCAGGAGGCCATTGACACAGCCTCCACCCAGGTTTACAGTCAGCAGCTTCATGCAGCTCAAATGGCGTATGTACCCTTCTGCATGAAGACTCTCCCCATCTCTAAGCCCAGATGCCCAGGCTCCTGGGTCTTGTGAGATATGTCTGCAAGGGACATCAGTGGCATTCCTTTGTCCAGACTCTTTAGCTCTTCCCATTTTTAGGTCACAGACTGTGTCAGCAAAGTAGGGAAGCAGAAAACTCAAAATGCTTTAAGCAGGGGACTTGTCATAGAGGTTTTTGTGGAGATGGGAGAGAGCTGAGAAGGCCAAGAGAGGATGGCAGGGACATAAACATGGTAGACCCCATGAACTGGAGCCAGACCCCGTGATGGAGTGGCAACAAGATCAAAGGAACCTGGGTCCTCTGATCCTGGAAATGTACCGAGCTCTGAACTGTGCGGGCCCAGGCTACCTGGAAGAGAAATGACCTTCTAGTATGTCTAGGGCAGTTATTTCTAATCTCTGTTAAGCCCACTAAATTCTTTGGCCATGAATGCATCTCTTTCTTATGTTGCCAGCTTGGGAGTAATTTACACAGACATTGGGGAGGCAGAGCTGTGGCTTTGGTCTTGTCATCTGAAATAGATTCAGGGGCCATAATTACACTCACATGAGTTCGGGGACCAGGGCAACCCACTGCCTCTGTTTGTCAGGAATAAGGGGCTTCCTGGCATATGAAACTCTCAGTGCTTTGGAAGAATGAGTCTTCTGCAAACCAGGGTGGGTTGGTCCCTCTACCTGCTCCCTCTGCTCAGGCAGTACCTGTCAGGGTCCCAGCAAGCACCTTCCCCCACGGCCAGGTCCCATCTCACAGCAGGCTGCCACCCTCACTCTGTCTGGCTGCCTTCCAGTGTCTCTGGGAACAAGACCTGGCAAGTTCTTCCAGGTCCTCTGCTTCATTCCTGAGGAGGGTAAACACTGGGTCCCCCCGTGGCCTGCCCACTGGAATCGCCACAGTTCCTCCAGCAGCCCTGGCCCTTCACTCCTGAGACATTTTCCAAAATAAATTTGGTTTCTCTGGATCTGAAGCTCACACCACATTCCTTGCTTCTAGGAACTTGTTTGATCACAGTATGAGTCTCTGGTGTCACCCCAAGTAAACCGATAATGGGGTCATTGCACCCCAAAGTCCTCGCTGAGCAGCTGTGCTCCCCTCTGAGGGGGAGCCTCTCAGAGAGCTCCTCCTCCTCCTCCTCCTTAAGGGTGTACTTTTCTCATCCTGATTGTCACAGCTGCAGCTACGTGGACTGGAGGCAGCAGCTGATTGAGTTTGAGACCACTCTGTGGGAGACTCTGCCTCTGCCTTTCTCTCCACAAAGTTGGGCAGGTTGTGTTACTATGCGGAGCCTCAGTTTTCCTATATGTTTAATGGGATAGTGTGACAGACTGAAAACATCTGCCCCCCAAAGATACCCAGGTCCTAATCTTTTTTTTTTTTAAAGAGAGAGGGAGGGAGACAGAGAGAGAGAGAGAGAGAGAGAGAGAGAGAATTTTTTAAAAAATATTTATTTATTTTTTTTAGTTTTCGGCAGACACAACATCTTTGTATGTGGTGCTGAGGATCGAACCTGGGCTGCACGCATGCCAGGCGAGTGCGCTACTGCTTGAGCCACATCCCCAGCCCCCCAGGTCCTAATCTTGAGTTGAGATTATCCTGGTGGATGTCAAATGCCACCACAAATGTCCTTATAAGAGGGAAAGAGGGAGATTGCTCACACAGAAGACGGAGCAATGTGACCACTGAGGCACAGCTCAGACCATGGCCCACAAGTCAAGGAATTCGGACATCTGGAAACAGCAAGAATTGATTGTCCCCGAGGGCCTGCCAAGAGAGTACTTTGATCCTACTGCTACAGAGTGAATTGCATCCCCACCCCAAATTCATATGCTGAAGTCCCAACACTACTATCTCAGAATATTACCATTCTTGGAGATAAGGACTTTAAGAAGTGAGTTGAAATGAGGCTATTGAGGAAGCCAATAAGATTGGCGTCCTTATAAACAGGGAGAGACACCAGAGATGCGGTACACAGAGGAGGAACCCAGCAGTGAGAAGACAGTTGTCTACAAACCCAGGAGAGCAGCCTCAGGAGACACCCACCTGCTGACCTTGACCTTGGACTTCCAACCTCTGCTGCCTAAATCACCCAGTCTGTGGCTCTTGTCATGACAACCCTAACAAATGAATACTCCTGCAGCACCATGATTTTGACCCAGTGAAGCGGATTTCAGACTTCTGGCCTCCACACTGTGAGAAAACAAATTTCTGTTGTTTCCAGACATCCAGGTTGTGGGGCTTTGGTACAGCCACCCTAGAAAGCGAGCACAGGAGGTGGCACCTAGCTTAGGGCTTGCTCTCACATCAAAGGAGACCTCAGGGGCATGTTGGGAGCAACCTGCTTCGCTTTGGGTGAGTACTATCTACATTTTAGTGGCCTCTTAGAGACTTTTCTATACATTTATTCTTCTCTCCAAATGGAAGCAAAATAAACAATAACAAAACCAGCCATATACATAAATGCATAATGGCTTTTTTGGGGGGAGGTCATCTTTTTCATTCTTTGTTGTTTGTTTTGAGACTTACTACTCCAGATACTTTCAACGAGTACCATCTTTCAGGGCTCCATGGAGAACTAACAGTGGCCTGGTTACATCTCCATCTGTCTCATCCCTTAACAGAAATGGCAATAGCTAGCATTGATGGGATGCTCATTCTGAATCCATCTTGTGCTACATTCTTTATCTAAATTATTTCACTGGATCCTCTGAGAATACTTTTAATACTGTCATTATTCAAACTTTACAGATAGCTGAAAGAATTTGTCCAATAAACTGGCAGAGCTGAAAAACAAACCCAGGTGGTTGATGCCCACACCCATGCCCTAATCCACATCAAACCCCAGAAAGGAAGGGAACCAGTTAACTTTAGCTCTCCACTGGGTGCCTGAGCAGAGCCTAAACTCAATGAATGGATGATGGATAGAGGGGTGGGTGGAAGGATGGATGGATGGATGGATGACACTTTCTGTACACTAAAGAGTTGAGATGATGCTTTTCAGCATTCTGTATAGCTTCTCCTGAGCTTGAATTTTCTATTCTTGCTGCTTTTACAGTCCCAATCTATCCACCATCCTGTGTGGCTCATGCCATCACACCCTCTCTGTTCTCTGCCTCTTTGATGCTCCAGTATAGAGAGCCTAAGTTGAAGCAGCAGCTCCTGTTCTCCCTCACCCCTCACCCACGCAGCAGCAGCCTTCTATCCTCCATCTGTCAGCCACCCCTCATCCATGTAGATGGAAGAAACTAGAATTCTCAAAAGTCTTGAGGGTGATGGTGCCTCTAGCAAGATTGTGGAAATTATCAGAGATCATGGACACCCTAGTTATTATTGCTATTTACGGAAGATAAGATGTGGTTGTAGAGATGTTAAAATACTTGTCCAGTTGAGTTTAGTGGCACAGACCTGTAATCCCAGGGGCTAGGAGGCTGAGGCAGAAGGATCACGAGTTCAAAACCAGCCTCAGCAACAGTGAGGAGCTAAGCAACTCAGTGAGGCCCTGTCTCTAAATAAAATACAAAATAGGGCTGGGGATGTGGCTCAGTAGTTGAGTACCCCTGAGTTCAATCCCCAGTACCTACCCCCCCCCAAAAAAAATACTTGTCCAAAGTCACAGAAAACTTGGTGTTATTTTTTACTTTCCATCCAGTGCTTTTTCCAACATACCTGGTCAATGAGAAAGTGACCCAATCTAGAAAGGAGAAGACAGGGCTTCAGGAACTGTTTCGGTTCTTCCCAGTTATATGTAGTTAGATCATGTAAGTTCCTTGGGCCAGACTTCCTGGCCCTCACAACAAGATAAGACTACCTACCAACACCTGGCCAGGCTCAAGCTGATCGCCAAGGGACTCCTTGGAGAGAAGATCTGATTCCACAACCACCTATTTCAGAAGCTGACAAGGACAGACCCTCCTGGTCTCACCAGGCCTGACTACACAGGCCTTTTATGGGAAGAGCCTAGTTCCCCATTAGTAATGGGGAAGGGTCTCCAAAGCCTTGTTTCTTTATCAGGCATGCTGACCATCCTCCAGAGCAGAATCAGAAAAATGAAGGACAAGTAGCAGCCAATCTGAGCTCCCCATCCCTGAGTAAAACCCCATGGCATCTCTTTGGAGTCAGAAAAAATATTTACCTGGCAATTATACTTTAATGTATTTAGTTGTCCCGCCCTTGTGATGGATGCCTCATCACCATGGAAAATAATCTCCCTTAAACTACATATTTCATAACTTAACTCCTACCAGAAATGTGCTCCCATGTGCCTGTTCTTCCAAATATTTTAAAACACATTTGAATGGAGGAAAGCAACTTTTCCAATAGAGCTCCACAGTTACATTTTCATTAACATGGAAGAGGTGAGCCCCAGGTCATAATCCCAAATTCTTCAAGCAGGGTTTCCCAACTGTGGGACGAGCAACATTTTAGGCCACACTATTTTTTTTGTCTGGGGGTCCATCCTGTGCATTGTAGGATGTTTAGCAATATCCCTGGCTTCTACCCAGTAGGTGCCTCCAAAATTCACAATACAAAGTGCTGCCAACATTGACAAAAGTCCTCTTGGGGACAAAATCATTCCTAGTAGAAAACCACTGTTCTAGAAGGAAGGATGAGGCCTGGGGAATTCTCTTTGCCCTGCCCCATCTGAAATTATGTACTTAATAGGACTTCCCTTTGATAATGCTGATGAATTAAATGCATGAGTAGTAGTTCAGTGTGCTAGGAGGGAAATAGATATTATAAACCTCAAATACACAAAATGTGCACATCTTAAAAGACCACTTGCAAAGTTAGTTTCTGGAACATGATGCACAGGGAGTATTTCCTGGCATTCCATATTTAGTTAGGCATGTATGGTAACACTGCAAAGTGAATCAGCTGTGCCTGTGACTTCGTGTACTCTTCTTTTAAAAAATGGCTGCTCTCCCAGACGCCCCTCTGATGAAGTGTTTGCTGTTATTTGATTTTTCTTCAGGAAGAAAAAAAAAGTTTTCACTATAGAAATTCCTTACCAACTCATTAAAATTTATGGAGAATGTTTTGAGTCTAGAACGCATATAAAAATAGTGCGTGAAGATTGGGGAAGGGCGGGAAGAAGCTGGGGCTCCCTTGGGGCAGGAGGCTCTCCACATTTGAAGCTGGGAACAATGGGCTCAGTGGGAAAAGGTTTGGATGAGAAGTCAAGGGTCCTGGGTTCCAGTCCTGGTCCTTTTTGGCTCTAACAATTAACCCTGGCAATGGCTTTAGGGTGCTGATAGTGGACACGCCTCCCCTGTGCCTACCTCCCTTTGCTGGGTCAAGTACACGTAGGGCTTCAGTCAGGAGGGGGAGCTGACTTTTCCATACCTTGAATGTGAGCTGCCTTGGGACTAACTTTGATCAACAGAATGTGGCAGAAGCCTCACTCTATGACTTGGGGGCTAGTCCTAAAAGGCCTTGCAGGGTTTGTTTTCACTCTCTTGGGACGCTGTCATTGTCATGTGAAGAGGAGCCCACTAGCCTCTTTGAAGGTCAAAGACCACAAGGAGTTAAGGTCAGGGTTCTACAGTCGCTGATGCGGCTGCCTAGGAGACCCTGGAAGATCCCCTGAAGGCCGGCCCAGTGAGCCCCACCAAACTGAAAACTCATAAATAAAAGGAGCTTATGTTAGGCCATTAGGACTGGAACCCAGGACCCTTGACTTCTCATCCATTAGGGGTTAGGGTTAGGGTTAGGATTAGGGTTAGGGTTAGGGTTAGGGTTAGGCCATTAAGTTCTGGAGTGGTTTGTTCACAGCACTAGATAAATGAGCAGCTGATTAAAAGAATATTTTTAAGAAACAAATGGAAAAAAAGAAAGAAAAAATGAAAACACCTTGTAAGCAACCTCATCATGTTCTGCACGTCACAGCAAGACCTCACTCAACCCCTTGCTGATTCCTTTTCTCTCAAACTACAACAGGCCTCCGAGGTTCATTTTACTCTTCCTTTGCTCTCTTCTTCCATTGTTGGGACAGAATCCTTGGATACATTGAAGACAAGAGACAAAGTCACCTTTGGCCTCCAGTCTGGGTGGGGCACAACTCATGAAATAATAGAGTGTTCATCTCAGGGGCCATTGGGCTTGCCTCACTGTAAGGAAAATCCCTCAGGAGGGAAGACAGCTTCCCCAGGGATGCGGAAGAACCACACGTGGGATGTACTTGTCACCGAGAACTTGATTGTGCCTTGGTCTTCTTCTGCATCCCTTTTTTTTCTTTTCTGTTTTATACTTAATTTTTATTCTATAAAGTTTAGAATATAATTTAGTGGGGGGGGCAGGTATTGGGGATCAAACCAGGGGCACATTACCACTAAGCTACTCCCCTAGCCCTTTTTAAATTTTGAGACAGGGTCTTGCTAAGTTGCCAAAGATTGCAGGCTTGTGCCACCATGCCTTGCTTTAGAATATAATTGTTCTCATACTACAAGAGGAAACATAATAAATGCCAGGAAGACTTTCTGAGGGGTTCTTTAATGGATGGCCCATCTTCAGTTAAGGTTAGAAGGCAGCATAAATGACATAGTTCTTGATTATATTATTATTTTTATTGTTTTTGTTTTTTGGTACCAGGGATTGAACCCAACAGTGCTTAATCACTGGGCCACATCCCCAGTCCTTTTCATTTTTTATTTTGAGACAGGTTCTCACTAAGTTGCTTAGGATCTTGCTAAGTTGCTGAGGTCAGCCTTGAACATGTGATCCTCCTGTCTCAGCCTTCCAAGTCACTGGGATTACAGGTGTGCACCAGCACACCTGATTTATATTACTCTTTATTTACCAGCACACCTGATTTATATTACTCTTTATTCAAAGTGCATATGGTAACTCAACTGCAGAAATCAGGAGGAAGGATTGTTTTATGGGAAACACAATCTCCCATTTTAGAGATGCTTAAGGACTACACCTTCCGGAGCCTTTCCTGTCCCAACCAGCACTCCTTCTGTCAGCTAAACAAATTGGTTGGCCATTAAGGACACCAGATGCATGATTTCCTGCCATAGAAAATTGGAGGGCTTACACTGTCTTGTTATCACCGACTTACAGAGCAGTTGAATGTGTTGATTATCTTTGTCAGAGGGAGAAACTTAGCATCAATGATGGCATCTGTATTTGGTAGATGCTCATTCAACCTCTGATCAATTATATATACAAAGTAATATCATTCTCCCACTTTGTGATGCATTTGAAATTTTTTTCACATAGGCAATCCCAATAGGATAAAGCCCTTAAAAAGAAAATCAGATTTTTAAAAAAATATATATATAAAGCACTACAGAGGCCATAATAAAATTCTTTCTCAGAAACAAACAGTTTGTTTTATATTAAGTGGAATCGAACATAGCAGTCTCAACCTATCAATGATATGTGTTAGAACACTCTCTGACATTAAATATGCACATATATTCAGTGGCCAGCATGTGCAAGAGTAAAGACAGGCTCTGAAATTTCCCCAACACAATGTCAACTTTGCTTCTTGTCATCTGCTACAGAGAGCACACATGCCTGCTCTCACTATGTGTAATCTATTAGCACCCCAAATATTGGCTAGAGCAGTGTTTCTAGCCAAGAGAAAGCTAATGTGTGACAAGTGCTGACTCCCAGTCCCCTGACACCACACATGCACACAGTCTTCTCCCTGTTCAGTGTTGGACATGTGGCAATGGCTGTTACTTATCCAAGTAGAGATGCTGAGTAGGAAGTGGGATTAACAAGTCAAGAGTTCTGGAGAGACAGCTGAGCTAGTGGTAAAAATCGCGGGATGAATCATCAGCATATTGAGCACCTAGTCATTGTCGAGTACAATAGCACACCATGGTGAAGTAGTCAGAAAACTAGTGTCTGGAGCTGGCTCTGCCACCATGGAACTGGTGACCATGAACATGACCCTTTCCCTGTCTGAGCCTCTGCCTCCCCATTTGTGGATAAAGTTATAGGATGAAGTCACCTCCAATGTTCCTTCCAGTTAAAACATGTTGTGACTTTAAGATGTTAACTGCTAACATGTTCCCTACCCTCAAAGTGCTTATTACCCTCTGGGGATGGGATAAATCCTGCAGATGATCTATATCCATTACTCCATCTCTGGCTGTTAATGTCTCAACCAGCACTCCTCCTGCCCCATCCCTAGAGGTCTCTGAACCACGACAATATACCTGGTTTACAGAATCACTGGATCTATATTCTTCAGCCATTTTATTTGGTATCCTAAATTAATTGAGAAGTTATGGGAGGGGGGAAAACAGCAAAATTGGCAGAAGGTTAAAGGTCAGGCAGAAAGCTATGGAAAAAAATGTGATCCACAAGCTATTTATACTACCCATGGGATTTTTCAAGAATATTTTTAGTTGTAGATGGACACAATACCTTTATTTTATTTATTTATTTTTATGTAGTGCTGAGGATCGAATCTAGTTCCTTACACGTGCAAGGCAAGCACTTTACTACTAAGTTATAACCCCAGCCTACCCATAGGATCTTTCAAAACACATTACAATATATTGCCTTTGGTCATCCTGATATGAACCTATGAACTTGGGCTTTGAAGTGAGCTTATCTGGGTTCTAATCACAGTTCTGATGCTTTGTCCGAGTGACCTCCCTCCCCTGAGCCTCTGCTCCCTCATCTGTACAATGTGATAAGAGTAAGTCCATTCAAGGTTGTTTTTAGTATTCCCGGAGATCCAAAGGGTTTACCCCAGTACATGTTCCAAGTGGGTAGTGCCATTTCTACTATGCTGTCATTGGCTGCAAGCCTAGTTTGTTTTCACCTTAGCCATGCTGGGAGCATTGGGAGCATGCCCTTCTAATAGGTTCAAAACCTCTCCTCTCTCTGGCACTGTCTTCTGATGTTGTTCCCCTTCCCATTTCACAAGTAGAAATAGGTCAGATGGCCTTGAATAGAGTGTGATTAAGGTTGCCTGAAAATCTAAACCAACAGCTCATCCCAGTCCTGGACAGAGCTTTATCGTACCAGAGGCCCTGAGAACTCAAGGACTTGCTTTTTTTTTTTTTTGCACTGGGAATTGAACCCAGAGTGTTTTATCTTTGAGGTACATCCCCAGCCCTTTTTATTTTTATTATTATTATTTTTAAATTTGGGGATAGGGTCTCACTCAATTGCCCAAGCTGGATTTGTGATCCTCCTGCCTCGTCCTCCCGAGTCTCTGGAATTACAGGTGTAATTCCAGCTCCTGCACTCAGCTCCAAAAGCATTTTTGCTTGGTTTCAAACACAAACAACCTGCCAGAGTCAGAGCTGTCTCACTGGAGTCCTGGATGGGGGCAACGATTTGTGTGTGGGCTGCTGTTTCCATTCCCAGAGGGCAGAGCTCATGTTTGGGCTTGTAGGGTGTTTCCCACTCAATAAACAAAAAGTGGCCACAACAGATTGGGACAAAACCGTGAAGGGAAAGAGCACTGACCTAGAGGTCAGGAGGCCACAGGCCTGATTCTGTCATGACTGCTAACTCCTTGTGTGACCTTGAGTAAATCCTTTGCCCTTCCCTTTATAAAATGAGGAAGTGGACTAGACAGGGGTTTTCAAACTGTGCTCCATAGTATCTGGGGGTTTCTGGAATTTGCTCAAGGGTACCAATGAGTTAGGACAGGTGGGAGGTGAGCTGAGACTCAGGGTTCTTTCCCTGCTTTGAGCCACAGGAGCCCGCTCCCTCTACTACATACAGAAGTTCTCTGACAGCTTTCTTAGAAAACTCGCCTAACTCTTCCCATCATGTTTCATTTATACATAGGTCAAGAGGGTCCCAGAGAGGTGAAGCAGCTTGTTCAAGATAACCCAGTGAGTGGCAGAGAGGGTCCTAAAGTCAGTCTCTCTGTCTCTGTCTCTCTCTCTCTCTCTCTCTGATGCTGGGATTGGACCCAAGACTTTGAGCATAATAAGCCAGTGCTCTATCCCAAGTCTCCTAAAGCCTATTTTCCTGGTAATGCCAACAACCAACTGGATGCCCAGAGACTCCCATGAATTCTAGATTTGCAGGGAAAACATGCCCTACCCAGAGTTAAAAAAAAAAAAAAAAAAAAACCACTTGAGTCTCTGGCAAAGACCACCTGGAGTCCAGGCAGTGCCCAGAGGAAGTACCAGCATGTGACAAAGTCCTTGATCACTCCACTCCTTGTTGACAAAGAAGGGGGGCCAAGCTGAGAGAAAGAGGCCTGCTGGTCACTCTGGGGACTTTCTAGAGAGTTTGTCACCTCTGCTTCTTAATCACTTGCCCCAAAGTCAATATGTTACGCAACTAAGGTTTCTTTTAAATTTTTTTTTCCAGCTGATAGATTTATTTTTCACATAAAAAATGAGCAGAAAGTACAGAGAGCTCCCATATACCCTTTCTCTACTTTTGCATTAGTGTGCTACATTGGCTACAATTAATAAGCCAATATGGACACATTACTACTAACTAAAGTCAGTAGTCATATTAGGGTTTGCCCTTTTTAAAATTAAACAAATTCTTTTTTTTTATATATATATTTATTTTTTAGTTATCGGGGGACACAACATCTTTGTACGTGGTGCTGAGGATCGAACCTGGGCCGCACGCATGCCAGGCGAGGGCGCTACCGCTTGAGCCACATCCCCAGCCCTAAACAAATTCTTATTGGAGCTTAAAATGTGGTATAGAAAGACATTTCAACTTATTTCAGTCCAACAATGAAGGCAGAAATTATGGCACCCAAAACTTTCTTTATCATGCTAGGATTAGATTATGCTGGATTTACAGTTTTTATTTTTCTAGGCTTTGTTTCATACAAATTTTTGTGGATTTTAAACATTAGAATTCTTAAATATTTTAGGGAAAAAATACCTCTAGCTAATAAACATCATTAAATCTACTGGGATACTGTTGAAGAAAAAGATCCACTTTGAGTTTTGGTTCTCAAAACAGCTCTTTGAGATATTAGGTGCCCTGCTCAGTACAGAATCAAATTGATTGCATTGATTCAGGTTTCCTCAATGAAACTTTCCATCAACAATGTGCTTAAAATAAAAGTTAAAAGGAAATTCCAACCACTTGATTGTAAACTAAGCAGATTTCATGTTTAGAAACACACAAAAAAGGGTTTCATTTGTAAAGACAAAAATAACAATAATTTCTGGTTTTGATGCAGAACCAGAAATTATTACCAAAAAAAAAAAAATTGTGAGGACAACAAATATAAAATTTAGTTGACCATTGTTCTCTCAGTGGAGAAAATTCCATAGTATTTCCAAATGTAGCTTAAAAAGATCAACTTTAGAAAGCCTGCATTACTCAACATTTCCCATTGAATATTTTGGAACCCTGTTATGTTGTGTTTTATGTATTCATTCTTTCATATATTCTGCTTCATGGTGTATATCTGAATAACCTGGATGTTCTCATTCTGGACAGTCATTTATTTGATCCTGTGAATGCCACAGTGAAAGGAGACCATAGTTAAAGGGACAGATGAAGTCAGAACACTCCCATGTGTCATATGATCAGAAGATGGAAAAACCTTGGCTTCTGCTTTGAGCAACAGTTGACAGTACACTACTAATGGGAATTTGTAGAAATGGCTGCTAAAGTCAAAGTTAAAGCAAATGATCCACGCTGGCCTGGCTTACTGAATCAAGTACAACTTTTATGCTAGATTTCTTTCCTAATCAGTTTAGTGATAAACATTTCTTTTATATGATTCCCTACTTAGCAAGTTTGTAAAGGTATGGTACTCTTTAGAAGTTCTCTCATTTGCTGAGGAGCCCAGAGCAGCACATGGTTACCATAGAGTTCAGTCAGTTCCCTAATCTCAGTTTATGACTCTCCTGGATCATCCCTGCTAATCCACACTGGGGAAAATTGTTTTTGTCACTGTCTTCCAAAAGAGCCCATGCCACTCAAAAGGAGGCCAAATCTCCATGCCCTTAAAGAAAATTAAGCCAGGAAGCATCCCCTGCACTTCTCTACCTAGGCATGAGATTATTACATGAACCCAAGTGCAACAGTGTATTGCTTTATTTGGGGGACCAGAAATCAATTAAAGGACTACAAATGCGGGAGTAGTAATGTTTAAATAATGGTGCACAAAATGAATAACTGGAATCTTTTCTTCTTCTTTTTTTTTTTTTTTTGCAGTATTGTGAATGGAACCCAAGCCTTGCACATGCTAGACAATGCTCTACCACTGAGCTACATTTACTTCTCTAGCCTTTACAATCAATTAGACTTGTTGGGCATGATGGTGCATGCCTGTAATCCCAGGCAGGAGGATCCCAAATTCAAGGTCAGCCTGGGCCATTTAGCAAGACCCTCTCTCAAAATTAAAAACGAAAAGATGGGGATATAGATCAGTCTCCAGGATCAGTCTCCAGGATCACACACACACACAAAGGAAGATTTGACTTGTGGGGAAAAAAAAAAAACTTTAATTACTGTTGTAAAAACTATCTTTATAATACAGAAATTGGTTTTCATAACATGAATATGAAATATATTCTAGGAAGTGGGGGTAATCAGATATAAGATTCTGGCAGCAGCTTCTTTATTTATTTAACTAGTACTGGGAGTTGAACTCATGGATGAGCTACATCACCATCCTTTTTATTTTCTAAGACAGGGCCTCACTAAGTTGCCAAGACTCGCCTCAAACTTGTGATCCTCCTGCTTCAACCTCCCAAGTCACTGGGATTACAGGCATTGCGTCACATACACCCAACTCTGACAGCGATTTAATAGAACAATCCCAGCGATTTAATTGAACAATCCCGGCTGAGGCCAATGCCTAATAAGGATGAAAATTCATCTGTGGAGGAATTCAGATGATACTGGGAGAAACTGTATGCTGTGCACAAGCCAAATAGACCATTTTCACAACTATGGTAAAGTGTCACATAGTAAAATGTGTTTTTCTATGTGCACTTCAATTTCACGTCAAGAACAGCACAGAATGCTGTGCTAGTCAGCTTTCGTCACCATAATAAATACCTGAGATAATCAACTTATACAGAGAAAAAGGTTATTTTGGCTCACGGTTTCAGAGGTTTCAATCCATGACCAGTCAGCTCCCTTGCCTTGGGCCTCTGGTGGCACATCATGGTGGAAATGTGTGGCAGAGCAAAAACACTCCTCTGATGACTGGGAAGTAGAAAAATAAAAAGAAGCTGGGGTCCAAATATCCCCTCCAAGGGCACCGCCCCCTCAGAGACTATAAGACCCCTCCACCAAGCCCCACCTCTTAAAGGTACTACCTACCACCTAGTAGTGTCATGCGTGGGGACTAGGCCTTTACCACCTAGACCTTTGGAAGACACTTAAGATAGAAACTATAGCAAATACCGACACACAGAAGGGAGAATTCATGCAAGATATCTAAGTCCTTGACAGAATAATGCATTCAGTTCAGAATGATTACACTATCATTACTTGGGCTCTTATCATTATGAAGGCTTTTCTGCAACTACAAGGTTGTGGTTATGAAAAGCAAGGACCCCAACATTGACATCTAGAAAGCAGCCATCACTTTCGATGTGTGTTCTCTTTTGGTGTTTTTTCTTCATTTTTCTTCATCAACGCTGCTATTGTTGCTGCTTCTTAGCAAGATTAGTAAAAGCAAAATTGTAATCATTGAACAGCACTCTGGCAATCAAGACATTTAAAATCTTCAGTCTTGGGGGCTGAAGAAAACACTGTGCAGCATTTAAAACTCTGATTAACAAACACAGATTTTCCTGACCTGAAGACTTCTACAATTTCCCCATCAGGTCATCACAGGAGGTCTGACATGAGTTTGTTTCAAAGCTAACAAGAAAATTCTGGTTCTGGAGTGATGTGAATAGTCCAGTGCATTCTGTCCACTTTCATTCCACTCGATCAAATTACCCACAAGGATTTAACAAACACTGTGGCATCAATGACAGAACCTGGCATCGGGTCGTGAATTCCATTCTCATGAAGACATCCTTCATGGCAATACCACCTTTCATGCAGGACTTGTTCATAACTGTAGGTCGGCCTCATTTGTCAAAATTTCCAGGATTTGATCAGGTCCACTGATTACCCAACTCTGGGAAATTCAGAGTATACTAGTACCAACATTCAGAAATCATATGTCACCCACTTGAATCAAATGTATGGAAGATGATATGTCATGAGCTTTGTAATGTTTTGAACAACCAATAAAAAAAAAAAAAAAGAAATCATATGTCCCATACAATACACTGCTTCATTTGGAAAAAGTGCATATAAACCCCTATTTCTTCCTGAAAATCCCTGTGTGGTGTGGATACTCTTGGTGAGAAGGCTTCATGAAATTCTTTTCCTTGGCAGGAGATGAGGTACTGGGGATTGAACCTAAGGGTGCTTAACCACTGAGTCACATCCCCAGCCCTTTTTATATTGTATTTTGAGACAGGGTCCCACTAAGTTGCTGAGGCTGGCTTTGAATTGGAGATCCTCCTGCCTCAGCCTCCCAAACTCCTGGGATTACAGGCATGCACCACCGTGCCCAGTGGCTTCATGAAATTCTTAAGAGAATAAGAGAAGTGCTGAATTGAGTCAAGCCACTGAAGTCCCAAGCACATTTCAGCAGGGGAATGAGTATCAGCAAGAGGGTTGTACCTTATGTCTTCAGAAGGAAAAATGTTTTTTGAACCCAGGGGTACTTTACCACTGAGATACATCCCTAACCCTTTTTATTATTTTTATTTTGAGGCGAGTCTTGCTAAATTGCTTAGAGCCTTGTTAAATTGCTGAGGCTAGCCCAGAACTTGCGTTCATCCTACCTCAGCCTTCCAAATGACTGGGATTACAGGCGTGCGCCACCACACCCAGCTCTAGAAAACATTTTTGAATAGTCACACTGAGGACTGAACGTTACACACCCTTCAAAAGCATGTTCTACTCAGATCTTGGAAGATGACAAGGTCCCCAGCTCCTTGGTTCATGTTGGGTCACTGCTGTGGAAACCAAACCTCTAGCAGCTTCTCAGTCCCTTTAAAAACATGTGTAGCTTCCATTACTGCGGAGACAAGTGGATAACCAACGACCACAGAAGACCAACTGAATTAAATCTCTCACTGTTGCCACAGCCATCTCTGCAAGTTATTCCAGCTGTGCTACTAAAGATCAGGTTCCTTTTTTTTTTTTTTTGCTATAATTTTATATTGACTTTTAAAAAAATAAGGATTAATGAAATCTTCCCAGCTTTTTTTTTTTTCCCCACCATGACCAAAAGTTGAACATGAGTCTGTTTGAAAATAGAGGCAGATAAGTTTAGCTCTTGCATTTGGCTGCCTTCTGGGTGGCGACAACAGAGTCGGGGCTACCGTCGCCAGCCACGATGTGTAAGCAGCCTCTCTTTGTTGTACATTCTACGGTTTTTGACAAGTGCATAATGTCCTGTATCCATCTCTACAGTATCGTATGGAATAGTTCACTGCTCTAAAAATCCACTGTGCTTCACCTACTCATTCCTGTCCTTTTCCCCTTCCCCCACGCTGTTGGTGACCACTGATCTTTTTCCCTGACTCTATGGTGTTGCCTATCTTAGAATATCAGATAGTTGGAATCATACAATATATAGTCTTTTCAGACTGGCTTCTTTCACTAAGCAATATGTATTTAAGGTTTGATATCTCATTTTTTCATGGCTTGATATCTTATTTCTTTTTGTTGCTAAATAATATTCCACTGCCTAGATATACCACAACTTATTTACCCATTCACAAATAGATGTTGAAAAACATCTCATTCACTTATAAATTTTAGCAATTATAACCAATGATCCTATAACATTCATATGCAGGTTTTTGTGTGTATACAAGTTTTTTACTCATTTGGGTAAAGGAGTGTGATTGCTGACAATATTTAGCATTGTAAGAAACTGCTAAACTGTCTTCCAAAGTGGCCATACCATTTTGCATTCTTGCTGTCACAATGTTTTTATTTACTATTAGATATCATCTAAGTAAACAAAAATTAAACCTTCAGATTATTAGCATGAAATTGCTGTTTATATTGCTTTATATTGTGCAACACCAATTTTAAATGCAAATATAAGAATATTAACTTAGAATCACTGAAATTATGCAATTTGCATTTTGTAGCTCAGACATGCAAATTTATTTCATTCTTGCCAGAAGAGTAAAAATCATGGGCTGGGGTTGTGGCTCAGTGGTAGAGCATTTGCCTAGCATGTGTGAGGCACTGGATTAGATACTCAGCACTGCATATAAAAAAATAAAGGTAAATCGACTACTAAAAAAATTAAAAAAAAAAAAAAAACCAAAAACACTGCACAAAACTAACTCAACTGTTCCTGAGTTATGTGCATCCAGCCAACACTCTCTACCTGAAGGAAACTGTGTTGCCTGGTAGCTCCCTTCCCTTCTGGGTCATCATTTGCATGGGTCAATCATTTCATGATTAGCTAAAATGACTAAGAATTCTTCCCTAGTCGTGTTGTGTCTCAGAACACTTTCTTTCTGCATTTGAAACAAGTTCTGATTTGAATAGCAAGCATGGTTTTTCAGGGCCATCAGTGCCCCACTCACAGTCATGTTTACAGGGGACAGGAGTGGGGAATCCCAGTGTTCAGTGAGACTAAAAGCCACCAGCTTCCAGACGTACAATCTTGTACCCATCTGAGTCTCTGAACTTCCATGCCCAAGGTGCCCACTGGGATTTAGTGCTCATGGGCATCCTGAATGTTTTAAGTGAAGGGTGCAGACAGGAACAGAAGATACATTTGCACATATCTCCTCTGCTCATAATCGTGCTCCATTGTCCCATCAGTCTCTGCTTACAACACACAGAGTTTAAAGATAAGATTATTGCAGATTTCAAGATGGCCATCAGAGCTTTCAATCAAGCACAAGGTCCTTCCTAGTGTGAGCCTGTGAGAGCCCACAGGTTGATCACCCATGAAGATGGCCCCAGGTTTCCTTGAACGTTATCTGTTCTGCTCCCCTGCAGATTATAGCTCTGTCCTGACACAGGGGAAGAGAACTTCTTCCTATCAACTTCCTAATGCTCAAGCCAGAACTCAGAACACTATCCCTCTCTCTCATGAAAGCCCATATCAGACATCAAGCCCTACCAAGCTTCCTGCCGAAACAGCTGAGCATCTCCATGGCAGCCACCTGGGTCCTCCTATAATCACACATAAGCCACCTGATGGATTTCCCTGCCTGCCGTTTCTCTCCCTAATGTCTCCTCAGTCAGCACATCCTAAGTTTTCTGAAAAGAAAATCCGAACAGGTTCTTGCACAATACCCTTCAGAGTCCTCCAGATCAAGGCTTCTTCTGACCACGGCTTACAGGATTGTTTCTGAGCTGGCTCCTACCTGATTTACCAGGAACATTTCTTGCTGTTCCCCTCTCATTTTGGTGATCCATAAAAATGGAACAACATATATTTCTCTTTATGATTCCCTCAGCTGCTCTTAGTCCTCTTAAGTCTTGGTTCTTAAGTCTCCCATTATTGTGCTGATACAACAGCCGTCCTCTAGCACTTACAAAGCTATATCATAACAGCTTCTCTGCATTTCATGCTAGATTCTAAGCTCCAGGCATCAGGACTTTGGAGTACTCAGTGTCCCTAGCACATTGTGTACATTGACTGTCTCACGGTCATCAAAGAAAGAGTGTTGAAAGAACAGGCTCTCCCTGGGCCAGATGTGTCCTCAAGTCACAGGTCATTGAGATAAAAGTTTCTGGGTGAATGATACAGGGAAGCTGAGTGGTACCCAGCCCATCTCCTCATTGCCCTGGGGCCAGCCTTTGCTAACTCACTCACATTCTTTAGCCGACTGTTCAGATTCTTTATTAAAGATTCTTGGGCAAATGCTTCCCAAATTCCCATTTTTCAACAGCCGCTTAGAAGACTGGAGGCTACATAAAAATACCAATCTGCATATGAAATCATAGTTATCAGAGAAATTCCCCAGACCCAGAGAATACACATGTTTGGTGCTGCCTGGGAGGGGATCAGTTAGGATCAGTCTAATCTGACCAAGTAATAAAGAGTGAAAAACAAGTAGGATAATTTATTCCATTTTCATCAGAAAATGTCAGCACTGCACATAGAATTGTTCATCAAGAGTGAAAGAGCAAAGCATTTGCTCAAAACTGATTTAACACTTTTCTCAAAGCACCTCAGATGGTTGCAAAACCTCTCTGTGCTGTTAGAAAAGAAAGAAGGGGAGGGGGTTTGGGGGGAGCAAGACAAAACAAATCAGCAGCTTGGAATTGAGAACAAAAAGTCCCAGAATAGGTTCATTTCCACACCACAGTCACTGCAAAACAATTCTTTGGAAAATTCTTTTAGTTAACAAGCCTATGTATCTTGTCTCATTTTATCCTTGCAACAATGCTCCTAGAACCCTTCTGTACCAAGTCTGTCTTCTGCCTGCTTTTGAAGCCTCTGACCAACCATGTCACATTTGATTCACTGTAGGACACTTGTGCTGGCTCCATTCCCAGGCCATGAGTCCCAGCTGGAGCTCCCATTCACATGTCCTTCTTGGCTCCCTCCGCTGTGAGGGATCTCACTCTTTCCCCTCTGGTCTCTTTGATGAAGTTTCTCTTTGTCTTTGGTGTTCTGCAGTTTCATTATGGTGTATCTAAAGATGAGTGGGTTTTATTTATCGAGTTTAGGGTTTATTGTAGTTTCTGAATTGAAAATTTCTCATCTTTCATCAATTCTCAATCAACTTCTCTTCAAACATTTCCTCACCCCCATTACCTTTCTCTATTTTCTCTTCTGGAATTCCTCCTCGATATGTGGTAGACTTTTTCATTTTCTCCTAATATCTCTTTCAGTTTTCATCTCTGGTCTCACCATCCAGATAATTTCTTAGCTTTATCCCCAAGTTTTCCAATTCTTTCTCAACCAAGTAGTCCGTGGACTACTTAGCCTATTCATGGGGTTTCAATTTTTAATGATTGTTTCTTTTTATTTCTGAGAAAAAAGTACTATTTGTTTTATGTTTAAGATTTAATTTTATTCATTTTCTAGAACTTTTTGTTTTTAAAGGTTCACCGTATGTTATTAGCTATTTTAACATACCTAGTTTATGATCTCCTATGACAGCTCTGTAATCTAAGGTTCTAGAAGTTCTAATCCTGCTGTTTTTTGGACCTGCAGACTCTGGCTCATATTTTTTCTTTTGTGTTGCATGATTTCAGATTGTGAGCTCATCTTCAGCAGGGCTTTAATCTGGAGAAATCAGTGTAATCAAAGTGTTTGCTTCTAACAGAGTATAATTGGCTCAGACCAAATTTTATGTTATTTCTTAGCCTAGGGATTTCTAGGTTGTACAGGAACTATTTATTCAAACCCCAAACCCACCAAAAGCTCATGCCAGTGGTTTAGAATTCTTCAGGGAGACATTTTCCCCTTCTGAGCTAGAGCTCAGTTCAAGATAAACAAGTTTTCTTCTCATTTATCCACACTAGAGATTGACTTTTTATGCCCTACAATTTTTAAAAGCATGTTGTCCTTCAAGGGTCCTGGCTTTATGTGGAAGTTTCAGTGCCAACATGTCATCTCCCTCTGGCTCAAGACTGCTTCCTGTCCCTGGACAGTATTAAAACTCAACCCTCTAACACGAGCTCCAATACCCCTTGTCCGTGGGAACTACGAGGGACAACCATTCTCTTGCTTTGCTAGTCTCAGCTCCCTCTTGGTATTTAGTTCCTGGATATTTTTTGTGCACTCAGCTTTGTCAATAACAGGTAGTATTTCTTCTTTATAAGTGCTAAGTGCTTATCCTTCATGTTAACTCATTTAATTCCTGCAACACCCCTTGAGGGCTATTCCCAGTTACATTTTCATATAAGGAAATCAAGGTTTGGAGAGGTGAAGTTGTCCAATGTCTCAAAGCCAGTAAGTGAAAAAGCTCAGATTGCAAACTTGGGCATACTGGCTTCAGAGCCCAGGCTGTTCACCAATACTTTTCACTGGTGTCTTCTTTAGGACATTCATGGAATTTTCTAACAAGAAACTATTTTAGATTTCATATTGCAGTTGTTTCTCTGCAAGCATCTGAATGAAGAATAGCTGCATGAATAGGCATGATTTCTGACAAACCAACAGCCTGCGATTATTACTAACTGGTCCTATAGCAAAAAAGTCAAAGCCCATACCAAAGCACATACCATACATGCGAGAGAAGCCAAAATCCAGGCCCTCTCAGGAACATCTGCTAACTCCAAGTACAGGTACATAGTCAGGGACATTTGACTACATTAGAGTTGTCCGGGACTTTAGAGACAATCTTTTTTGAAGCATGGCCCATGAACCAACTGCATCGGAATCAACCCAAAGTACTTCTTATGAGGCCTTACCCCAATCCAATCAATCAGAACTTGTAGAATCAGGTCCAAGAATATACCTTCATAAACAAGCTCTCTACCACATCCTAATTTGAATGCATCTAATTCTAATGCACCTGTTAGAGAAGCGCTCTTCAGTGTTTGCTTTGAGTCCAAGTTCCTTCTCAAGGCATGACCTTGCCAGATATGTCAAAGTCTCACGTTCTTTTAATGATGTATTGTCACACAGTTAATGCACAGACAGGGAAGGAAGATCACAGAAGGGGGTCCTCTTCTACAACCCCATGAATCCGAGTTCCTCCTATATCTATCACCCTATGGTGTCATTAATTATACTGGCTGCCTATCTCCCCATAGGCCTGTGAAGGAAGAAAATATTCCCTGGTCAGCTTTGAATCCTTGATACACAGCATAGTACTTGGCCCATAGTTCTCATCGGGTATTCACTGAATGAATAAATTAATTTGAACTGCTCAGTAGCCCTCATGCTAATAAGTGGCACTGTGAGGGTCACAACCTAGGTCTTTAATTATCCAAAGAAGCTGGGCGGGGAAGGGAGGGGATATGGGGTTATTAATGATGGTGGAATGTGATGATCATTATTATCCAAAGTACAGGTATAAAGACATGAATTGGTGTCAATATACTTTGTATACAACCAGAGATATAGAAAGTTGTGCTTTATATGTATAATAAGAATTGTAATGCATTCCACTGTCATATATAAATTTTAAAAAATTATCCAAAGAAACCTTTAAGGGCTGGGGATATAGCTCAGTTGGTAGGGTGCTTGCCTTGCATATAAGGCCCTGGGTTCAATCCCCAGCATCACAAAAAAAAATATATATATATATAATCAAAGAAGCCTTTAAATCTTCCAACCACTCCAGTAGTCATTTTTTTTTCTCCTACTCTTAAAAATCAGATTTTCTTTTTGCCCAAAGGAAGTCTGAGGTATGAGGTGGCAACACACAGCTTCTTTGCCCAATGAGTCAAACTGAGACACAGGGACTTCTGCACAGGTGCTTAATTGGAAGGGAGTGAGGACAGAATAGGGCAGATCATTTAGAAGCTGTCACAGAATCATCTAGAAGTTAATAGCTTGGAAAGTAATTAAAGGGCCAGCCTCCTCGAAACACAGTACATCATCTTTGGTCCTTAAAGGCAGGGGAGCTGGGTTGCAAAGCTTGAAGCTCTGGGCTGTCTTTCTCCCAAATAGAGCCTTTAATTTGCAGGCTCATGCCCTTGAGCCTGCAGCTCCAGTGAAGCAGGGCAAGGAAACCTGATGTCAGGGCAACTAACCCCAATCCCCATAACATCCCTCAGGGAAAGGAACAGCCCAAAGACTGACATCTTTCTGAGGGGCTCAGACCCATACTGCTTTCTAAATTCACAACAGGGTTTGCCCAGATCCTCTGTCCCCAGTTTTGTGCACGTGTTTAAGGTTGCTACTCTAGGAAGAAGAGTCCATAGAAGTCTTCTAGTTTGCTTTTTGCAAAACACGTTGTATTCTAGTTTTTTCAGCTGGTTCCTCTGAAGGGTACTGAGATGAGTGCAACTTGAAGCCCACCCTGACCATTCCAATGAAAGACAGACACAAGTCTTGCCAGGTGGTAGTTCAGGGCACAGTGCTGGCCAGCAGGGAGGCCTCACGGTCTCCCATCTGAACACCATCAGCCCTTTGATGTTTCTCTGCAGGTGCCCCATGCCAGAGTTGTTGTTTTAGTGCTCGCAGGGGCTACGTGATGTGGGGCAGCGAGGCGCTGGCAGTGACCCACTCAATTCAGTGCCGTGCAATCCCAGGGCCCTGAACAGAGCTTCACACCCAGGAATCCAGACGCAGCATCAGTTTCCACCTCAGCCCTCCAGTCTTGCCCCCGCCCATCTGTCTCCAGCCCTTTGTCTCCTTCTCTTTCACCTTTGGCTCACACCTGAGGATGTTTTCACTAATCTGGAAGCCTCCTACAATGCCGCCACAGGGCTGTGGCAGGTGCGCACCAAGACTTCTCAGCTGTCTCACTACCTCCCACCTCACAGGGTTTCCAAGGGAATTAGGAAGCTGGGGCGTCTCAAGATGCCAGGACACCAGACACCAAGTGGCCTGTGTTCTGTCTGTGGATACCTGTGCTTGTTTGTTTGCTTAAATACATTTATTCAAGACAACAGGGAAAGTGCTGCCAGCTCAGTTGTAAGCTGAGAGCCATCAGGCTTTGATTTCTTTCTCCTCATGTCTCAGCTCTGTGAACTATGATTGGCTCCACCTCAAACCTGTTCTCTTCCATGGTGGCCAGATGGTGGAAGCAGTCCAGGCTCCCACCTCTAACCCCAGTCCAGTTCCAATGGGCTCTGGGTGGTCTAGAACTAGTCACATGACCTAGTCGTAGGACCACCCCAAATTGGTGCTGTTGCCAAGAGAATAAGATCATCCATTGGCCTCTTGGAGGGAGAGTGAGCTCCATTAGGACCAGAGACTCTAAAAGGCAACAAGTTCCTTAAATTGGAAATAGGGCCACCAAAAATAGCAAATGTCTGGGACAACTAACATTTTGAGCAGTATGAACATTTGACATGCATTTTTTTTTAGTATCTATCCCATAAGGTAGATACTAACATCTACATTTAAAGATTTTTTTTAAAATATTGCCCCACATGGTGGAAGAGAAATGAGAATTCAAGTCTCTGAAGTTGCAGCCACTCTCACACCGGGCTGAATATTAATCACTCTACCACAAACCACTCAAGCTCCAATTCAGAGTCTTTGCGCCTTCTTTCTCTGCTACATCCAGATGTCACTTGACTCTGTGTTCTAACCTCCCCTCCCCATCTCTCCACCATACACTGTCTCTATCCACTACATTTGTTCCTGCCCTGGCATCCCACCACCTGCAGGTGGTCTTCACCACCTCTCTCCTAAAAAAAACACAGCAGCTTCCTAAGGGATGCTGGAGACCCTCAAGGATTACACATTGATGGGCTCTAACAGGATACAGTTCTACACCCGCTTCGGTCACCCTGATTTTTTTTTATTTAAGCCAACATTTTATACCAAATGCTTCCTCAAACATATTATTTCTGGTTTCTCTTGAAGAACTGGAAAACCTGGCAATATTGAACCTGCATCATCCCTACCACCACCAATAATGGACAAAACTGTGTGATTTTTGCCACCACACAAAGTCACATGTCATTTTGCCATGTCTCCTGTTCTTTCCCTGTTCTCCTTAAAAGTTAAATTAAAATGTTCAAAGAAGTTCTACATCCACATGTTTAAAAGTCAAAGTGTGAAAAAGAGAACACAGTGAGCAGTCTGATTTCAACTCTTGTCCCATAGCCACGTGGCTCCCCTATCTAGTAGCCTTCCACAGATATTCTGTACAAACACACACACATGATAACACACTACACT
Source organism: Marmota marmota marmota (assembly GCF_001458135.2). Classification (NCBI taxonomy): domain Eukaryota; kingdom Metazoa; phylum Chordata; class Mammalia; order Rodentia; family Sciuridae; genus Marmota; species Marmota marmota. The sequence goes on along the minus strand of NW_026000005.1, from coordinate 34,076,255 downwards.
CCCTGTTCTTTACCTTGCTGTTTTCTCTCAGTATTATCTATTAAAGATTACTTCCTGCGGGTCTGTACAAAAATAACTTCCTCATTTTGATTTTTTATAGTGGAAAATAATTCTATTATGTGGATAAATTATACTAATTTGACTAATGCCCTATTAAATGGACTTTTGGGATATTTCTAATCATTTGCTATTATAAGAATTACATTGACAACAATAATGTCATTATAACCAAACATTATTCTATTATATTGTTATAACTACATATCAATGTTATTTCACACATAAATAAGAATAAATGTTGGAAGTGAAATTACCAGGTCAAATAGCTTATGCTAAGAAATGAAGGTTTTCATTGCAAAAGTCAAAGTATGTGATATCAGAAAGATCAAAGCTGACTCTTACTAAGCTTGTTCCACAACACTGACTGAGATATATTTGTGTTTCTGTGTCTCTTTCACTAGACTATAAGTTCCATGAAGGCAAGAATCTTTCTGTCTTATATAATAATCATTGCATTCTTGGCATCTAACACCATGCCTAGATGATAGGAAGTGCCAATAAACAGTTGCTAAAGGAGAGGGGTAGGCAGGATTATTTTGAATGGAGGTTGGGCCCAGGCCCTAGAGGTCATGCCCAACCAATGCTACATATCAGTGTTATTTCACACATAAATAAGAATAAATGTTGGAAGTGATCTCATAGAATAAGGCTTTCAGAAAGTTTCCAAAGTATACCATCAGGGGAAAATAAGAGTTATTCCACCCCAAGGCCAGGCCACAGAAGCTAATACATGTTTCTTTCTGAGACAAGCAGCCATATTGGATGAATTCCCCTAGTTGGTCCTGTAAAGACTCTGTGAGAGAAGTCAGCCTCTTTCTACTCAGGCAAAAGTCAAGCTGGAAGGGCAAAGTCAAGCTGGAAGTAGAAAAGACAGTCCATCAGAAAAAATAGCCAATGCTGTGGCCTCATTTTCATTTTAACTAGGTCCACATTTGCTCTCCAGCTTGGCAGAAGGATGTTCACAAATGCCTGTCATTTTCATCCAGATATTCTGCAGATGGCTTCCAGAGTCCCTGGATGGTGTATGTCTTGGCATACCTCTACTCACAGGACCTTCAAAAGGTCTATCCCTAAGCAAATTCAATAAAACAAAATGAACAAGTCCTTGGTACTAACTGGAATTGTCTCCAAACTCAATACTGAGACCTGGTGCACTTTTCAAAATGGAATCCACCAGCAGGCCCTAATGTTGGATATGTTGGATCCATTAATGCACGAAGGCAGAGGGTTGGAAGTGTAGAAACATGATGCTAATGGTTTGAGAACCCCTTCCCTCCCAGTCCAGCAAAACCAACCAAGTTTGGGAGGAGGGAAAAGATGAGGAAGAACAAAGAGAAAAGGAAGATGGAGGGAGAGGAGAAAGGAAAGGGAAAGAAGAGAACTCTTCCCACCTGTGGAGAGGTGGATGAGGCTGGAAGGGACCAGGAGAGCCATGAAGACAAGTGTCCTAACATCTGGATCAGGAGATGGAAAGGAAAGAAGGGGGTGGTGTCAGTCAGCTTTTCCTGACTGTGAAAACACACCTGAGAAAAACAACCTAAAAGGAGGCAAGATTTGTTTTGGCTCACAGATTCAGAGGTTTCACTTCATGGTCTGCTGACTCCACTGATTGGGCCTGAGGTGAGGCAGAGCATCATGGCAGAGAAGGCATGGTGGAGCAGAGCTGTTCACCTCCTGCAAAGCAGAGAGAGAGCAAGAGAAAGAGAGAGTGTCTTGGGACAAAATGTACCCTTGAAGGACATGTCCCACCTCCTCCACCTAGGCCCCACCTCCTGAAGTTTCTACCACCTACCAACAGTGCCACCAACTGGGAACCAATCCTTGGACACATGAGCCTTTGGGGGACATTCCAGATAACAGGAGGGAAGAGAATGGAAGGGGAAAGGAGAGGAAGGTGGGGACACGGGAAGCCATGCAGGGATGCTAGGGGCCCTCTGCCCTGGCCTGGGGGAAGTCGTGCTTCAATCCCCCTGAATCTCCTTCACAGGGAAGAAGGCCTTCTCAGGGGAGGACCACAGAGAGTCCACCAGAAGCTGCTGCCTGGGAGGTTATGGAAACAGGGTCTGCGGGCAGGCTGATTGGAGAGGCATTTCGGCGATGGTTTGCCCTGGTATGTGAAATATTTGTCCTGCTTAGATAGTTGGCAAACATTTTAGAGGCAAAATGGAATTTATTAACAGAAAATATTTGTCAAGGATTTCTCTGTCCTCCCCCTCTCTGTTCTTTCCTTCCTTCCTTTTTCCTTTCTTTTTTAATCTTTTTTCTTCCCAGGGTAGAGGACTTCATCAACAAGGGTCTTTCATCTTTGCTTGTGGTTTGGATCCTTAAGCCTGGCTGGAACGAAGAGGGAAAAGGCTTTAGAGGAAATGCTCACCCTCCTCCCCTGCAGGATGGTATCCTTCTCTAAATGCAAGCGTCATCTTTCTGCCCTGGGGAGAGCGTGAATGGACAGGAAACTGTCTTTCCAAAGGAACTCATTTTTTTTTCTCCCTGGCATAGGCTTTGGCTCTGCCATTTGAACCCATATACCTGTGTCTGATTCCATAATCCACTACCTAGTAGCCATGTGGCTTTATTCTTTTGTAGCCTCTATTTCCTTAGGAGTAAAATAAGGGAAGAATAAAACTGAATGCTTGTCACTGGTATGAGAATAAGATAGTATATGTTCAGGGTCTGGTACAGCATCTGACCCAGAGTACAACCTCAATGGACAGCAGTTCTCTTACTTCTGATAAGAAGTTGGTGGTAACCTGCTTGCAGGTTGCTCAACCAAGGTTTAGAATTTGGCTGCTTTGGGCATTGTTTATAGGAATGAAAGATCCCAGCCTTTATGAAACCTATGGGTTAACTAAAGGCAGCAAAAATAAATGACATTCATTGAGGGTTTACAAAGGATCAAGTGTTCTAAACAATCCCCAGTATGAACTTAATGTATTGAACCTTCCCAAATCTACTACTGTCCCTACCATTCTGCCCAAGGGTGGCATCTACCTGGTCCATTGCTGAACTCTGACCTACTGGCTCACCAGTCTACTTTCTTAACCTGAGCAAACACTGTATCATTGTAACAATCAGAGGGGACTACAGAATTAATCATTTGAGAACCTGAATCAGCTCGAGAAGCCAGCTTTCCCAAACCTCGTTCTACAGTAGAGGACAGAGAGACCTACCCTTGGTGGTGGTGGAACCGGCTTCTGGAATCCCAGGTCAGTCTCAGCAGTATGAAAGGGAGGAGTAGTGAAGTCCTTTGGGGACAGACTGTGTCACCCCAGCCACACTGCCCTTGAGAACTGCAGGCCTTAACTCAAATTCCCAATGGAATTCATTCGTAATGTAACTGACCCAAAGTTCTATTTTTTTTTTTTTTTGCCAGACACATTTGACTGGGTGTCAAGCACTAGGAATTACATATGCACTGGGGGCCTGAAGACTGCGGGCCCCTCATTTTTGGAACTGGAGACAGGTGTTGGTTAGGCACATCTCTCATGAGCTGGACCATGCCAGCTGTTGGAACATGACTCCAAAACCACCACTAGGCTCTGTGTATGAAGATACAGAGGAAGTGGGGGGGGGCCTATGCCATGTCTCTAAAAGAGTTAGAAAAGACACACAATGACCTTGAGAAGCTATAGGTAGCTCTCCATTTTTTAAAAAAATACTTTCTAGTTGTCAATGAATCTTTAATTTATTTATTTATTTATTTATTTATTTTTATGTGGTGCTGAGGATTAAACCCAGGGCCTTACACATGCCAGGCAAGTGCTCTATCACTGAGCCACAACCCCAGCCCTCTCCATTTTTGCCTATGTGGCAGAGCCCCAACCATATCTGTATGTATTAGCACAGCCATTACCAGTTTTTTAAAATATTGGAACACTTCTGCAGCTTTGGGAAATAGTCACTCCCCCGACACCCATGGGCCTTTCACCACTCTCCCTCCTGGGATCTTCGCACCTCCCTCCAGCACAGCAGCTAATGAGTTAACCCTTGCCTCTGCTTGGGGCCTCTGGGAGCCCACTCCCACCTTCAGAGTCGCTGTCTGTTCAGATTGGTCTAGGACTAGACTCATCTTTACTGTTTTTAAATAACTTGATTGTCACCCCTAAATGAAGCTGCCCACATGGAATGAGGCATGTAAACAGAGCCACATGGGGTCCATCTGGGGTGGCTCCAAAGAGGACAAATCATGCAAAGGAAATCTGAAGGGATAAGAGATGCAATTTAGTGGCTGGAAGAATGGGGGCTGGACAGAAGCTCTGATTAGGGACAGTCCTCCTGTGGCATGCTGTGGTGCAAATGCAGTGTTTAGAGTGGCATGAACGTCCCCTGCCTTCCACTGCCCTCTGTGGCCCTTGCCTGCTTCAGACTTTGGGAACAGGCCTCATAGCCAGTAGCCACATTGTTAATAGTGCATGATCTGCTGGACTCCCTGGGGTTTCCCAGCCAGCAGCGCCCTCCCTCTCCTCATTGCCCACGCTCTGCTCCTAGATGACATGTGCTGCAAGAATGCAGGTCAGAACTGCCACAAAGGGCTCCCAGCAACCCATGCAATCCTCCAGGCCCAGCAGGGACCCAGAGGTCATCCAGGCGGGGTCAGCTTCAGACCCTCAAGGAGGAGGCTTTGCTCAGATTCAAACATCTTGTGGGGAAAGGACCAGGTTCAATAACTTCTGGGGGATGTTGTGACCCTCAGGAAGGGGTTCCTTGTCAGTCAGTCCTATTCAAAAGGACAAAGAGCCACTGACGGCAAGAAGAGAGGGAGGAAGGGGGAAAGACAAAGCCCATTCACCTCCCCCCTACATTGCTGTGGAAAGGCAGAGCCTCTGGAGCGGTTCCTTCCGCTGGTTCTTGAGCTGGAGAGTCCTGGGCCCACATCTGGGCTCCGCCCTTACCAACTGTCTGACCCCTCAAAGCCCAGTTTTTCATTTACAGAATAGGAATAGTCCAAATGCTCAGTCCTTGTGGGGATGAAGTGACATCATTCATGTGACCTTTGTTAGTCCCCATCTTTTCCTTCATCTCATTAGACTGGGAAGATAAAAAACTATCTCACAAGTCATTTGAATATTCATAAGCTAAGTTGACTTTTTTCTGCCATCTGCTTACTCTCTCCCATGACTTTACCTGGTCTTTTCTTCCCTTGGACTCCCCATTCCTGGTTTTTTCTTGAGAATAAAAGGGCAAGAGTTGTCCAAATGATAAGGAGATGATGTCCGAAGGCAAATAGACATACAGAAGGTCTGGTTTCTGCCATTTTCTACTATATACCAAGAACCTTCTAAAAGTTCCTAATGTTTAACCTGCAAGGCTCACCTCTAGAAATCAAAGTGGAAAGATCTAAGCATTCAAAGACTTAGAGATTTATGTATAAGGATGTGATATACATACACATGTGTGCATATAAATATACAACTTTCTCTCTCTCTCTCTCTCTCTCTCTCCATATATATGGAGAGAACTGTGGTATGTATACAGGTGTGAGCCACAGTGCTTGGTTGGGCTGATTTTACACACACACACACACACACACACATATATATGTATATAAAATCATATATATACATATATATATATATGTATATATATGCATATAAAATCACAACCTAAATGTCAAATTCTGATAAACAAATTAAATAATTGAGAGTAAATTCTTTTTTTTTTTCAGTACCAGGGATTTGAACTCAGGGGTGCTTAACCAGTGGGCCACATCCCCAGCCCCTTATTTTGTATTTTATTTAGAGACAGGGTCTTGCTGAGTTGCTAAGTGCCTTGCCAAGTTGCTGAGGCTGGCTTTGAACTCACAATCCTCCTGCCTCAGCCTCCTGAGTTGCTTGGATTACAGGCGGGTGTACCACGACACCCACAAGAGAGTAAATTCTTTATGCTATAAAAAACTATATATGCTAGGACACTATAAAATCATTAGAAATCGAGTTTGGAAAATATTAATTGAGAGAGGGACTCCTAAAATATAAAGGACAGAGAAAAGTCAAGAGCCAAAACTACTTATTGGCATGATCACAAATACTGGCAGACGTTTGAATACAGACAAAAGGCGGGAAGGAAATTCGCCAGAAGGTGAAGTCTGTTCAGCTCTGAACATTGGCATTGGAAGTGAGTTGTATTTTCATCATTACAAAAGTAATCCATGTCCTTTGATGAACACTTGGAAAATGCAGAATGGTTAAAAAGAAAAAGGGTTGGTTTCCAACTGACCCACCAAATACATGAGTAAGCACAATGATCAGCACCTACTCCCCGCTATCCACCCACAATCTCTATCAGCATCCTCAGCAGGCACCTGCACACACAGGCGCACTAGCAAAGATCCTTCCAAGGCCTGCAGCAAGGTGCCTGGGGTTGAGAAGATGTCTGTGTGTCTCATGAAGAGATACACAGAGACTGAGTGCCAGAACTAAGAACATGGTGCCATTTTTACATCTGCAGAAAGCTAGGAGAGGAAGAGGGAAGAATAGAAGGGTTGGACTGTAAGAGAGAGTGAGAGGAGAAGGCAAGGCTAGTGGGCTCCTGCTAATCCCCATTTCCATTCAGAGTAATGGGCTGTTTTTCCATTTTTCTTTCTTTTTTTCCTTCACAGTACTGGGGATTGAATCCAGAGGTACTCTACCACTGACCTACACCCCCGGCCCTTTTTATTTCTTTTGAGACAGACTTTCCCTAAATTGCTCAGGTTGGACTAGACTTGTGATCCTCCTGCCTCAGCCTCCTGAGTAGCTGGAATTACAGGTGGGCATGACAGTGCCTCTGTGGGTTGAGTTTTGTTTGGCCAAAGAAGGGCGGCTTCACGGGATGGCTGGTGTGGGTGCTGTTTTAAGAAAAATAACTGTAACCATGTGGCAGCCTGAGGGACTTGCTCTCTAGAGCCAGGTGCTCCAGTGTTCTATTGCTGATAGCAAATCACCTCACGACCTAAAGGTGAAAGGGTGGTGGTCCTCTGTTGTACCCATTGATGTACGGCCTGGGCTGGGCTTGCTGGGGCAGCTCATCTCTGCTCCTTTGCTCTCATCTGGGCTGGGCTTGACTGGGGGTGTCCAGTATGTCTGCCCCCAGGGCTGGCACGCTGATGCTGGTGTTGCCCAGGAGCTAGGCCAGAGCTGTGGGCTAACAGCTCGGCTCCGCTCCACGTGGGCTTTCCCTCCCCCGGGCCGCTCTGGCTTTCTCTCGGCATGGTGGCTGGGTTCCAAGAGCAAGCGTCTCAGGAGACAGGAAGTGCGAGCTGCCAGTTTCTGAAGGCCTGGGCCCAGAAATTGGCACAGCACCTCTTCTACTGTATTCATTTGTCAAGGAGTCCCAAGGCCAATTCAAGGGGAGGGGAGATAGATGCCACCTCTCGGTGGGAGGAGGGCCAAAGAACTGGGGGGCTGTGTTTTAAAACTGCCACGGAGCGGCACAGGCAAGATCAGTGCTTGGAGAGGCTGCTCCAGATCATAACGTGTACGTTGAGGTGCTCACAAGGGATGGATGGGATGAGCAGGTTGGGGGGAAGAAATGGCCTGCCTTTTCCTGGGAAAGGAAAGCCCAGTTTGGTTTGGTTTTGTTTCCTTTCCTTTCTTCCCCCTCCCCATCGCCCACAGCCTGGGTCTCTTCCATGCTTGAGACCCTCCTTCCACCTCCTGTGTCCCTACAACTCTGAACAACCTCCAGTTCCTGAAGATTCCCACAACTCCTCCAACAAGGACTCCAGGAGTCAGCTCTAAAAGCCAGAAGATATGAAGGACCGCTCTGGCACCTATTTTGTTCAGTTCTCAAAACCATCCTTGGGGGGCTGGGATTGTGGCTCAGCGGTAGAGCGCTCGCCTAGCACCCGCGGGACCCGGGTTTGATCCTCAGCACCACATAAAAATGAAGGCATTGTGTTGTGTCCATATACACCTAAAAAATAAATAAATATTAAAAAAAAAAAAACCATCCTTGGTGGCCACACGTGGGCTCAGATAAAACTACCAGATCACACAATATTTGGTGGCTAAATTAGGATTTGATCCAGGAATATAGGATTCTTCAGCCCCTCTGTTTCCACTCTGGTATGTCAGCTTCTGTGAAACAGGCTTTTCCTTTTAGGGAGGTGAAGCACTTTTACCTAAGTAGGGACTGTCTGGAGCATTGCCTGACCCATCGTCTGACTATGACAAATGCCTGTCCTTTGGGCATTGACCTTGATGAAGGCAAACCACAGAGACTCACTGTTACCCACACCTGCCCCTCTTGCCAAGGCCCCAGAAGGGCTGTGGGTTTTGTGGCCACAAGATATCTAGAGCCAAGAACAGAGAAAAATGTGAATTCTATAATTTTATCTCCTCTGCTTCCTGGGCCTTATGAATTCCCTCAGAACAATCGACTGCGAAGGCTCATGAAGAGATACACAGAGACTGAGTGCAAGAACTAAGAGCATGGTGCCATTTTTACATCTGCAGAAAGCTCTGTGTGAATTCTTTTGTTATTCCCTAGTCATCTTTGTTTTCTAGAGTAAGCGTCCTTAGGAATCAAGGTCAAGGGTACTGGTATTGCCTGAGATGAAATTAGTCAACCATATCCTCTCCTTTTTCCTGTAGTGGAAGGACCAAGAGACAGGACATAGCAGCACAGGGACTGGCCAGGTAGAATCCAGCTTGGTGAGCAGAGAACGCCAGCCAGCTTGCTTCGACTCAGCCTAAATCCCAAACCATCAGGCCATGTATTTCCCTTGCTGGGGGTATGAAAAAAAAAAAAAACTGGGGAGGAAAGGTACTCAAGACACATTCATCCTCTTAAGAGAAACCTTCTACTAGCCCTCCTTCCAGCCTTCCTCTGTTCCTTTCCTGTATTTTCTTTATCTGTACATCAAAAGGCATGGATTACTTCTGTAATGATGAAAATAAAACTCACTTCCATGTGCCCTCACTCTTGCTCTCTCTCCCCTCCACAATTTAACAAAATGTGATATTTTCCTTTTGGGATCATGGGGAATTTCTAACATCTGGGAACCTGAATGAGGTATGTATATTTCTGGAATTCGCTCCATGACCTTGTTCCTTTTTTTATAATCTATTCCTATGCAAAGGCAGGGACATTTTCTGCTGTGGCACTGTATTAGCCAGCTTTCAGTTACTCTAACAAATGCCCAAAATAAATCCACTTAGGAAGGGAAAGGGTTATTTTGGCTCACAGTTTTGGAGACTTTAATCAATGGTTGGTTGAGCCATGCTTTTAGGCAGGTGGTGAGGCTGTACATCATGATGAGAGTACATGGTGAAATGAGCTGTCATCTTATGGTGGCTAGGACAGGGTGGGGCCAGGATTCCAATATCCCCTTCAAAGCACACCCCAGTGACCTAACTTCCTTCCACTAGCTCTACCTCCTGAAGGTTCCACCACCTCCCAATAGTACCTTAGGCTGGTGACTAAGCCTTCCACATATGGGCCCTTGGGGGACCTTTATCCAAACCTTAGCAGACACCAGCCTTGAGAGAGACACTCTACCATCTCCCTGTCTGTCCAGTTCAGAAGCAGCATCAGACAGCCCTGGGTTTGTTAAAAGAATTCTTTTTTTCCCCAGAAAACAAATAGGATATTTTAAAAGAGACATCAATCAAAAAATTGCCTTTAAATTCTTTAACTTCTTGGGGTGGGTGGGGGGAGATCATTAGAGTAGATTAGTCTAGGATGTAAGCTTTCAGGGAATGATAAAAATAAACATAGAACCATTTGCAATGGTTCTGAAAACACATCAACTTCATATGTCAAACTGTTTCTTTTGATTCAATGCATTTCTGAACACCCTACAGCCCACCTTGGAATAGAGACATGGAATAGTGAAAGTGCTTAACATTGTCAACAAGCCCCAGTTTTTATATATATATACATATATATATANTATATATATATATATATATATATATATATATATATATAATCTTGGAGTTGAAAGGATACAATGATAAAATTATTTAAAGACTTTAAAAAAATGTTAATTCTCCTATTTCTACATCTTTATGTCAGTGCAGCAAGATGATGCAAACAGGTCCTACCAGGTCCCTACCATTATGATACAACCTCATTGAAAAGACTCCTTAGAACTATATGATAAACTACCAAATTGGCGCCAGGTTGGAACTAATCAATACAAAAATAGTAAAGGCATAACAGGGATGGCCCTGAGGGGGAAGGCTTCCCAGAGGAGATGGGTTCTGAAGGACTAGGAAGTTAGAGAGGAACTGAGGCTGGCATTTCGGGACCCGAGCTGGAGGGAGGAATAGACCAACATGTTTGTGGAGGTGTAGAAAGACAGACAAGACTGATCAGAGAAAGAAGAGAAGCCTTGGAGAGGAGCAGCACAAAATGACAGGGAAAGAGTAGGGCATGGTGTGTGGACACTGAAAAGCCAGGCTGAGGGTGGCCCTGCTGTCCTTGGAAGTGGGTCAGCGGTAGGTTTTGATAGGATGAGATCAAGTTATATGGAGAAGAATGCTAAAGGCTTCTCCTCTCTCTAAGCAAGAGGCAGCCGGAGGGACCAGTGGGAGAATTCCTCAGCAAAGGAGGGAGGGGAGCTTCTCCAAGAGCTTGGCATGAGGACCCAAGGGAAGCGGAAGCGGAGGGCCTCCTGGTTTGAGTCAGGATGGCCAGGGAAGCACACTGACAGCACTGGAAGCTCAGAAGTTAGAAAGGAGGTTGCCTGAAGCAAACCATTTGGTCATTTTGAACAAGTTTATGTGAGACACCTGAACAACAGGCCTCCAGGTGGATCTCTTCCAGAGAGTGCATACCCCTGAGGGGGAGAGCCTGGTTCCCCTTCTAGTTAATTCTACCCCCACCTCTCAGTACTCCAGTATCTTGTTTCCTAAAAACTCAGCTGAATCCATAACTCCATCTGCCTGGAGGCGGAGAGTTATACAATCTGTCCAGAGGAAGCCAGAGGTGTGCTCAACACCTGTGTTTACTAAGACTTATTTGGGTCTCTGGAGACATCAGCTAGTGTTCCCTTCATGCAGTGCTCAGACTCCTCTATCTTTTTTTTTTTTTTCTGTCCTGGGGATTGAACTCAGGGGCACTTAACCATTGAGCCATTTCCCCTTCCCTTTTTGTTTTTTGAGACAGGGTCTCACTAAGTTGCTTCAGGTCTTGTTAAGTTACTGAGGCTGGTCAGACACCTCCATCTTTTTTCAGAAGAAATATTTCTGGAAAGGATTTGATTTCATACCAGGCAAAGTCTCATGTCTTGGTGGGGGAGTCAATACTACAGAGAATATTAGAATCCTTGGGCCCAAAGGAAACTTGGAGAGGTTCTGTTTATGTTCTTAATAATGTCCTTCCTGGATTATATGTATTCCAAATAGCTTCTTCCAGCTTGCCTTATCCTTCCACTTTCTTTAAGGTACACTTTGATGGATTGTCAAAGTGCCACAGATCGGTCTTCTTGCTTATGTACTCTGCCTCCAGGAGAGCCCCCGTTATCTGCTGCTGCAGATTAACATGGCTTTGGCTGGCAAAGCTGTGTGGGTTTCTGGGCACCAGAATAGCAAGCAGGCTCAGAGGCAGCCAGCATCAGGAATTGAGGAAGGAAGTTCCAGATGGAAGCAGCAGAGTGTGAAGATGCTTGACTGCAGGCCAGGCCTGGGACTCGGGGAGAGGGGCAGGGGCTTGGAATGCCCTAAAAGGTTTCAGCCTAGTAGAGAAACTGCTAGAAAAGGCTGAGAATATCAGCACATAGACCCAAAGGAACGTCTGGTATTCAGAGCCAATGTTAATAAGATTTAGAGATTTATAGAGTCCCCAGGATTGAAATCACACTCATCCTAAAAGTATTAGGTCCACCATCCAGTGTCCCGCCAAGTTTACCACCACATTGTTCTCGAACAGAGATGACACAACTCTCGTGGGTCATTCGTTCACACTCCCTAAGATTTCTATTGCTTTCTGTGCAATATTGAGTAGGAAAGGAAGTCCAATTTCAGTTTTTCTGGAAAATTCGAAGCAAAGAGACAAACATAGAGGAAACAGTTTAAATCAATGAAATAGATGAAAGTTAGAGAAGAGAATTGGGGGGGGGGGTCTGAGAAGTGAGATAAAGACATAGTCTCAACAGAGTCTCAGTGTCCTTTTGTGAAAGAGACAATCACACCGGGCCTCAGTTTTCACATCTATTCAATGGGAAGACCATTCCATGATTGCTTCACTTGACATTGCAGAGAATAAAGTCCATCTGATATGTCAAAGACCCTAGCACATTGAAAAGATCCAGGGAGACCTATGAACTAAGAGAGTATCAGCCAAAGAGAGGGGAACATGAGGATTCTTCACCCTAGATCATCTTCCAGAAGCACTCTATGGGTAGGTGAGAGGGGTCATCAGACAGGACTTATCCTTTTGGCTGCCAATACTCCTTCTGCTATCAGAGAATAACTACCTTCTTCCCACCCAAAGAACTATGACTTAACTGCTCTCGGGGCTTGGTGAGCCCAAACACTCCAAGATCACCCGCCCTCAGCCTCCATCAGAAGTCCCAAGTAGCAGTGCTGACTCCTCCTGAAGGCAAGGACCATCCATGTGGCTGAATAGAGGTTAGAAAGACAATACAAGACACTGGCTTACAGCCAGTGTGAGTCCACTGAGGTGTGTTAATGGGAGACGGTGAGAGATCAGGACTGGTTTTGGATCTCCTATCTATGCCTCAATCACAGTGGCTCCGATGCTGTCGGTCTTAACTGTTGGAATACCATATATGCTTTTGTTTGCAAAAACAGTTCTGTGGCACTAAAAAAAAAAAAGTCTATAAAACATTTGGCTGCACTAGTAAATTTTGTAAAGCAATGAAAGCCCAGAGAAGAAAAATTAATTATACTTAAGACTTCTTTGGAATCAGCTATCAAATCCAGCAGAATAATTCTCCCAGGAAAAGTGCCCAAGCTATTGACCCCAAACCAAAGTAACATCCATGTAAAATACTTAGTGCTTCGCCTTCAGCTTTGCCCATTCTCTTGACTGCTAGGTACTTCTAGGACAGGTAGAGATGCTTCTATTCGGGAAAACGTGTATTCTCCTTCTAAGGTATCGAAGACCCTCCTCTCAGTTCTGCTTTACACATCTTCCACATTTGATATTTTGTACATCTGGTAGAGCTGGACTATGAATACAACAATGAACAACTATGAACAACATTGAGGTCAGAGATCAGGTCTAATTTCATCAATGTTAAATGCAGTGCCAACAATAATTCAAAGAGCTAAACAGACATTTACTTGAAGGAAGGAAGGAGGGAAAGAAGGAAGGAATGAAGAAAGATACATACATAATCCCTTGTTTTCTCTTCTCTAAGTAAGCCAATACTGTCTTAACAGTCTTAGAGTTTTTTCTTTTAGGTCACAGAGGGCCAATGCTGTAAATTCTCTCTCAGAGGAAAGCTGGGCAGATGTACTTGGGAACATTTAAAAAACTAGGTTGGCATTGGAGAGGAAACAGCCAATATATTTAGCCACCCATGGCATGCCAAGGCCTTATTGAGACAGAAATAGGCACTGTAGGAGGAATCTCAATTAAATATTTTTCTAAGCAGTCAGCTCTGGGCTTTGCCTGAACATGGATGCAGAGCTGGGGTGAAGTATGGGACAGAAAGCCAAGAGGATTTTGAGTGGGGCTTCTAAATCATCTTGAGGCTCTGTTGCTTGCAGTGCAAAGCTGGCAGCCCCGAGTGGGTGGGGAATGGTCCCATCTTCCACAATTCATGGGGAAAGAATTCCTCCTCTCAGGCACTTTGCAGGATCCTTTATATTTGAGAGACCCATCCTCTCCCTGAACTCTCTCAAGCGGCAACACAGTTGAGATATTCTTTCTACAAACTCTACCCCACTGTTGCCATTAGTCAGCACTCCCTAAGAATCCTGCTTCATCTGGAAAGTGTTCCTGGAATTATCTGAAGGGAACCAGTGACACTTTGGGCATGAAACTCCACCATGCATTGCTTATCTTTCCTTTCTTAAAATATACAGCACTTAGTCAACTGGCATAGGGACAAGAACCCCCATTGGTGGGGTCCTCAGGCTAGGCGGGGTGAAATTGGAAGAGGGTACCTGGGCATAGCATAGACAATCTAGCCCGGTTCAGCTGCCAATATCTACACATGTGAATAATAGCAAATATCTTCCTTTTTCATATTTGGGCTCATACTCTTTTGAAAACAGCTTTTCTTACTTAAAAATGGATCATCAACATTTCCCCGTGTCATTGAGTATTTTACAAGATGAGCTTTGACATCTATATAGCATGGCCTCATTTGGAAGTCATATTTTCTTTAGTCAATCTCCAGCTGTTAGGCATTCAGATTATTTCCTGTTATTATAACATCAAAATGAATACCCTCAGGGTGAGACTTGTATTCCTTTCTAATCATTTCAAGAGGCCAGACTGCCTGGTGGTTAAGAACATGGGAGCCTTGGAGCTATTCTTCCCATCTCAATCCCCATGTCATAATTCATTGGTTCTTAGACTTTGCTCACTAATGCAGTTTTTCTGTGTCTCATTTTCTTTATCGTAGAAAGTATTAATGGTACCTACCTTATAGGGTTGTCTTAAAGATAAGGACGTTAGTCAATGTGAAGTACTTAAAACAATATCATTCTTAATACTGCATCATCTGTTGAGAAAGTGTTCAACAAACTTTTAGTTATTACAAAATTTTCCTGCCTTACATCCCCTTTCTTGGGACCAGGTGGTGCTGGATAGTCCCTGAGGTCTGGACCTCAGCAGTCTTCTCCCCTTTCTCTGCATCCTGTCTCACAGGTCTCATCCACTGCAGCCATCCCCTATGCCCTAATTGGTACCCCTTATTCTTAGGTGTCACCAAGATCTTACTCCTATATCCCACTTACTATTCATTCTGTGTGGATGTGCCATCATTTCACATTTCCAAGTCCAACACAAAATCCACAACTTTCTGCTCCCTCTTCTCTACTTCCCTCAGACAGATTCTTGGTTCACATCTTCCTGCCCCAGCTGGAAACTTCAAAGTCACTTTGGACCCCTTACCAGCCTCCAGCATCTAAGCAGTTATCAGGTCCCATGCATTATTTTTTCTGCATCTCTCCTGGACTGTCTCTCTTTTTACATTTCTAATACTATCCTCCTATTCAAACTTTTGTCACAAAGCAGGTCCTCTTGCCAACCAGCTGTCCCCCGCATACACCTTCCTTTGATCAGCTAGGAGATGGATTTTTCCAAACACCCAACATTTCCCCTCTCAAGGATCCTCTGCAGACCTCGCCAGCTGAATAAAGCCGTACGCCTCCCTGTGCCATTCAAGGACTTCAAAGACCTGACCCCATCCTTTATTTCTAGCTCTGCCTTCTGAACCTGGCCTTTTGTGTTTTCTTAGCCTAGAATGTCCCTTTGCTCCAAATCCTGTCTATCCTTCAAAGTATTCTCCTCCCTGAAGGCTTTTCTGACCACTGCAGTCCACAATGATGACCCACTATAATTAAGAGAGTAGAGCTACAGGTAAGAGTTGGAGAAGCTCTCAAAATGGCTTCAACAATTCAAATATTTGTTAGCCTGCTCACAAGGAAACCTATAGATGGAAGAGCCAAAGGGGTACATGGTAGCAAACACTAACCAGCACCCTTTTTCCCTTCTTCTTCTTGACTGAGTTCAATTCTGTTCCTGTTTGCTCTTCTCCTTTGGTTCAAGTCTGCACAACTTTGGGTTAGAGAAGCAGACCTCATTCCTAGTCCTAGTGAATAGTTTAAGACACAGGTGCTGGAGCCAGAGTTCAAACCTTAGCCTGCCACTTCCTAGCCTCATAGTCAGTCCCTGAGCAAGTTATTTAAATTTCACACTTCCATTTCCTTATGTATAAAATGAGGCCATGGGCTGGGGATGTGGCTCAAGCGGTAGCGCGCTCGTCTGGCATGCGTGTGGCCCGGGTTCGATCCTCAGCACCACATACAAAAAATAAAGATGTTGTGTCCACCAATAACTAAAAAATAAATATTAAAATTCTCTCTCTCTCTCTGTCTCTCTCCTCTCTCTTTAATAAATAAATAAACAAATAAATAAATAAATAAAATGAGGCCATTAATGGAACCCTTTGAGGGCTAGGGATGTGGCTCAATGGTAAACCACTTGCCTAGCATGTGTGAGACCCAGAGTTCAGTCCCCAGCACCGCCAAGGGGGAAGAAAACACAGTACTTTTCCTGAAGCATTACTAATGACATTGAGATAATGTGTGTGAAGCACATGGAACAGGGCCTGGCACGTAATAATCAGCGTCATATTTATGGAGCACTTGCTATTTTTACCCTGACTAGATTAAGACAATCATGGCATTCCTTTGCCACTTGTCCTGGCCTGGTTTGGTGTAGCCATGGATCCAGTGCATGTCAAAAAGTCCTGAAGAGGATCCACTGGAGACCATATGGAGATATTGTCTTAACTCTTGAGGAGATGCCAGCCAGGCACGAGGGCTCATGTCTGTGATCCCTGCTGTTCAGGAGGCTGAGGCAGAGGATAGCAAGCCTGAGGTCAGTCACCGCAACTTGGTGGGAACTTGTCTCAAAATTAAAAGGGCTGGGGAGGTAGCTAAGTATAGAGAACCCCTGAGTTCAGCCCCCAGTACGGAGTGAGGGGAACCAACAGCAGATTCAGGGAACACTTGCAAGCTGAATATGGCTGTACAAATGTCAAGTGCCATGGGCCGGAGGGGAAGCAAGAACTCCAAAGCCAGCAGCCAGCCAGAAAAGCTAGTCAGAAACCCTGTCTCCTTCCTCAGGGCTGCCCTCTTTTGAAGCCACTCTTGAATTGACAGCTCCAGCATGGGTCATCTGTCCCTCTCTACCACTATAACCACAAGCCTCTTTCGGATTGATGAATCTTCAGGAAGAAAAATGTCCCACCTCCTTCAAATACCCATGCCTGAAGTCCCACTGTGAAGAGGGCTGAGGTGCTACATTTCCATCAAGAACTTGGAGGCTATCTTTCTTTTGACCCAGTCTCTTGAGAACTGTAAAGGTCAAGCAGGAAGATTTTAGAAAACAGTTGTTAAAAACTTGAGTTCCAGAGTCAGTCTTTGATTTAAAATCTAGGGGACTCATTTCTCAGTAGGTAATTGATCTAAGGCAAAGCTTTTAGCCTCTGAACCTCAGTTTCCCCATCTTTAAAATGGGGATAAGTATGTCTACCTCACATAGCCACTTTGAGAAGAGATAAAACATGTAAACCACACAACACTGTGCCTGCCAAATAGCAAGAATCCACCAAGCAGAGGGAAAGCTCTCTGTTCTATTTAGAAAACTTGAGCATCCTGATTCTAGCTCCTCTCCAGTACTTGAAAAGACAGAAGTCTTGGAAAGAACATAAGGAGACCTGGGTGCCAGTCCTAGTGACACCACCATGAACCAAAGGCCTTGGTCATCTTCTGAGCTCCTTTTCTCATCTCTACAGAGGCAGTATGGGGTGACCCCAAGTCCCTCCTGATGCTGAATGTTCTGGGTTATCCCACGACAAGACTTCAGAGTTCTTGTTTCTCTGGTCTTCAGAAGTGCTTCTGGTGCTGTCCTTGTCCCGGCCTTACTCCATGGAGCTCTCGCCATTTCAGATGGAGACACTGTGTCTCCAGCTCAGGTAATGCTGTTGCTGCCCTTTCTCTTCCACCCAGGGCTCCTCCTGGGTTTCCCGGAAAGTGTTCCTCCCCGGCTCCCACTCCAGCTCCCCGAGGACCTCTGTGTTCTCCCACTTTCTTGTCTCCTACTCAAATTCCTGGCTCTCTAAGCCAGGTAGGAAAGCTGTTTCGTTCGACCCAAGCTGGCACTTTCTCAGAACCTCCCCTGCCTCTGGCACATTCCTTGAGTTTGGGCAGGACCCAGAGAGCTAGAGAATTCCTCTCCCTCCTTAGCGTGGGTCCCCGTGTTGGCATGCCAACAGCCCCAAATATTTAAAGCAATCATGAAAATGAGCTCAGAGTCCCATGCCAGAGCCTTGAAAGGAATTAGGCTAAAAACAGGACAAAGGAAGAGGTGAGGCCAAACGGAAAATGCCATGAAAGGCAGTGCCCAGCATGGCCGGGGCCCAGAGCTCTCCTCGCTGGCTTCATTCATCTGCAGCCAGCTCTGTGCTGAGCACTGCAGAGACAAAGATGAACGAATCACTATCCCGGCCCTTAAGGAGCTCCCAGTCCAGTCAGGAAGGCCACATAGACAACCACAGTACAGTGGGTGAATGTGGACAAGATGCCCCCAAGGGCACAAAGGAGCCATCGAGGAGGGAGGTATAGGCTCTCCCCAGGGTCAGTGAGGCAACTCCCAGAGCCTTGGCCCAGGTGTGACTTAGGACAGGTGTCCCCCCAGGGACAAAGCAGAAGACGTGCTTTCAAGCAGAGGGGAACCAGCAGCTGCAAAGTCATAGAAGCACGAAACCGGGTGGAGAAGGGAGAAAGTGCTCATGCGTGACTGCTTTGTAAACTGTAGAGACCCAGCCTCTCCTCTGGGCATGTTTATGCACATGTAATGCATAGGACAGAGAATGGAATGAGACCCAGCCTTACAAGTTAAGATTTTTAAAAATACTGACAGAGGTGGACACTTGGATGCTTGTTGACAGAGGGAATTTTGAGCAGAAAGCCTTTTATCATAAGGGGCTCTAAGCACAAGCCACACATCTGGGTAAGGGAGACTGGCAGCACCATGTGCCTGAATGTCAGCACCTTCCTGTGATCAATCCAGGGAGACTCCATGCAGGAGGGGAGATGGGATTTCCCACATCATTCAAATGATGGAAGAGAGTTGGCTTGGCAGCCTGGGAGGGCTGGCAAGTGCCCCAGGACCTGGCACAGCTCAGGGGAAGTGCCAAGGTCAAAAGCAGATGCCTGAGTGGAGGAGTTATAAGTCAGGAAGTCTGGAGACCTCCTGCTTACCAAGAGGAGATGGGCGAGGTGGCAGGCCCAGGGCCTCATCCTGCCACAGCACTGCACAACCCTCGTGTGGGCAGGGCTGGGGGAGCAGGGCTTTGACCTGAATCTGGGGTGCTAGGCAGCCACAGTGAAGACTCCAGGTAAGAAATGAGCAAAATGAAAGCGACAGAAGCCAAATGACCAGCACATGCTATAAAGAAGGAACGCCATTGTGACCAAGAAATCTGCTAATAATGTGGTATTCCTCAGCAATGTCACCACTTTTATTTCTTTAAATGGTTCTGACATGTACTAAGCAACATGGGCCAGACTATCTAAGCTTTACATGCATGGACTCCTCAGAACAACCTGAAGACAGCAGAATTCTGACTAATTCCATTTTACAGAGGAAATGTTCCCGAAGAAGGCAAACTTAATGTCCAGGATGCCCTAAAACCAAGCAGTGTACATTAAGTAAGTAGAGTTTCATGACCTAAAGAGTGTTCCCCACAAAATTTTTATGTCAACTTTCTAACCCCCAGCACCTTGGATTGTGACTGTATTTGGAGAGTCTTTTGAAAAGCAAAGTTAAACTGAGGTTATTGGGGAGAGTTCTAATATGATATGATAAGTGTCCTCATGAGGAGATGGGGACCCAACAGTATAGAGGGAAGGCTGTGTAAAGATAGGAAAAGACAGCAAGCCAAGGAGACAGGACTCAGGAGAAACCAATCCTGCTGACATCTTGATCTCAGCCTTCCCCTCCTGAACTGTGAAAAATCAACTTCTGTTGTTTGAAAGCCTTATTCTGTGGTGCTCTAATATAGCTGCCTGGGTGTAGATAGCAATGACTCAGGAGAACCTTCGAGAAACAAGTCTGCAGGGTGTGCAGGGGCCTGTGCAGGAGCGCTGGCCACCTGCATGTCTGTGCCTTGCCCTAGGCTATGGGGAACCCAGCGCCCCTTACCATCCTCAGCTGAGCTCTGAGTGGCAGGCCCCAGATGGCTCAGAGTTGTGCGACAAAAGCACAATCGCTGCTGTCTTTCTTAATAGGATCAGTCTTGAATGAGCTTTAAAATGTGTCTAAAGAGATTCAAACCCCAAATCTCAAACCTTTCTACTCTACAGACCTTTATTCACCAAACTGCATGCACAGTTGGGTCAAGGGGCGGGCCAGTATTTCCACCTGGCTTGAGAAGCAAAATCAGTACCCAATGGGAGTCACTTTCTCACAGGAAATAGGCTGAGTCCTGAGGATAAACCCCATGAAAGACATCATTAGGAGGGGTCAGTAACCAGGTCAGGAGCCACTGTGTCTGGGCTCTCGGATTCCTCGAAGCAAGTTAATCATTAAAGGGGACAGGCAAAAATACAGTCTTGAGGTTTGGATAAACTCAAATTGGTCTATCCAGAGAGTGGGGTGGGGAAGAGGGTTTCAAGAATTCCCATGAGACCTGCTGCAGGTACTCTGTGGAGCCACGCTGCATCTGAGTCTGCCGTCAATATGGGCAGCACAGGAGGACAGAGGAGTGAGGCTCCAGGTCCAACACGTGGGAAGAGGCATCCTGTGGCCTTCAGGAAGTTGTATTTGTGTCAAGAGCAGACTTGAAAACAGGTACAAGCTACTAGACAAACAGAAAGCTAGGCAAAGACAAGGACCTGAGTGAAGAACTTTCTGGAAGAGGCACTCCAGGTGCTAGGATCTAAAGAGAAAGGACACAGAGCTCAAGGACAGAGGAGGGTGCTTTGTCCTATAGAAAGTATAAGAAACAAACTCAAGGAGCCAGAACGGGCAGCAGGAAGGAGGCCCTTGCTGAGGAGGTTAGCACTACTAGGTGGGAATCTGAGCAGCATCTGGAGATATATGTCTGCATGTGTGTAGTGTGGCCTGTGGTGCAATGTGCGGATGGCATGCACGTTCAGTGGGTGTGATAGGCATGACGTGTGTGCATACCTACATATGTGTGGTACGTGGTGCACATGATGTGTGCATGCATGAACGTGTGTGGTGTGTGTGGATGTGTGGTGTGTGTGTGTGCGTGCATTATGCATGTATGTATTCATGGTATGTTTTGCGTCCATGTGTGCGCATGTGCCTACGCATGCACCCTGGCACTTTAGCGGTGAGGATAATTTGGTCTAACGTTCCTGGTGAGAAGAAGTCAGGCTCACAGAGCCAGAGCTAACAACAGTGGGGTTTGGAGGGAGCTGGGGGAGTCCAGCAGGCGCCTTCCCTAGCAAAGGAAGAGCCAGGACAAAGGGTCATGAGAGAGGCCTGCTGGATTTTCAGTCAGGCCTACGGTGCCAAGTTTCAGCCTAAGTGATACTCAGATGTCTCGTATTTCTACTTATCATTTCCATACCTACTTCCAGTAAGCAGAGCTTGCCATCTGCACAATGTCAGGCCAAAGAAATAAAAACCGAGAGGAAATTGCACTACAGCGCAGCATAATCGGTCTGATCCACCTAGGATATTAGTGGAGACATGTGTGTCTTCACTCATCTGAGGATTAATGTCCTGATTGTTTCTACACAGGAAGTTTCCCATTTGGTCTGGCTGAGAGGCAGCTCCAAAATGAACCATGCAGTGGCAGTCTTCCGGTCTCACCGAGCCTCCCTCCCCTGCTCCTAAATCACCTCGCTCCCCAGTCGCTGCAAATGCTTCTCACGTGCTGACAGTTCACACGGTTCAAGACAAGAGTCCGGGTTGGAGCCGGAACCAAGCAGTACAGTGGGGAGGCAAGTGAGATGGTCGTTAAGTTAAGTGACAGGGACAGGAGGTGCAACTGCCTGCTCTTCCCAGCCCTTTCTCATCTGGTCCTGTTGATGTGTCCCCTGCAATGGTTTACCTCAGGCAAGTCATGTGAACTCTGCAAACCTTAGTTTCTTTCTTTTTTTCTTTCCTTCTATATTTTCCTCCCTTTTCTTCTCTCCCCCCTCTTTTTCTTCCTCCCTCCCTCCCTTCCTCCCTCTTTCCTTCCCTCCTTTCTTTCTTCCTTTCATCTTATTTATTTTTAATACCAGAGATTAAACCCAGGGAGCTTTACCACTGCGCTACATCCCCAGCACCCCTCTCCTTTTTTTTTTTACTTTAAGAAAAGATCTTCGGCTGGAGCTGAGGCTCAGTGGTAGAGTGCTTGTCTTGTGTGTGTGTCTCTCTGGGTTTGATCCTCAGCACCACATAAATAAAATGAAAGTATTACGTCCACCTACAACTAAAAAATTTTTTTAAAAAAAGAAAGAAAGAAAAGGTCTCATTAAGTTTTTGAGGCTGGCTTTGAACTTACAATCCTCCTGTCTTAGCTTCCTGATTTTCTGGGATTACAGGCATGAGCCAGCCATATAAAAAGCAGGCTTAGTACTGCCTACCTTAGAGAAGATTAATGAATTATTTAGAAAAAGCTCCTAATATAGTACCAAGCACACAAGAAATGCTTTGAATGATAGTAATAGCAAATGCTTATATTGTACCTCCTGCTTGCCATGAGTGATTTTAAGCACTTAATATATTTAATCAATTCAATCCTCACAACCCTGTTAGGCAGCCTCCACTGTTATCCCCATTTTATAGAAGAGGAAACTAAGGCACAGAAAGATTCTGGAAATTTTCAAACATCACAGAGAGCTGGTACAGCTGGAATTCAAACTAAGGCCCCAAGATATCTAGGAACAACAGTTAACCATTAAATGCTGCCACATAGCAGCCTCACCTGTACTAAGCTAGAGGTGGAGGAGGCTTCCCTTACTGACATGGGCTTCGTGCACCATAATTCGGAACTGAAAAGAGGTCACCTAACTGCTAATTTTACATTTGAAGAAAACAAGTGGAGGGACATGACCGGGCCAGGGTCACACGGCTCCTGCTGGGTGCTTTGCCTTGCGCTGTTTCCACCACACCTCTCTTTGCCCCAGGAAGGCTGCCTCTGGAAGCCAGGGAGGAATTAAGGACACAAAAGCACATTTGAAGAATCCACTGCCATGCACAGCAATTGCTTCAAAATGAGAAGGTCTCACTTTGTCCAGAGGAATATCTATTTATGTGAGCCTCCACTCCCTCCTGAATTCAGGCAGCCGAAAGTCCAGTGAAGAGGGAGCAATTGTATGAATCGCACCCCACCCTGCACTCCCCAAACACACCTAGTACCTGCCACATTCCCACCAAGGGATAGTTGCTCATGTTGTTCCTGAGCCTGAATCTCCCATCCCTGTCCCTACCTAATGCCTAAAGAAGCTCTCCTTAGGTTTCAGGGGACATCTGGAAAGCTGCTCTCTCGGTGAAGTTTCCAGAACCTTCCGGGCCAGATGGATTTTCTGAACTCCAGAGATGGGAAGTTCCAGCCCTGTATCAGCCAGACCTAGGTTTGTGTTCTCCATTCACACAGGTCTGGGTCTGTGACCTTTGGCCACTACCTACATCATCTCCCTGTCTCCATTTCACTACTTCTCAAAGGAAATAATAATAATCCCTTTCTCATGGGCTTATAAATAAAGATTCACATATATACAGAAAGAATTTAGCACAGGGCCTAGAGCTCAAAAAATGAGACATACAATGGCTTCCAAAGGTGTCTTATTGCCACATGCTGTTTTGCTAGTTGCTTGGGTTTGCATCTTATCTCCCCCACTAAGATATCTCTCTTTGTCAAGTTCATTTTTCCATTCCTGCGGCACCTGAGCCCCTACAGTCTGTACTCTGTGAGGGTGCGCTAAATCAAAGTGAACTAGAAACAAAAAAGATGAGTTAATTATAGCAAAGAGCAAAAGGCTATAGTTTTATTGGAAGCCTATGATGATTGTCTTTATCCATAGACTTCCCAGATTCTGAGAGGCAAAGAAGAATGGAATATCACTCTCCATTCTCATTACTAGTGTGATTAGAGATTAGGCTGAGAAAAATCAATAATAATAATAATAATAACCTCTACCTATTGAGGACTTCAAATAATCCATATCAGTCTCGGGTACTCTTTACTTCATTTATTGCTTACTAAAATCCTATGAGGTAAACATTCTTACCCCCATGTAGGGATCGGACAACTGAGGTTCAAGATCAAGTCACCCATCAGAGGTCAGATGCCAAACATGTGGCCAAGCTAGGATTTAAGCCCAGGTCTGTCTGACTCCCAAGTCCACGCTGTGTGCTAGAGTCTATAAACTACCTTCTGCATGCTGACCTGGGCCTAATTTTGTATGTCCATCAAACTAAGATGGGGTTTATATTTTTAATTGTTTAAAAATGGTTAATATTTTACACCACTTGAATATTGTATGAAATGCAAATTTTAGTGTCCATAAAGTTTCATCAGGACTCAGCTACATCTGCTTCTTTCTACAACGTCTGGCTGTTTTTGTGCTTGAACAGACAAGATAGTGTGTTTGCAGGAGAGACTGCATGTCCATCAATGCCTGAAATATGTACTTTCTAGTTTTTTACAGAAAAGTTTCCTGACCCCAGCTCCATGTCATGCTGTCTTACAGATAAACTTACTGCCAAGAAAACGTCCTTTTTCATAAAAAGTCATGCTTCAAAAAGGGCATCCTTCCCTGCAGCAATAAAAGTTGGGGTTTGGATTCTGACTTGATGCATGCCTAGCCAGCCCTGATTCTTGTTGTCACCCAGCTCCTGATGGGATTTGGAAGGCAGAGCCACTAGCCTCCAAGAGGCAGGGACGACAGGCCAGAGCAAGCCTGGAAGCAAAGGGTAAGGGATTTAGACAGAGAAGCCAGCTTGGTTTCATGAATTCCTTTGCCCCCAGGATTCATGGTTTCCTGCCACATCTTGTTCAGCTGTGGATGTGCCCAGGCCCAGACAGGGCGGGCAGGCTGGAAACAATGAAAGCATGGAGGTGCCAGGCCCCATGATCCTGTATTCAGCCTCCACCCTGACCATGGGCAGAGGCCCAGCTCCGCAAATCTGACCCCACACCTACCTGCCTGAGACCTCAGTCTTCTCGTACATAAAATGAGAGGTTGGCTGGGCTACTCTGGGCCGTCTGCCTCCTGCACCTGGCACCTGCCTTCTGCCTGGAGCAGGCTTTCTCTTTTAGCTTCATATACTCCCAGGCCAGTGTCTGCCTGTGGGGGAATTCCAAAGGGCAGATTTTGCTTTGTGGCATTCCTTCATCCAGGGAGTGCTTTTGAGCACCTGCTGTGTCCAGCTTTGTAAAGATACTAAACAAGCAAAAGCAATGGCACTTCCTATTTGTTTCCAGGTCCAAGCTGTGCAGGTGAGGAGCTACAGAAGCATCCCAGCTCTCAAATTCTTTTTTTTTTTAATTTTTTTTTTTAATATTTATTTTTTAATATCTGGCGGACACAACATCTTTGTCTTGTATGTGGTGCTGAGGATCGAACCCGGGCCGCACGCATGCCAGGCGAGCGCGCTACGGCTTGAGCCACATCCCCAGCCCAGCTCTCAGATTCTTGAACAAACTCTGAGCACAGGTTACAGACTTGGCACGCTCCAGGTGCCTTCGTCTCCATACTTTTGCTTTAGCTACAGACCAGGCCTGTGACCCAGACCCATTTTTCAGATGAGAAAATTGACTCTGAGAAGTTGCCTACAGATCAAATGGCTATTAAGGGTGGAGCTAGGCTTCAATGCAGGTCTCGCTTATTCCAAAACCTGTGCATCTTTGAAAAACTGGGCTGCCCCCTCCACCAGGGTATCATTGGGTACCTATGTAGGTACAGGATAGAGATGTTAAAATAAATTTATTGGGGGGGGGAATTATTTAAGCCTTTAACACAACAGAAAGAGCACATATCAGCAATCAAACTTCTTCTAGGACAAACTATTTTAATCACTGCATGATTTTTTTCTTCCCTAGGTCTCAGTTTTTCCGTCCATAAAACTGGAATGAAGAAGCTGGATAAAGCAATCTCAAAGCATCACCTACTTCCCTTGCTTCTCCCTGTACCTGCTGCACAGGTGCTATGCTTGGTTACAGGATTCATAGTTCAGCTCTGGTTCTGAATCATAAAACTCAACCCAGTGGATTCTATCAGAAAATTTAAGGAGGGTGGGGGGCAGGCCCTAATAAAACTCAATGGTTAGGCTATGTGGATTCAAACATCAAAACTGTTTCAGGAAAAGATGAAGACAAAGATGCTACATAGATGCTGTCTTTCCTATTTTATTCCATCCTGCTTGATGTTTATGGAATTCTCTTTCCAAAAGTATCTTAGGTTTCTGTTGCATTTGAGTTTTCAGAATTTCCCGAGGCAGGGTCATCGAAGAACCTGAGGAACAGGTGGCAGAAAGAAGAGAGAGGCCCTAAGGATGGGAGGGATTTAGGCAAAGTGTGAGCAAAGATTTAAATAAAAAAGTAAAAAAAAAAAAAATTTGGGGAAACGGTGAGGTTATCAGTTGTTTTTGATGGAAATTATCAGGAAGTTAGGAGAGATTAGAAATATGGGTATCCTGAGTGCTATTAGCAAATTAAAAATGTGATTTGACACCCCAATAGCAACAAGTACACTGACCACTCAGATCTTGGTTTCTAATACCTTTGTCCTATAAAAGAAGTAGAATTCCCTGAAGAAATGCCTGATTGTAGTAAGACTGTGGCAAATATTCAATAAGCCTGAAGCATCTTGTAATGCCAGAAAGTAATGAAGTGCTCAATATAGAATAAATAAATAAAACCTACAAGCCAGGCACTGTGGCACATACCTGTAATCCCAACAGCTCAGGAGGCTGAGGCAGGAGGATTGTGAGTTCAAAGCCAGCCTCAGCAAAAGCAAGGTGCTAAGCACCTCAGTGAGACCTTGTCTCTAAATAAAAGAAAAAAATGGGGGGCTGGGGATGTGGCTCAGTGGTCAAGTGCCTCTGAGTAATTAAATTAAATTAAATCTGTAATGATGGGAGAATGTCAAAGGGAAATATGAACCAACTGAAAGAGACTCCAATGGACAAAGCTGGAAAATTTTGATCAGTAAAATAAAGTAGTACATATAAAACAAATATCCAAAAATCCACACTGATATAAATATATGATTGAAAAAATAAATCTCTCATTTATCTCTTATAGGAGAATCCCAAGTAACTTATATGGATACTCTGCCCCCAGAAGAGGGAGCATAACTCCTTAAGGGTGGCCTGTGAAGAATGACCTCCCTCCAAAGAAGAAAGCATGGAAAGAGAGCAAAGGGGATTGCATGGTGAAGAATCCTGACAAGCACTCTCTCAGCCAGGTGATCAAGGTCAACATCGATAGCAATTGCTCACTTGCTCCGAGGTTATAAAAATAGCACTTAAACTCTGTGGTCTTCCTGTCCTAGAACCCAGAACCCCAATCTACTCATGAAACTAAACATCAGACAAATTCCAAAAGTGGGATCTTCTACAAAATACCTGACCAGTGCTCCTTAGAACTGTCAAGGTCATCATGACCATTATGATATATCTTTTGTTTTCTGTTTGTGGTTCTTGGCTCATAACTCCCTCTTAAGGGCAGGCCACAGAAACTAAACTTCTCTTCCCCAAGGCAGGTTTCAAAAATCCTAATCTTCACCTGACCATAAAGAAATTCTCCAGCAGGGCACGGTAACACATGCCTGTAATCCCAGCGGCTCAGGAGGCTGAGACAGGAGGATTGCAAGTTCAAAGCCAGCCTCAGCAACATCGAGGTGCTAAGTAACTCAGTGAGACCCTGTCTCTAAATAAAATACAAAATAGGGCTGGAGATGTGGCTCAGTGGTCGAGTGCCCCTGAGTTCAATCCCTGGCGTGGAAAAAAAGAAAAAGAAATTCTCTGACCTACCATACCTGATTAAGTAAGTCATAAGACCCTCATTTCAGAAAGGATCCTGCCCCATACCCCAGAGAAAGGGATGCCGCACAGAGAAGCCAAGAAAATCTGAATTGGTGGGGTTTCTCCAGTCAGTCTATTAGCATTACATTACACCCTTTGTGTCCAATCACATTTATTTATTTATTTATTTCTCTCTGTGTGTGCTTGTGGTACTGGGAATTGAACCCAGGATACTTTACCACTCACTATATCCGGGCCCTTTTCATATTTATCTTAAGACAGGGTCTTACTATGTTGCCTAGACAGGCCTCAAACTTGAGATTCTCCTGCTTCAGCCTCCCGAATAGCTAGGATTATAAACAAGGGCCACCATGCCCAGTTCCAATCACATCTCTACAGGGTTGTCCGTGTTTTGATCATGGTTATGCGATGAAGACTACATAAAACCCCCCAAAGATAGGGTTCAGATAATTTCCAGAGAGCGGAAGGATCCTGGAGGGTGGGTGTGCCCAGAGAGTAGAGAACCTCCACACCCCTTCCCCCATTCCTTACCCTATGCATCTCTTCATCTGCGTTCTTTGTAATAAACTGGTAAATGTGTTTCTCTAAGTTCTGTGAGCTACTCCACCAAACTTAAAAATTCCGAGGAGGGGGTTGTGAGAACGCTAGTTTATAGTTGATTAGCCAGAAGAACAGGTCACAAGCTGAGGCTTGCAACTGGCACCTAAAGTAAGCGGGGCCAGTCTTTGAGACTGAGCCCTCAACCTGTGGGATCTGATGCTACTTCCAGGAAGAGTGTCAGAACAGAAGTGAATTAGAGGACAGCAGCTGGTGTCTGCTGCAGACTCAGTGGCTTTCTTGCTGGCAGGGAGCAGTCTTCACACACCCGCATCACAGAAGTGGCCTGTGTTGAGTAGAAGAAACTGAGCTAGTTCTTCCTCTGGGTCTCGAGAATCATCAAAACAAGGAAAGTCTAAGAAAGTGTCATGGCTGAGAAAAGTCTGAGGAGTCATGACACCTCAATTTAATGCATCCTGGATGCCACAGTCATGCAAAAACCACAACAAAAAAACTGATGCCAGAAAAATAACCTGTAGTTCTTTGATAGTTTGGAGAAACACGTTTAAATAGCTTTTTTCCAGGGCAGAAATCCAGTTATTTGTACTTTGCTCAATTGTATATATGTAACAATTACTAACAGCTGGGACCCATGAATAGAAAAAAGCCATTAGGTAAAAACTAAGGAAATCTGAATAAACAATGGGCTTTATTACATGGCCATGTATCAGTACTGGTTCAGTAATTGTGATAAATACAGTATGCTAAGTAAGATGTTCGTAATGGAACACCATGTATATGCTCGCTTAATACCAGATAGTTTAAGTATCCCTAAATCCCAAACCCGTCAACATCTGAAACTTGTTGAGTGCTGACATGATGCCACAAGGGGAAAATTCCACACCTGACCTCATGTGATGGGTCACAGTCAAAGCACAGATGCACTAAAAATTTTGTGTAAAATGACCTTTAGACTATGTGTTTAAGGTGCATATTAAACATAAATTTCATGCTTAGTCTTGGGCCCCATCCCCAAGAAAACTTCCCCATATATTATGCACAAGTATTAAAGAAATAAAATACAAAAGTCTGAAATCAGAAACACTTCTGGTCCTGAGCATTTAAAATGAGGGACACTTAGCCACTCAGCCCTCAGCTACACAGTGGCAGCTCTCGCATATCTGGGACCAGAGTAAGAACGATGATGTCTGATGCATCAACATGAAGCTTCAGTTTGGGCCTTTTTTTTTTTTTTTTTGGTACCAGAGATTGAACTCAGGGGTACTCAACCACTGAGCCACATCCCCAGCCCTATTTTGTATTTTATTCAGAGACAGGGTCTCTGAGTTGCTCCGTTCATCAATTTTGTTGAGGCTAGCTTTGAACTCTAGATCCTCCTGCCTCAGCCTCCCCAGGAGGTGGGATTACCAGCTTGCACCACCACTCCTGGCAAGTTTGGGCCTATTCTTTAACATCCCTTCTAGCTTCCTCATTCTGGTTGGGACTGTACTCAGGGGTAGAGAGCTTACCTAACATGTTCAATTCTCAGGTACCATAAAAAGAAAAAAAGAAAAAAATCACAGACTTCTTTACCTCTCCTTTTAACAGATCTCAGCCTCAGACCATTCTGTAGACAATAGCATCCAGGACAAATATAACAGTATTTTTTGTTTTACTTTCTTTTATTTTGTCAGTAACATTTTATTTATGAAAAATATGCTAGGTTTTCATTTATAATAACAATAGAATGTTTCCTTGGTAAATAAATTTGGTTAAGCTGGGCATGGTAGAACAAACTTGTAATCCCAGTGACTCAAGAGGATGAGGCAAAAGAATCGCATGTTCATAGCCAGCCTCAGCAACTTAGGTAGACCCTGTCTCAAGATAAAAAAAAAATAAAAGGGGCTGGGGATGTGACTCAGTGGTTAAGCACCCCTGGGTTCAAATCCCAATACCCCCACACCCCAATTTTTAAAAATTTGGTTAATAATATTAAATGATCACTTTCACCCTGATATAGAAAAAAAAAGCCATAAGTTTGCATACAGTTTGATGTTGCATGATGGTGAACACATTGTTGCTGGTAGGAATAAAAGTGGGTACCCTCTACCAAATTTGTAAATACATATACTCTTTTACTGCATGATTCTGTGTTTCTATTTCTGTTGATTTAACCTTTAGATGTACTTACTGTAGTACTCAGCTCAGGCTGCCAGAACAAAATACCACAGATTAGTATTTTTGGCCTGAACAACAAAAATTTCTCACAATTGGAGGCTTTAGAAGCACAAAATTAAGGTGCTGGCAGTGGTGGTTAATTTTAGTGTCAACTTGACTGAATTAGGGAGTACTTGGAGAACTGGTAAAGCATCATCTCTGTGTTGTCAGTAAGGGTATGAGAGGAGATTGGCATACTAGTTGGTGAACCAAATGGGAAACAATATGAATGGTCATCACCCAGTGGGCTGGGGGCCCAGATGAACAAAAAAGATAAGAGGGATGGCAATATCTCTCTTTTCTTCTCTTTCTCTGTCCTGAAAACCGGATACCCATCTTCTCCTGCCCTTAGACATCAGAACTCCATGCTCTAGGACCTTTAGACTCTATGACTTACATATAAACTCCCAGGTTCTCAGGCTTTTGGTCTTGGACTGAGAGTTACACCGAGCTTCCCTGGTTCTCAGTCCTGTGCCTGAACTCGGCTACTAGTATCCCATGGTCTGCAGACAGCCTGTGTGGGACTTTCAGGCTCCCAAATCACAATAGCCAATTTCTCTAACAAATCCATTCTTACTAATCTAGCTAGCTATTACCTATCTATCTCCTCCTGGTTCTCTCTGGAGAACCTTGACTGAAAACATGGGCTAATTCTGTTCTTGGGGAGAATATTCTTCCTGGCTTGCAAACCATTACCTTCTCATGGTGTCCTCACATGGCAGAGAGAGATCTCCAGTGTATCTACCTTCCTTCACCAGGCACAAGCCCTAACATGTTAGGACCCATTACTATGAGCTCATTTAGCCTTCACCACATTTTCACTATCTCCAAATACAGACAGAGCAGGATTTAGGGCCTCAATGTATGAATGGGGATGCAAACATTCAATCCATAATGCTCACATACAAACATAATGGCATCTGTCCAACCTTATGGGCTGAAAAATACACTGATAAAAGAAGGAAAAACAAGGGTCAGGAGCAGTGGTGCACCTATAGCCCTATCTACTCAGGAGGATGAGTCAGAAGGATGACTTGAGCCTAGGAGCTCCAGGCCAGCCTGGGCAACATACTGAAATCCTGTCCTACAAAAACAGATCAAAGTCAGAAATGTTTCATTTGGTGTCTGTTTTTGACAAGGGAGACCCCCATCTCAAAAAAAAAAAAAAAAAAAAAAAAAAAAAAAAAAAAAAAAAAAAAAAAAAANGGTTTAATCCCCAGTACCACCACCAAAAAAAAAAAAAAAAAAAAAAAAAAAGAAAGAAAGAATAGAAAAAATAAAACTATTCACAGGTTGTGAGGTAAAGAAGAAACTGGATTTCAAGCTCAGCTCCCTCACTGAACAAAAAACATGTGAGGAAGCCAAGCTGCTGGTAAGGGGTGTTGGCAAGGCCAACTGGATACTTGTTTTGGGGAAAGCTGTATACCAATCCAACACATCAAAATAAATAATTTTGTCCATGCAAACTCAAAAGCAAGTTTTGCTTTTCAAGTTTGGAACATCAGTCTAGCTGGGCACTGTGGCAAATGCCTATAGTCCTGGTTTCTACTCAGAAGCCTGAGGCAGGAGCATCACCTAAGCCCAGGAGTTTAAGGCCAGCCTGTACAGCACAGTGAGACCCCATCTCAGTAAAAACAATAATAAATTTGTGGTCACTTATAATCCCTGGATGTTTATTACATGTTCTTTGGGATTCCTGCAAAATACAACAACCTTAGCTGAAACTTTACATCGGAAAATTTTAAATACAAAGTTTAATAATAAAGAAGACATAAGGAGAAGTTTTAATTCAACATACCTTAATTTTGATCTTGCAGCATTCTTTGAGTATCTTTTTTTTTTTTTTTAGGACTTAGAAAGCCCCCCAAAGCTCATATATAACAGGCACTATAGCCAATGATAACAGAGAAGGAATCCATACCCACCACCTTCCAAACCAAGGTACCCTCTAAAAACATCAGATGTTTTCTGATGTATAGACCCTACACACATACACACACACACACACACACACACACACACACACTGTCAAAGAGATGGCCTCCTACCCACCCCCTCCAACACAGATTTTGGTCCTTCACAGAGATGACAGGACACGAAGCCCTCCCCACTCCAAATAACCCACAAGGAAAGGGGCTGTCCCTCCCTCTTTCAGCACCTCTCATCAGCCCTTCTAGCAACTCTAAAATCACCAAGGCTCTAAATATAACCTCTTTCCAAAGTTTCCAGAATCATAAGTAAGTAAAACAAATGGGGAAGAGGCACTCCTTAAAAGCTGACCCAGGCATGAGTAGGGAGAAATTGAGACTGTAAACCAGAGAGTGCAGACTGATGCCTGCCCAGCCTCTGTTCCAAGAACACAGCCCGGCCGCCTTCCTGAGCCTCATTTTCATTCTCATTTGCGATGGGTGTATGGGCGAAGCACGCTGGAGTGGGGGTCAGAGGTGGGAGTATACATACAGATGAAGGTGAACCAAGGCTGAAAGTGGCCAGATGGCCAGTATGAAAAGCTTGTAGTCATAGTCACGCCTTCTCTTTCCCTCTAGGGACCCAAAGGAGGATTGCAAGGCAAACAAAGACTCTGATTCTGTTTTACAGGATGTGGCAGCACATTACTGCTGTGTGACCACCCCTACTCTTACATCTCAGAGAGTTCACAGGGAACAGAGCCACCCAATCAGACATGCACTTACCCGTCCATGGTATGTACAAGGTCAATGCATTATTCATTGATTGCATCCGCTTATCCACTTAATTAATTCCTGTCTTGCTCAATGCCCAGCCTGTGCCTATCAGGCCCATCTAGCGCAGGCCCTGTGGGTACCAAGAAAGCAAGGTCCTTTGCTAGTCCATGCAATCAAATATAATAATGATAAAAATACCAGCTAACATGCATAGGCCTCTGTCTTTGCTCAGTATTTTGTAGAGCACTCCCCTCATCTCATCTCTACTCAGCTCCTTGAGATGGAGACTTGTTATTTGCCCCATTTTCAGATAGGGAAATTGAGGGCAGGGGAAATTAAATATATTCTTGGAGTCACATAGCTAGGGGACAGTCAGAATCAGGAAACCCACATAGTGTAGTTTGAGCCCAACCTCCAAACCAGTCCCCTCTGCTCCCTCATTAGCTATTTGTCTGCTAGTTGTTGGGACAAAGTTAGCTGGTGACTTTGCTCATGATCATCACAGGATGAGCTAGACATCCTCAACTGGTCCTCAGGTACTTCAACCAGCTACATAATTCCTGTTCCTTCTTAAGTTATTAAGAATGAAATTCCAGCAACATTAATTTTCCCAGATCAAACTTTTCTGATATTCACAGCCTAGATGAAGTGACCCTCCTGTGTGGTTGCACAGCCACCAGACCACAAAGCATTTACTGTATATCTACTTGTGGACTTCACAGCTAATCTTCCTCTACTAGAAGGAGGTTCTACCCCCTCCCTATAGGGTTGTGTCATTTCTATGTTCCCACCATCTAGACCATGGATTAGCAGAGTTCAAAGGATATGGGATAGCACAGGTGAAGTGGGACACCAGGATATGGGAAAGAGAAAGTAAACTCTGTGATGTTCTAGTACAAGGACTCTCCCACCCTAAGGTGAGCCATAGTAACTGTGTGAGATTGGTTTTCAACAAGTAGAAATTTTGATTTTGATTATGCTTTGGGGATTTCAAGAAAGCATTTCAAGGAATAGGCATCAATAGATACTTCCTAGTGCTGTGGAAGGCTCTTCTAGTTCTTTATATTAAATTTGACATCTTGGGAAAGGTGTTTTGATTGGTTCATGTAAAAGGATCACTCACATTAAGATCATCTTTGCCCATAAACTGTATTACTCTTGAACAGTATCTGGTCACCTCCCTGTAGGATTATCATGGTAACCCACACTATTGAACTCACAGATGGCTTTCTTTAGTCATGAAACATAGGCAGCAGTGATCTGAGTCACTTCCTAAGGGTCAGTTATATGTTTCATCTGCTGGGTTTTGGAACAGGGACAATAATAATAGCAGAGACCACAGCTGACCCACAACAGATACGAAGTATGGGTAAGAAATGGATATTTTGAGGTTGTTACTGAGATATAAGCTGGCTTTTCCTGACTCAGGTCCAGATGCCCACTTGGTTCCTTATTTATAACCAACAAAAGTGTTCACACACAAGTAGTTTGATTTTGTGACTTTCCCAAAATCAGAAATACATGCCCTTTTTGGGTCTCAGTTTGGTATCCGTTAAACAATGAAAAGAATAGTAACCTAATGATAAATATTTTAAATTTTAATTGAATACTTATATGTCAGGCTAAACACTTTAGAAAAATTATCTATTTTATCCTTATAATAACCTATTAAGGTGGATATTATTATTATTACCCTCATTTTACACACCAGGA
Source organism: Marmota marmota marmota (assembly GCF_001458135.2). Classification (NCBI taxonomy): domain Eukaryota; kingdom Metazoa; phylum Chordata; class Mammalia; order Rodentia; family Sciuridae; genus Marmota; species Marmota marmota. The sequence continues at coordinate 34,041,396 of NW_026000005.1, read as the reverse complement.
AACAGAGGCCTGGAGAGGCTGGAAAACTTTGCCTAGGGACACTAGAAATAATTGGATATAAAGAATGATCTAAGATACTGAGAATTTTTGAAGGAAACCAATGGTCTGGTGCCAAAGCCTGGCCTCTTGACCTCTGCACTGAAGCAGATCATGTCTAAGACCATATCTACCTAGAAAATGCTAAGAATCTCCAGCATTGCCATATGGTCACAATTGCCCCATGTCTTCAATTTTGAAAGCAACACCTTTCTTCGCAACCACCCTACTTTTGCAGGGTGGTACTCTGAATGACTTGGAAGAAGATCTCAGAGAAAAGGAGTGACTGCTCCTGTCCAAGAGGTTTTGCCCCCTGCTAAGGACAGAAGTCTACTATATTCCTCTCCAAAGTCGTAGTCTTACTGTGAGAAATGTGCCACCAAAGCAGAAAGCCTTTCTGCTCTTGCCAGGAGGTTTTATAAGGGTATAAAAACCACTTACTAGAGAAGTGGAGGCTGGGTGTGGGGGTGTAACCTCAACGTGTGGCTCTGGAGTCGGGGCTACAGTCCCTCCTCACAGGGCATTTTGTTCACTTTATCCTACTAATTCTCACAACAGGAGTACTCAGGCACCTGAGAAAGGAACAAGAGGCAAGAATGGCCCAGGATCTGACTCAGGCCTGTAATCCCAGCAGTTTGGGAGGCTGAGGCAAGAAGATCATGAGTACAAAGCCAGTCTCAGCAACTAGAGAGCCCTAAGCAATTCAGTGAGACCCTGTCTTTAAATAAAATATAAGAAAGGGCTAGGGATGTGGCTCAGTGGTTGAGTGTCCGTGAGTTCAATCTCTGGTACAAAAAAAAAAAAAAGAATGGTTCAGGAAAAGAAGTCCTGTTCACAGAACAGCAGTGGTGGCACACACCCAGACTTCCCACATCCTGTGCCCAGTTAGACCCTGCAACAAGAAAACTCCCATGTCCTTCCATGCCTGTCCCCTTCTTCAATTAGGCAGAAACCCAAGATATTTTTGAGGGGACATTTTCATTCTCCGTGGCCCTTGATCTATCTTAATGACCCATCTTTTGCAAATGAGAAGATCCAAAAGTCCAACTGACCTAAGAAGAGACTGTTTGCTTCAGAGGAACAGAAATGTCAAACCAAGAACTCTGGCAACCAAGTCCTTAGGCAATAATGAATCCCTCATCTTCAACCTGTGCCAAAGCAACTCTGAACTCTTAACCCCGACCCTGCAACTCACATACCAACAGCACTGGTTTTGTATTCTGATGATGGACAGATCCCAGTATTGAGGCTCTGACATCATCCAGTTGTCTAACTGTGGGCAAATCACTTCACTTCCAAGGACCCGCATCTCCTCTTAACATGATGGCACTGGATGAGATGAACTATAACTATGCCTCCTGCAACATGACTGGAGAAGTGTGGTCTGTGATTCTGGGGACAACATTGGCAAAACTGTCTTGTGGGACTATTCGCAAAACCTGCACCATTGGTTTACCTCTTCCCATCCCCTCTCTCCCTAAGAGTTGCTGGAAAAGCTACTCTTTCCTATTTTCTGTCCCTCTGCCTACCTCCCAGTCACACTCAATTCTCTTCCTGCTCCCATGTGTACAACCTGTGGATGGGGAAGTACAGAAGGATGCCACCAAATGCCAGCAGTTACTTGGTTTTGATCCTCAGCAATTCTGGAAAAGAGACATGGCTGAATTGCTGTTGAATATCTGTGAATTCCACTCGTCTGCCTTCTTGTCTGCTATTAGCAGAGTTCATAGAGATTTTGTTCCATTTTGGCATCTCTAAGAGAGTAGAATTGGAGCAGGGAAGGAACAAGATGAGATTTTTAGGAATCTAAGCAATATGATTTGAGTAACCTCTTGTGTTTTCTCCAAAAAAGTGTTCCACGGACAGCTGGTGATCAATGGTTAGAGATCATAGGTTAGAGAGGTCACTTTACCACCAAAGCCTTTTAGCCAGGCTCTATGCCCTGTGCCCTCCACTCAGAGGCTCCTCGCCACGCAACTAAGTTCCTACTCCCGCCTCAATTTCCTGCAGTCCTCCCCTAGGCCCCCAGCTGATCTTGGCCCTGACTCATTGGTGCTGACTCAACAAAGGAAAGCAGACCCCTCGGGCAGCCTGACAGTGGACTAGGGCCAGAGCCTGCAGGAGTGGGCGAAAAGGCAGGCAGAGGCGGGGAATCCATCAATCAGCTTGTCACCAAGTCTTTGCTGAGCCCCCCTAAAGACTTGGTCCCATGCCGAGCTACACAGTGGGGGTCCCAAAGGAAAAAAGAAAAAGAGAGGGGCCTTTATTTTGTGGCAACTAAGGATACAGAGATTGAGCTCCTTCATTTTGGGGATCCTCAAGCATGGCACAGCCTTCCCCACCATCATTCATGGTAGGGGGGCTGTGAGCTGCCAGTGGAGGCTGACCCAGTGGTAGGGAGGGAAGGTTGGAGAGCAGTAGCCATGGAGGTAAGATTTTAAAGCTGTATTTGAAAAGTTTTAGACATAAGACTCAGATAATATCAGTCATTTTTAAAAGATGGGAGCGCATCAATGAAAATTATGGGGGATTTTAAAGCCTGCCCCAAGTCCACTCCCTGGACACTGCCATTGCTACTAGCCTTCACATTTTTCCCTCATGCCTGCTGAGTATGGGGTAACTCCTCTGAGTAAAAGCAGTGTTTCTACAATGTCCTTCCAAAATGAACCTGCCGTGTGACTCTGAGATACTGTCTTTTAAACCCCAATTGCATCTACAGAGGGGAATAGAGGACCATAAAAGAGGTGAGGCCACAGAGCAGATCTCTGGCTTGGAAGGCTGCACTGTGGAGCCTACAGCCATGAGAACTGGAATCCTGACACAACTACTTACCATTCACGTAAGGGAACTTGGGACAGTCTTTCAGTTCCTGGGCCTGGCTCATCTAGCCTTGTGAAGAGGAAGAAAGTGGCAACATCAATGGGCATTGCGAGGACAGACATGACTGCCAGCATGCCAGGGCCAGCCCTGCTAGGGAAATGTGTGAGCACTGAATTAAGACAAAAGTGGGGAGAAATAAGCTGGGGATCACCAAGGGAAAAGTTACTTTCTCATTCTTCTGTATTCATCCACTTACCTTGATGGGTGAGACTTGTCAAGGGCTCCCTCTGCTGTCCATTGCTTATATTTCTCTTCATATATACAACATGATACCCATATTCCATAGTTTGGGGCACAGAGTGAGCATACGCCCTGGGTTAATCAGTGGAATGCTATTTGTACTTTGTTAACATTATCTCTTTCCATTCTGTTATTTTTCTCTAATTTTATGCCTTTGGCCCCCATCTGAATTGGCCCTCCTGTTATCAAAGCCACGTGCATTCTGGATCTCAGTTTCCTTATCTGTAAAAAGAAAATAAACCTTCTGTGAATGTTTCAAGCTAGTAAATGACAGAAATGGAATTAGATAATATAACTTCTGGGTCCATAACATTTAAACTTCTCTAATATTCTTTTTTGTCATCTGTAAAATGGTGAAAATTATCACATTAATCTCATGTGTTTGGTGTTGGGAGAAGGGGAGACAATGCAGGAGGAAAGGACACTTGGCAACAGAAAAGAACACTATAAACATTAGCCATAATATTAAAGCACAGAGTGTTCGAGCACAGGATGGCTGGTGCTTAAAGTAGAAACAGGATGTTACAATAGATGGTGTTGGTGAGATAAGCAGGAGTCAAGCCACGAAGAGCTTGTAAAATACAGTCCTTCAGTTACTCAGTGCGGGGCCATTATGAAGAATAAACGAATTTATAGAGTTCGTAGCCATAGAAAACAGCTCACAGCAAGGGGCATATCCCAGGTACTGCTGATACATTAGGTATTCCTGAAGGCTTCCCAAAGTTAATCATGTCTTAGAGACTAAAACAGGAAAGGATATGACAAAAAGAGCCTTGAGTTAATGAGTTAAAAGGATAGTTGCTTGGAAGGAGGAGGAAAAGTACAAAAAATTTAGAGAAGAAAGAACATCAGGAAAGTAAAGGAGAAACCTGTCACCTTTATAATACTGGTCTTCAACCTTTACAAATTACCCCATTACACACACTGAGCTCCCACTTACCAAAAAAGGTCCTTCTCTCCTGACTTCCCTCCAAGTCATGCATCCATCCCATTGGTTCTGTCAACAAGTAGTGCCATTAGGGTGCCTCCTTGCATCAGGATAAACTTTTGACCCATTTTTGAGTGCCAGGCTCTTACTTAGCTTCCCCCATTGGTTCATATCTTCATTGCTCTAGTTACTCAATTACAAAGTCCAGTGTTTATGACAGTGTGCTTAACTTTCCTCCTGTACTGATCTTTTTTAAAGGGGGGAAAAAAAACTTTTGACAAACCTAACAATGTGGTCAGAGACCTGCACAGTTTGAGAAACACTTGACAAACAAAATCTCATTCAATAATATACATTTTAATGATAAATTTTCATTATCAATGCAGAAGAGTTTTGTTTATACAATTTATAAAAGTAATTTTTAACATTATCAACAAAATGAAAACACTGTTAGCATTTTTCTCTTCTACCAAGCTGATCCTAGAAAATATGCCCTAATTCATCTTAATTATTCATCTATGGAAAATTTGTCCCAGAAGTCTTTCTTTCTTTAATCTCCTTTTTTCTTTACCTTAGTCAGCTTGACCACATTATAACATTATAGGAATTTAAAAGGAACTATGAATTTACTAAACTGTAATTTTACACATGCTTTTAACCTTTCGTATATGTCCTTGAGATGAATCCTCTAAACCTTCCACTTAATTCTCAGCAGGCTGCGTTCCTTTCTTTTGTTTATATAGTACCACCCTCTAGTGTTACATATGATGTTTGCAGCCAATACATGCTGACAAGTTTGTCTGATTTGTCCAAGGAATGAGTAATCTCTGCAGATAAGTATCTTCCTGATTTACAGATTAGATTCCCAAAGAATTTATGTAAATTCATTAGATTCCAAGGCAAAACTACACTATAATAAATCTTCAAAATTAGAACTGTGGACTGCACTATGACAAGTTATAAAGGAATTTTTCAAAATCAGTAGACAAAATAAAGTGTAAATATCAATAGCAAGACTGTGGAACCAACCTAGATGCCCTTCAATAGACGAATGGATAAAAAAAATGTGGCATTTATACACAATGGAGTATTACTCTGCATTAAAAAATGACAAAATCATAGAATTTGCAGGGAAATGGATGGCATTAGAGCAGATTATGCTAAGTGAAGCTAGCAATCCCTAAAAATAATGCAATGTCTCTTTGATATAAGGAGAGTACTAAGATCAGAGTAGGGACGAAGAG
>NW_026000005.1:34033814-34036045 GCF_001458135.2 Marmota marmota marmota | reverse complement strand
GGTGGAGGATGGGAAAGGCAGCGGAGCACAACAGACACTAGTATGGCAATATGTAAATCAATGGATGTGTAACTGATGTGATTCTGCAATCTGTGTATGGGGTGAAGGTGGGAGTTCATAACCCACTTGAATCAAAGTGTGGAATATGATATGTCAAGAAATTTGTAATGTTTTGAACAACCCACAATAAAAAATAAAAAATAAATAAAAATAAAAATAAAAAAATAAAAATAAAAATAAATAAATAAATAAAGTGTAAATATAATGATATACATATAATAATTATTGTTTTCCCCTGCTGACATTTTTAAGGTGTACATCAATGTTTAATATCAAGTCAGGGAACAAAATTGAGTGTCAATTCTCAGATCAAGGGGTTGGTTGTTTCTAGTTCAGCATGATTTTTGTTTTAACATCTATTACTGCTACTTCTTGAGCTGAGTCTTTCTTGATATTTTAAGTGTTTACTTCATATATTATTTAGAAATTAACTGATTTACATATTTTAACTTATAATGACCACAGTTTGCTAGGTTGTCTTGTTCTTTGGCATTGGCCTTGGAGAATTTATCAGTTCTCCTTGATTTCTGAGTGTTTCTCTAAGTTCTTTAATTATTCTTTACTCCTCAAAAACATTTTTAAAGCCATGAGTTGCTACTTATCTAGTGTTTCACATCATTTTCAATGGTCCAGAGATGGTGAAAAATCACATACACAATTTTTGTATGTTTATATAAATGTCCTTCTTTATGTCTAGTGATATATACATTTTTTCTTTAAAATCCTTTTTTTTTCAGGTATTCCTATAGCCTTTTATAAATTAGTGTTGCATGTGGCATATCTTTTTCCATTATTTTAATTTTTTTTAGTTTTCGGCGGACACAATATCTTTTTGTATGTGGTGCTGAGGTTTGAACCCGGGCCGCACGCATGCCAGGCAAGCGCACTACCACTTGAGCCACATCCCCAGCCCCCATTATTTTACTTTTAACCTTTCTGTAGCTATATGATTTTGATGTATCTATATTTTATTTATATCTAATTCCTTATACTTTAGGTCCTTAATCCTTATACATTGGGTATATAAGTCAATCTATCTTTTGAGATATTTGTCTATTTATATGTAATGCTATTATTGACACATTAATATACTACATATACATGTGTATATAGGTATGTTTAATCCACCATTGATGTATTACCTGTCCAATCATTCTTTTCTTCTCTTCTGATTGCTTTATAATACTATTTCTGATGTATTGTTATACATTATAAATTGAGTTATACATTGTTATTAATAATTACCAGAGATTACAACACATTTGCTTTGTAGTTTGACCTCTTCCTGAATACAGAACCTCAAAACATTTTAACACTATTTACCCTTTCCTTATCTATAGGCTGTTGTTTTTCTACATTTTAATATTGTTCCCAAAGTTATCGCTATTATTCAAATAGTCAATATTAACTTGTATTTACTTATATATTTCCCCTTTCTGTTGACTTTCATTCCTACTTATATTTTCCAGTGTCTTTCATGGATTACTTTCTGTGGCATGTGTGGGTGTATTAGTGATAAACTTAGTAGTTTGTTGTTGAAAACTATATTTCATATAAGATATGATCACTGAATATAGAATCTGAAGCACTCTGGAGGTAAAAACCATTGTCTTCTGGATTCCAGATTCCATCATCATTAAGAAGTCAACTGTGCTTTTTCTTTTCTTTTGTAGCACTGGAGATGGAACCCAGGGGTGCTTAACCACTAAGCAATATCCCTAGCCGTTTTAATTTTGAGACAGGGTCTCACTGAATTGCTTAGGATGAAGTTGCTGAGGCTAGCCACCAAATTGCTATCTTTCTGCCTCAGCCTCCAGAATCACTGGGATTGCAGATGTGTGCCACTGCATCCAGCATAGTGCTCTTTCTTTATCGGCTGCTTTTAGGCTATTTATTTTTAGTATTCAATAATACTATGACATTCTTTGGCATAATTTGTGTGTGCATGTGTGCTTATTTTAGGTAAGGTCTACAAGGATTTCTTGAATCTGTGGCTTGATCTCTCATTGGTTTTGTAAAATTCTAGGCCATTATTATCTCACCTCTCTCCTCCTTTAACTCCAATTACTTGTTAAAACTTATTCCTGTAGCTCCTATATGCCTCCTACACTTGCTTCTTCATTTCCATTGTTTTTGTGCTTCTGGATTTATTTTTTTCTGGGGGGGGGGGG
>NW_026000005.1:33999486-34033790 GCF_001458135.2 Marmota marmota marmota | reverse complement strand
TGGGGGGGGGGGGGATAGGTGGGTGGTGCTAGCCTTCAAACCCAGGGGTACTTTTACCATTGAGCTATTGAGCTATATATCCCCAGTCCTTTTTTTTTTAAACTTTGAGACAGGGTCTTGGGCTAAGTTGCCCAAGCTGGCTTTGAACTTGTGATCATCCTGTTTCAGTCTCCCAAGTAGCTGGGATTATAGGTGTGCACCACTGTGGCCAACCTAGATTTGTTTTGACCTACCTTTCGAATAAATTCTCTTAGGTTGCATCTACTCTGCTGCTGGATCCACCCATGGAACTCTATTTTAGGCATTAAATCACTTAATTCAAGATCATTTTTTTAGATAAGTATCAGTGTTCTATAGCACAGTAGAGTAACAACAGTTTATAAGAACTACATATTTAATAAAGAATCGGAAGAGTTTTGAGGTTCTCAACACAAAGAAATGATAAATATTTGAGGAAAATGCTAACGACCCTAATTTGATCATATATATTACATATTTGTATCAAATTATCAATGTATCCTACAAATAAGTACATTTTTAAGACTCTAAAATAAATTTATTTTTTTGTAATGAAATTCTCAGTCTCTTAATATTTGTCTATATGAAGCATTTATTTATTTATTTATTATGGGTTATGCATATTTATTGAAAATTTTCTTCACCGACAATGGTGAAATCAAGACCCCAAATTACAAAACATGATGGCAGTTGATTCTTATAAAGCAAAGGTCTGTGTTTCACAGATTTGTGCCAGTCTCCTTTGAACCTCAGTCAGAAAGGAGAGTGATTCCTTATGATCTCATAGTAAAAAACTGCATTCCATTGACAAAAAAATAGCTTTGCTTCCAAATAGCAAAAGTCTTTAAAGTGACTTTCCCAACAATAAATATAGAAAATAGCCTTTAACCAGCTCAGCTTGGTGGCTGTCTCACGTAGTTAACAGGAGCTCTCCGCCATCTTTGGTGCACTCAGCTGCTGGTGAGCTGCTGCCACTGCTTCTGCTGCAGCCGAGTCCCTCCTGCAGGGGCCCAGGTGTGAGGTGCATCAAGGTGTGCCACCAGGCCTGCACAGGACCCAGAAGGGGGCCTGCAGACAGGACACTCTAACTGAGCTGCAACTGGAGGTTGGATCCTGCTGAAAGAGGAGCCTCTTGGGAAACCCTCCCAGGCTCTGCTTGCCCACCAGAGCCATCCTCAAAAACTCTTTGGCTTGCAGGCTCAGCCAGTCTGACCGTCACACTGATGGGGCCTTTGGTGGGTGAAACTGATACATGAGCTGGGGGCGCTTCACCCTGGGCTTCCTCCACTTCGGCCTGCTCTTGGCCTTGTTGATTTGCACCACAAAGAAGGCCAGGACCACCATAGCTCCCAGGAAGGCAAACACGGGAATGGTCTGGCCCACCTCCTGGTTGTGGCGGCCAGGCATGATCCCTCCAGGAATGTCCCAGGCGCCACTTTCTCCAGGGGACAAGGGTCGCACTTGTGGGCGATTTAATTGGAAGCTGGGTAACACCACCTTGTCCAGGTCGATGGAGAGTAACTTCTGATGTTTCCAAAGATTGCTGGGCGCTGTCTCGTTCAAAGGCTGTGGCTTGGCCCAAGACAAGTGTGGACAGGCTGGCAGAGGCCGGGGTTTTGGGTCTCCCAAATGGGCCTCAAGAACCTTGGAGTACCGGTGCAGATGGTTTCTTCCATCCTCTCAGGTATGGCTGAGCCAGCTCCACTGGGAGGGTGCTGCCGGTTCCCCAAGTGACTGAGGCTGGGAGGAGTCACCCCGTACGACGTGTACTGAAGGAGCGTGTCCAGAAGCCAAAAGCAATCCTTCTGTCAGTGACTGTCGTCCAAGTAATTGGAGTCTCCATATAGCATGACCCCGGCCCCCACCCTCTGCTGGAATCTGATAAAAGTCCCAAGATGGGGACATTTTCAACAATCGCAGTTTCCTGCTTGGTCCTTGAAAGTCTGTGTTATCACCACGCCATCTTCTGGGAACTGAGCAATGCTACACCCTGATGCGTAATTCATGTCATGATTTGCCAGGGCAAACTCCCCTTCATATAGGCCATCGCTGAACCCCATATTCCACACAGACAGCAGCTCATTCAGAGCCGGGATGTTGGCTCCTCCAGTATCTGGCATCCACCACTGCCTTGTGTCTCATCGTAAAACTTCACTTTTCTTGTAACAGAAGTGTTGTACCAGTCACTGAAGACAACCAGTGAAAGGCCATTGTCCACGTCCCTGGTCAACTTGGCAATCTCCTCAGGAAGTACTCTTCTTCACTGTCCACCATCAGCAAAGTCCCATACTGAGTGGTCGAAACCCTGAAGGGAGAGCCCAGGACCTCCACAAAGTATCCCATGCTTCTCAGGTGCTGATACATGTCCCTGAAGTTGGTATGGATGTGGTCTCCATTCCAGTCCAGAGGATCGTTCTTCATCCTTAGGTTGTCCCTGGGGAAATAGCCAGGGGGGTAGCGGAGGTTACGGTACTGACCTCAGAGGACTCTCTTGCTCCGAGGAGGTGTAGGAATTATCTTCACCTTCACTGTGAGTTTCACAGTTGAAGTCTGTTCTGCACCAATTTTTGATTCTGTCTCCGTTGGGGATGCCATGGTGATCATGACATGGCCCTGGGCGATACCTTCCCAGGAAGCTGCCTTCTTCGTCACAGAGATGGAGATGGCCAGGTAGCCTGACCAAGGCCATAACACCGAGGAGTAAGAGAAAGCGACTTCAGTGTTGTCTCCATTCTGCGGTAAGTAGGGCTGCCAGTCAGGCTTATCCACGATTCTTCCTGTGACTCCCATGCCGTTGAGGATGGTGACGTTAACAATGGTCGGCATTCCTCCATAGTAGATGGGCTGGGAGCAATAGGGCCACATGTAGGGACACTCAGTCAGGTTGATGTAGCTGGGGCTCAAACTGGCCTGCGGTCTGTAGCTGTTGAGGATCTGATAGGCCCTGAGCAGGTCCAGCTTGCCATGGCCTTGCTCAAACATGTTGAACCCAGGAAGCCTCCGGGCCAATGCGATGAGGGCCTGCTTCTTGCTGGCAGGATTCACCAGCTCGCACTTCTGTACTGTGCTCACTAATAAGGTGACAGCACCTGCCACCACTGGAGAGGCCACGCTGGTCCCTGAGAGGGCCCGGCACCCCCCCTTTCACACCGGAACCCTGGTGACAACGTCAGGTTTCACACTACCGTAGCCTCCTGGCAGTTCCCAGGTGGTCATTCCCCTGGAAGAAAAGCAGGTAATGTTATCTTCAAAGTCAATGCCACCCACTCCAATCACATCCATCTGATCAGCAGGCTTATTCAGAGTGCCATAAAGGGGCCCATCATTGCCGATGGCAGACACCATGATCACATTGTTAGCTGTCAATTCCCACACCTTGTCATCAAAGGGGTGATCCATGAAGTCAGGGACCCCGATGCTAAGGTTCAGCACATCGATCTTCTTTAATATGGCATAGTTGAAGGCGTCCAGAAACCAAGAGGTGTAAGATACCTGATTGTTGGTAAAGACCCTGAAAATATGAAGCTCTGCGTCTGGAGCAAAGCCTTGGCATTCCCTCATACTGGCGATCACACCTGCCACAAATGTGCCGTGGCCCAACCCGTCATCCAGGGTGCGCTCGTTGATCCAGTTGGTTCTCTCCCTCACATTCTTGAAGTGGGGATGCTTCTCACTCAGCCCAGTGTCAAAAACAGCAACTCTCATTAGCACCTGTGTATCCCATCTGCCACAGCATGTCCGCCTGCAGCGTCTGGGCAACCTGGCGTGGAATGGCTCTCAGCAACCATCGACTTGATTGCCTCCCTGTGGCATGCCAGAAGCCAGAGCCCAGGGAGAGGCTGGCTCTTCCGAGGGGACGTGATGATTGCCACTTCTGGCTCCATTGGGTTTCATTACAGGGCACGATCGGGTCAGATTCAGTGTATTTCAAGGAGCGAAAGACTGCGCTGCGGCGTGACCCGTTTAATGTGTGGATGGTCTTTAAGCGTCAGCAGCCCCACTTTCTGCTTCTCTTTTATCTGAATCACCTCAGTCACTAGGGTAGTCACTGGATGGATTGTGTCGAGGTATAATTTTCCAGTTGTCTACTTCACTGCTCTTTAGGGCACTTGAAATAAATGAATTTCTAGCTTTGGCTGTAAAGTATCCATTGAAAGCCACAATATATTCATATTCCACAACTGTCGAGGAGAATTCCACCTTCACAGTCAGGTGGGCACAGCCAGGGTAGGGGGCCTTTTCCAAAGACTTCTTTTCCAGTCTGTCACCCAGATATCTCTTCCCACAGAGCAAAATCACCAGAAGCAGCCAGATGTTTATGAGCTTCATGGTCATAAGTGAATATAGTCATCAAATCTTATGAATTCAAGTCGCACTTCTTTCTTCCTTGATTAGAAGTGAATTCTTGTTTCTGTTAAAAACTGCAGCATTACTGACGAGCCATCTTATAGTCTTGTCCAGTGTAAATAAAAGTTAAGACCATGGCCTTCCATGGCATTGCCCGTAGAGGCTCTCATTTCTTTCTCCGCTTCTTCTCCATCTTGAAGGTGAGGCTTTTCTCATTCAGAGCCGAGACTACTGAGTCCTACACTCCATTTGCATCATAGAACCAAGTCCAAGGGTATTAACCAAGTAATCACAGTAAGCAGAACTGCGGCCTCCTCAAGCTCGGGGCCGAGCCGGCCCAGGGTAACGCGCCTCCAACGCGGACGCTCCTCGGCTCTCCATTAGGGGATGTTTCTGAAGCATTTATTTTTAAGTCGATGTTTGATAACTTATTTGGACACCCTGCGAGTCTGTTTCAATTGTCTATTAATTGTCTTGTCCCCTTGAATGCCTAGTTATTTTCACTAAAGCCCAGACATGATATATAAAAAATTATTACAAACTGGAATTTAAAGTATTTTATTTTCAGAGAGGATTTGCATTTGCTTCCTGTAGGCAGCTAGAGCACTATTAAGAATTAGCTAGACTAACTAAATTCAATCATTGATTAAGATTATTTGGAGTCATCTTTAGTCTCTATGAGGGCATTTACTTCTTGTTCACTCCTACTTCTAAGATGCAGCCCTTGGGAGTCTGACTTCACACTGGGTCACTCACAAAAAATAAAAGCAAGAGATAATATCCAGGCAAGAATCAGGGTAACTTCAGAGAATCTCCTAGACAGCAATCCATGGTCTTTCTTAATATACTTTCACTAAAGGAAGGGCTCCATCTCAGATAGCCACTCCCTGTTATGACTGCTCAATTTACAAATGCCTAGAAGAAATACTTTGTTTCATCACCTTTATCGGCTTGTGTCATGTGATCATCTTTTCATAGCCAAAGGAAAGTACTGTTATTGCCAGACCCTGTCTCAAAATTAAACAAATAAAAATAGTGGCTCAGTGGGTTCAATCCCCAAAAGGAAAAAAAATTAAGAAACCTACAGTGGACTGATGAAGCTTTCCACAGCAAGTAACAAGAGTCATTAACACACTGAGGCCTAAAGGAATAAATCTCAGTAGTTGTTGTAATAGAGCAAAGACCACCTAATGGGAACTATGGCCTTTAATAGAAATCTTTTTTTTTTTTTTTTGGGGGGGGGGGTGGTACTAGGGATTGAACCCAAGCCTTGTGTATGTGAGGCAAGCACTGTACCAACTGAGCTATATCCAACCTAGAAGTCGCTTTAAAGCAAGGAGAAGCAGGAAAAATAATTATGACTCCACTTTTGGATATTCTGCTGGTACTTCCCACTTTTTGAACCTACCTAGAATGCAAGGACAAGGGAGTCCATCCTTATAGATCATATATAGGAGAGAAATCTCCTAGAAATCTACCACAAAACTGTTGTAAAGAAAATCTAGCTGGGTGTGGTGGCACATTCCTATAATCCCAGCAAATGTTCAAAGCCAGTTGCAGCAAAAAGCAAGGTGCTAAGCAATCCAGTGAGACCCTGTCTCTAAATAAAATACAAAATAGGGCTGGGGATGTCAGTGGTCTAGTGCCCCAGAGTTCAATCCCTAGTACCCTCCCCACCCCCTGCCAAAAGACAATGTTAGAAGACCACCTTTCCTGCCTGTTGGTTCAGTGGTATACAAAGCCCAAAATAATCAACATATTGACTTTTTAAATCCAGTCAAAAATACGGTCCTAAGAAAAAAATAGGCAGTAAGCACCAGAACCTCTGAGCTCATTAAATTCAAGGTTGCAAGCTAAATAGAAAACAAAAAATGCCTTCAGAGAGACAACTGGCCTAATCCTCAGTCTCATATCCCATCTTATTTCTTTACACATCCATCCTGGCTATTGGGAAGATGGCACCATATACTGATAAACTGAATTACAGACATTTTGTAGGACAGTTACCTTATGCTCAGTAAATTTACCCCAGGTAGTGTATACCCAAGTTTTCAGAGCAAGCCAATATCTTAAAGCATGCCGTCTCTTGTAACCAAATGACTTTCTTTATTCCATACTGTCAGACTATACTGCATAGGATACCACAATGACAGATAAAGCACCTGCAGATATATTGTATGTATGAAAGACAAATCCATACGTGTACAGCTCATACACAGATTATTTACTTCAGTGGGTAGGTAGTGCTGATTGAACCTTGGACCTTGCACATGCTAAGCAGGTACTATCCCGCTGAGCTACCTGCCCAACTCAATGCCTGTCCTTAACATACTGTTGCTCTTTGCAATGATGGGAGATGTCCAAAGTAATAACTTGGCTAGATGGTACCCTTTGTGAATGGTATAGCAGCTCTGCCTTTGTGAGGAGAGGTCCATGTTTTAGAGCTCATACACAGGTTCCATTTCTTGCTATCATGACTGTTTTGTTCATGGGCTTTTTGAACAAGCAACAAGTTGGTGGCTGGGGAAAATAGCTGATGTTCTCAGAATGAATTAGTTCATCAATGAGAGCAATGTCCATGGTTCTGTTTAGAACCTTGAATTAGCCTTGTTTTTCCTTCTTGTTCTTGAAATTCTGACCTGTTTGTTGGCCAAACCATTAGCCAGTGCCTAAGAATCAGTATAAAGCTTCACCTCAAATCATTTTTGCAAAACAGATCCTACCTTTTAAATTCTTCCCACTGGGAGAACTGTGCTTCACCATTTTCTACCTATGTTCACTTTCAGCTGATGCCAGAAGTATGTAGATTCACCCCCCCCCCAAAAAAAAGGTATTCATAAACTACTTAACTTTCTTACATGTAAATGGGACATTATGTATCTGTCAAGTTGTTGGACTGAACAAGACAGTACTCTTAGTGACTCAGGCTAATTCCTAGCAAGGTAACACAGAAGACTTCAACCATGATTCCAAACCCCCTAAATACTCTATTCTACAAGGCATTTTACAGCAAACCGCAACAGAGTTAATTTAACCCTAGCCCAACTAGCTAGGCAGTGTGGCTACATGGTGCACTTCAGGGCAACTAAAGTTAATTCAACTCTCAATGCTGACTAGAAATTGTAGCCACTACTTGGAAATTCCTATGAAGACCTGGGTCAAACACTATGAAATAGTCTAATTTGTCCCTCATGGCACCACCAATCACTGACCCACAATACCAAATGATGCTTCACAGGACAAAAATCAGTGGAGTACAAAATCTTGTTAAAAAAAAAAAAAAAGACCACATTTACTCATTACTTAAGCAGGCCAAGTGCAAGGAATTATGCTTGGTACTGGGTACACTACAATAAGCTAAATCCTGTTGAAACAATAACCTAAACAAAAAATCTAACCCATTATTTTTATGAGTTTAGAAGAGGTTAACCCAGTCAAGAAGTACTGCCCTGAGGTGATATTTGTGTCAGAACCAGCTCTGGAGTAGATGAAGGAAACATCTGTGTATAAGCTATTTGGGGCAAAGGGGGGGGGTCACTAAAGGGCAAAAGCAAGATTTATCAGAAAGGAGTTGATTCAAGAAAAGTCACAAAGGTCTTTATTCTAACAGTAAAGGAAATCCATGTTTTATAACCTTTACATTCATGAAGAATTACTGATTTTGGAGTCCCTACCACAGATGGCTGCTTAGACATGGCTGAGAAAGAGATAATAACCACCAGAACTAATCATAACTAGTAAACTCCTCCAAGGAACTTAAGACTCTTTTGTTACCATCTATATGAAATTGAATTCAATCTATGAACCCTTGTGTGAAAACTAAACAAAAGGATGGCAGACACATTCAAAAATTTGTTATATAATTGTTTCACATGTTCATGTGCACTCAAATGAAACACCAAAAGAGGCAATTTATGTATATCCTTTGTGTATTTTAGCATATTTTACCTTTAAAACAAATTTTGTACAATATCAATGTATCTCGGAGTAGTTGAACAGTGTTTTAAAAAAACAAAAAAAGCTGAGTATATATTAAGCCATAAGACTTAGTTCATGCCATTATCATCTGATTACTGAAGAAAAAAGACCTGAATTACAATAACCCATCTAGCAAAATTTTCCAATTCAAATTAGAAGGGCTTCAATTTACAAATCTTTTGAAAGGGCAATATTAATGCAATTCACATCAGAACATCCAGTTAATACAATTAACAAACAAACCACAATTTTGCTATATGGTAGAACTTTCTACTGGTCTTTCAATTCCTTCAGCCTTCTGATTGCAGACTTGACTGTGACGGCAGAAGTGGTGCTGTGAAGAAAAATTCAGTTTCCAATAAATTAAGCATATTAGAGTATAAAATGTCAAATAAAGCTACCTCATTGTTACAGGAAAATCCTAAAAACTTTCTTAACTTCTGGAAAAAGACTACTTGCAGTTAACCCAAAGATTTAACTAATATTAAAACTATTATTCAGAAATCAGGGGCTCACAAAACTATACTATGGCATCTTTTAAGAACTACACCTTTAGGCTCTTACAAAATTAGAAGGCAACCACATATAACTAATCTCTTAAACAGTATTTTTTTAAAAAAGGAGAGGAATAGCTTGCCTAAATTCATCAAATGGGAATACATAGAAGAAATGAATAAAGTTTCAAGCAAATACAATAAGATAGGGTTTTTGGGGGGGAGGGGGGATTGTTACTGGGAATTGAATCCACAGCTTAGCACATACTTAGGCCAAGTTATATCACTGTTACCACTAAGCCACATTAACCCCCTGGTAACTCTGGCCTTTTTGAGACAGGTTGCTGAGGCTGGCCTCAAACTTACATCTTACTGCCTCAGCCTCCCAAGTAGCAGGGACTATAGGCATATAAAGATCAAACAATTCTTTAAGCTTTTTCAAAAAAGAGATATTAAAATGACTAGAGTTGAGCGAGGTAGCACAAACTTGTAATCCTAGAGACTCAAGAGGCTTAGGCAAGAGCACTGCAATTTTGAGGCTAGCCTCAACAATTTAGCAAGATGCTAAGCAACTTAGTGAGACCTTGTCTCGAAAAGGAATGGGCTGGGGTTGTGGCTCAGCGGTAGAGCGCTCCTCTAGTACGGGCGGGATCAGGATTGGATCCTCAGCACCACATAAAAATAAAGGCATTGTGTTTAAAAAAAAAAAAAAAAAAAAAAAGGAATGGGGATGTGGCTCAGTGGTTAAGCATCCCTGGGCTCAATCCCTGGTACCTGCCCCCAAAACCAACAACAACAACAAAAAAAATCAAACAAAAAAGTGACCACAAATATTTAGAACAAAATTCAGGAAAAGTCACAAAACTATTCCATGGCGGGCTTAAGAATGCTCATTCACTTTACTATCGGAGCTAAGTACTCTTGACATCATTTTACTGTTTGGCACCACAAATTAAAACGAGATGCTTAAATATACATCCATATTAACATTTCAACATTTTCCACTATTTCAGTTGAAGGGCAAAATTAACCTAAAAATACATATACATCATATTGTATATGGCTAGTTTGTTGCGGACAGCACAGATCTACACACTGGCTTGAGTAAAAAGTCAGGCTCTCAGAATTCAGAGTCAACAAACAACTCCACTTCTAGAAGCCTTTAAGGACAGCTATAATTTCTGGAAATGGATACACTTAAGAGTCAAAACAAGCAATACCAGCACAAATATATATATATATATATATATATATATATATATATATATATATTTCCCCCCCAATAGTATTACCTGGCCCTGTAGGGTCACAATGGTAAATAAATCCAAACAACAACAGAGGTATGAAGGTCCATATGGCTTCAAGTTTCCATATAGTTTTAAACCAACTGACCTCTTAAAAAACTATCTTTACAAAAACAACTTGCAGTGCAAGCCAAGGTTCTGTACAGACTCAAGGTATCAGCAAGGGACCTGCAAAATATCACAACACTAACTGGGGTCATTTTACAGGATTTCAAAGCATCTCATAAAATTTTATTTCAATAGTTTTATTTCTATTCTTTGAATGGAAAGTAAACCATGACACTAAAGAATTCTGGGGGAGGGCCCCCCAAAGCATCTTTACTCTCCTAACCCATCAGGTGCGAAAGAGGCCTATGCTGTTCCCACAGACTTTTAGACAACAAAAAAATGGACTCACTTGTAGGTCCAGGCACCACCAGCCACAGTTTTCATGCAGGAACCACAGTGCCAGATCCCCACAGCCCGTCTCTTCATCTTGGTCTGCAAAAGAATCAATTTTTCACTATGAATCAAACAAAAACCTTTTTATCTTGCCAGCTTTCAGGAACTTAATTTGTACACAAGAAAACCAACTTAAGCACCTAGTAAACGGCCAAATATTTGTTAAAAGGATGTTATTAGATGCGGACTACCCTTTTTACCCTTCAGTTCCTCAGTAATTTTGTTTAAATGAAGAACATTTCCCAAAACCTAAGGGTACCACCATGCTCTCATTTCACAAATGTTAATCGACTGTAGGCGCAATCCCCAGTGCTCACCAGCACTGTTTACAAGCCCCCTTGGAGAGGAAGCCTGTCCCCTCCCCAGACCACCTTACTTTGCCACAGAAAGAACATGTGTACTTGGCGTGCTGGCTGATTTCGATTTTCTTCACCATTTTCCGGAGGGAGGCACCGTAGCGGGTCCCATATTTACCGACGATTCCGACTTTCTTAGTGCGTTTAGCCTGTTTAGATCGAGGAAAGGGACAGACCAATGACATTTAGAATTGAAACCCAGGTCCCGGTGTCTCCACACCTCAGCCCCTCCTCTGTGACCCAGTTTTTAAAAAATTAAACCCGGTGAAACAGAGGTCCGGGACGCGCCCAAAGCTCCGAGAGCCTGGGCAAGAGGTCCCTGCCCCGCCGCCTCGGTGTGTCCCAGAGTCAAGTCTCCAGAAAAGGCGAGGGCATAAAGACTGGAAAGGGCTCGGGGAAGGGCTGGCGGGCAGAGGCGGGCGCGGAGAAAAAGCGAGAGGACAGATGCAGACGGATAAACACTTACGCTGCAAGAACTATCACACTCACCATGTCGCCGCGACTTAGGCCCGAGACCAAAGAGGAAGAGATGTTGTGCGCAGGCGCAATTTAGAGGGGCGAGCGGAAGTGACGATAGGCCTCTCTAGGAACTGAGCTCTATGGTCTGGAGGTTTCCTTGCAGTTATTCTCCTAGAAAGGCCTTCTTGCTATCTCTCCTGGAATATTTAGGGTGGCTAGAGTCTCTCCACCAGGTTTATCGAGACTCACTAGCTGAAACGACAAACGTCGAGCTGAATTACGTTCACATTAATTCACATATATTCCCGGCTCCATTCTCTGCGCAAGGAAGTCAGGTTTTAAGTGACTTGCTTAGTGCACTTGAATTAAAGAAGTGGTGCTTAAATCTTAGGCTTGTGACTCCAAATCTCATGGCTTTCCCTACTACCTTATGCGTTTTAAAATCATAAGCTCCTGTGCAAGATGCTGGCACTAATCCTGAGTAGAATCCAAGGCTTCTGTCCCAGAGCAAGTTGCATTCCCACTGCTAGAATCCCGTAGTCCCATTAATGAGTTATGAAATTTCACTCATGAGAGCTCTGGAGCAGAAGGAGAAAGAGCCTGAAGTTTTCTGGGAAAAGTTGGATACGTTATTAAGATAAAGAGAGAAGGTGTCATGTAATGTTTAGGAACATAGGCTTTGGAATTAGACTGTCCAGCTTCAAAGCAGGGCTCTACTACTTACCAACCCTGACAAGTTGTTTTATTTTTCTGCATATTGTTTTCCTCAGCTGTAAAATCTGGATAATTATAGCATTTACTATACGAAGTTGTTATGAAAAGTCAATGAATTAAATTCATGAAGTGTCTGAAACTTAGTATGACACTATATAATTGTAACTATTAGTTTTATTATTCAGATGAAGAATATGAGGCTTGGAGAAGTTAAGAACCTTGCCCAGTGTCACACAGCAATAAGTAATGAAGATAGAACTGAAGTCTATCTAGATCTATCTGATTCCAAAGTTAGTTCTCTTAATTGTTGATATGTGTTAATCCAGCTCATGATTATTTATTGTACTGAAAAAGCAAAGTAGAAAACATACTTGACTTGGAAGCAGGTCCCCAGCTCTCAGTTCAGGCCAGGCTCTCTAACTACTTTGAGGTAGGACTTTGGCTTAGCCAGTCCCTGAATAGAGAACCTCACCACAACTTCCCAACAGCCAACATATTTATTTACAATGAGAGAATGAACCAGACAACCTCCAAAGTCCCATCCACTTCCTATCTTTTATAGTTCCACCAAGCGCTTCCAGACTGTTGGAGCAATAACTGGCCATGAAATTTGTGTTGTTACCAACATCTTACCCCCCCCCATTTTTTTTCCAGTATTAAAGATTGAACCCAGAGAAGCTCTACCACTGAGCTACATCCCTCCCCCACTCCCTTTTTTGAGACAGGATCTTGCTAAATTGCTGAAGCTGGACACAAACTTGAGAACCTCCTGCCTCAGCCTTCTGAGTGGCTGGAATCACAGACATGCACATGTCATTCTACACATTTTTAGGAACAAAAGCAATTCCACTTTTATCCTCCCCAGTCTGTTACTCCAGTTCTGGCTATGTAAATCCAATGAGAAAAAAAAAAAAAAAGCGAAAAGTGTTCTGTTTACGGTAGTGAATAGTAGAAATAATTAAATCAATTTGTGTGTGTATATATTTCTGAAGTTTCTAATTATTTTTTATGATGAGCACATAATTATTTTATAAGCTGAAGAAATCACCATTTTAACATAATTCCACAATTTCATCAGCAACTAGTACACCTAACACCTAGATAAAAACCAGAGTTCCTTAGAGAAATGGCTGATTCTAGAACTGCAGCATGAAACAATGCAGTATGAGCCTGGAACATTTTGTCGTACCATACAAGTAGGGAAATACTAAAAAAAAAAAAAAAAAGCCAGAAAACCCCTGCGCTGACTGGAATTTCAAAGAGGTGAGCAGACTGAAAGAGCTCCCAATGATTACTCAGGAGGCTGAGCCAGGAGAATCATAGGTTGGCCAGAATTTCTCAGAACTGTCAGGAAAGGGAAGCTGGAGATTCTGTCAAAGTCAAGAGGAGTCTGAGGTGACATGATGCCTAAGTGTACTATAGTATTCTAGAACAAAAAGTGAGACACTAGATAAAAACCAAAATCTGAGTAAACCATGGGATTTAATTCATAATAATGTGTCCATATTGGCTTATTAATTGTCATGGATACACACACAAAACACACACACACACACACACACACACACACACACCATACCAAGGTAAGGCATCTATTAGGGGAACCTGGGTGAAAGGATATACCATTACTTCCTCAGTTCTTCTATAAATCAAAAACTATTCTAAGAAATAGTCTATTTAAGCCCCTCCCCAGATCATCAAAATTCAACTCCAGGGGGAGAGGGCCTTTGTTGTTGATCTCTGCATCCTAGGGCCTCACCCAGAGTCAGGGGTAATGAATATTGTTGAATGGGCACTTGTTCCCTTGCAAGGTCTAATGGTCATAAGTTTATTAGGGTTTTATGTTTGGATTTCTCTACCTTACAAGATCAATCCACTTAAGTCAGAATGGAAACAAGAGTTTAGAGATGTTCTAGCCAAATTGGAAACTTAGGTCCAGGAAGGTCAAAGGAATTGCCTAAGCCCACATGGCCAATAAGTGACTTCCAAACTTGTGTTCTACCTATTGTACTGCAAGATTCATGTCTCCAAGTCTGTTTCCTTAACTGTACAAAATACGATAATGCTCCAGAGAGTCTTGGGAAGATAAAATAAGCATCAATAGCTACTCAGTGGGCCTCCTCTATGGTGTCTACTATTGTTGAAATGCTGCTACTGCCTGATCTCCAGGTCTCTTGATGCCTTTAATCTCATCTTCTCTCTGCCATACTTGAGGGACTACAGCAAGTTTGTTTTCTGCCTTCCTTAAAAATATGCCTATTTCCTTTCTTAATTTCTTTAGCTTGGGCACAATAAGACTACTGCGGTCACAGGAATGGCTTCCTGGGCCCACAAAGGGAGCTGAGTGTGCTCAAGTTCCACCTTCTATCTTAGGCACCTCCTCCACTTAGGGTGGGAATAATGGAAAGTTCTCTATCCAAATTAAGCCTGCTCTGGAAACTGTACATTAAAACAAATCCATATACATATTGGTGCAAATAGACAGATCTTGGAGAGTGGAGAAACAAGTGCTTGCAATGGTTCTCCTGTTCCTTGGGTGCATGACGTTCATCTGACCTTGGTAGGTGGGCAAGTACAGCGGCCTTGTGCTGGAGCAGCCCAGGTGGAGCAGAGGTAAGCTCAGATCATCATTTAGCAAATTTACTGCCACCTCCTGCATAGCCTCCTAACTCTGGCCTTCAGGGGGTCTGAGAGAGAGCAAGAGAAGGGAGAGTGCATCTGGAAGAATGTATAACAGCATCTGAAAATGAGACACTCCATAATAGGAGAAAATTGCTCATGTTCAGAGCAATTTTGTCAAAACTGAACAAATCTCTTTAAATAGCAAGCTTGAGGATGTACAAATAGCACTCTCATGAAATCAGCTTTAAGTGACTTCAGAAAATTGTGCCTCTCATAAAGCCTCAATTTGTCTTATCTTCAGGCCAATAAATCTCCATCCACATTAGAGGACCATCATGTGTAGAGAATGTTTGTTGCAATGCATTCCCATAACGTCTCAGCAAAAATCTCTGCTGAGTCACCTCTGCTCTTCAGGGACGCTCAAATATCACTTTTTGCCTTTAGAAAAATAAATAAGTTTAAAGTCATTTCCAGAGAAAAGTTCTTTTAGCTGTTGAGCCAAGCAGTTCTCCTGGGCCATGTAGTACACAGTTCTCGAAAGAAATGTGAGATGAAAGCGTCATCCCAATTCTTCTTATGCTGGAGACGCGAAGGATTTATTCCCAAATTTCAGGTGCCCTTGTCATAGAAGTGCCAGGTGATTGCACACATGAGTGAGGACTGCACAGCACTGTCCAGAGTCCTGTGGGCCAAAGGCCCCAGGCAAGAGGTAGCACAGGAAGGAGGCAAAGCCTTCAAAGATAATCCTGAATACCAAGAAGGAATCAAGGTGTCCAGAGTGGATTTCGGCACACATATTCTTTCATTTCTTCCATTTCCCCTCAAATTCACTTTAAAGTAATTCTAGTTGTGCTTGCCAGTGGGCATTTCACAGAGCATTCACACAGATAATGCATCGATCAGGTGGAAGCAGTTGCTCAGTAAATCATAAATGTGAAATGTGCCAATGTGAAACAGTGTCCAAATATATTATGTGAATTGAGCCACTTAAATATGAGAAGTTTGATACAATTTTTATGAAAACATTCTATTCATATAGGGAATAAATTACACATGGTTCCATCCTAAATTATTCACATTAGTCATTACCTCTAGGAAGTGGGGCCAAGGGGTGGGGAGGAGAAGAGCATAGGACTTTCATTTTTTAACATATAATATACATTTCTAGGTTAATTTTTACATGAGATACATAATATGGGAAAGAAAGCATTGCAAATTAGCAGGTGAAAGGAGTATTTTCAATAAGTGGTGGTAAGGTAATTGCATCTCCATTCAGAAAAAAATTAAACTTGACCTTATCTTACTCCAAGTATGAAATCAAACTCCAAGTAGATTGTAGATTTAAACATTAAAGGCAAAACAAAAAACTTCCATAAGATTTTATTTTTTATAACATTGGGGTTACCGATTGCATGGGTGTTTATTTTATATTTGGTTAAGCTGTAAATTGTTTTATGAACTGTTTTGTATATTATATTTCATCCCCCAAAAGGAGGGGTTAAAAAGAGAGAGAATGCCCAGTACTCAATAAAATCTGCTGAATGGAGTAGAGAGGGGAAGATGTGGACATAATGTTTCAAAATCAAGTAACTGTTGGCTGCCATAATACCCAAAAGACTTTGACTCACAGGTTTCTCAGTGCTTTTTGCTGTGATTAGGAATCCATTTCCTTCACTGAGAACCCACAGGAAAAGACAAACTAAAAAAACAAACTAAAAACAAGATACATGAGATGGCTCCAATTAATCCTTTCCAAGCCTCTTATGTAATCCTGAACTTGGTGAGAAGTGAGAGGATGGGGTAAATACAAGATGGAATTTCTTTCTATACCCTTGAAACTTAAAAAAACAACAACAACTACAACAACAAAAAACATCAAGATTCCAATAAACAAAGCCAAGCATGATGGTGCATGCCTGTAATCCCAGTGACTCTGGAGGTTGAGGCAGGAGGGTCTCAAGTTGGAGACTAACTTCAGCTACTTAGCAGGCCCTAAGCAATTTAGCAAGACTGTATCTCAAAATTAAAAAAAAAAAAAAAATTAAAAAGGGCTGAGATACAGCTCAGATGTAAAGTGTCCTTGGGTTCAATCCCCAGTACAAAACAAACAAACAAACAAACCAACCTCAAAAAAACTCTCCAATACAGGAAGAATGCATAGACAAAAAAACCAAAGATGGCATCTTCTGCTGTATTTTTTCCCAATGACCAAAGAAAAAGGCTTATCTGAAGTCAAGAAGAAAAAAGACATGATGAATCCACATGTTATGGATTATGACAAATGGGAGATCTTGCTGCTTCTTGAAGCATCCTGTACAGTGCTAGAGGCAGAAATTAACTGGGGTCACTTGAGTAATAAGACTTAGTAGCTGGGCATGGTGCTGTAATCCCAGCAATTCAGAAGGCTGATGCAGGAGGATCACAAGTTCAAGGCCAGCATGGGCAACTAAGTGAGACCCTTAAAAAAACAAACAAACAAACAAACAAAAAACTGAAAATGTGATTCTGGTTAAGCACTCCTGGGTTCAAACTCCAGTACCAAAAAAAAAAAAAAAGGTTTAGTGATCATGGAGAGGGAAGGCAAAGAGACTTTTAGTAACATCTTCTTTAAAATGTGTAGATGGACAAAATAATTTTATTTACTTTTTATGCAGTGCTGAACATCAAACCCAGTACTTCACACATGCTAGGCAAGTGCTCTTCTACTGAGCTACAACTCCAGCCCTTGGGATCGTCTTTTAAAGGTATAATCAATGGCAGGGATAGGAATGAAATGAGAGGGCCCAGATTTCTTCATTCCAATTGGTGCTTCTGAAAAACACAATTTGGTGTCTGTATTGAGCTGGGAAATGGAGGAGGAAAAGGAATTAGTGTGAAATCCTTTTTCAAAAAAAAAGTTTTTTACTCTCTATTTAAATAAATCCAACTGGCTTATACTGAATCCCACAGAAATGGTTGGATGGTTCTTGACAAATTTCAGATAAACATTTGGAATGGTCTAACTTGCAATACATAGGCTACATGGTCTAAATACAATTTGCTCTGGAGGACTTCAGGGTCATCTCAAAGAGAGTTTTTCTCCAGCTGCCAAAACCCAGGTCCAGCTAGAGGCTCCATGGGTCATATTTACTAAGACCACAGAGGAATGGTGGTTTCAAATATGAGTGCTCAACTGCAAGGGACAAGGGCAGGCCCTCCAAATTGCAGCCACTGCCCTAACATGACAAGATGCCTCTGTGAGGCAGGCCCAGATTCAGGAATTAAACAATTGTCAGTGACTCTCCTAAACCACTGGTATAGATGTCTCTAAAATTAAATGCACCAATTGTATTCTGAACACATTTTTGGACTGAGAAAAAACTATTAATAGGTATAGAGAATGAGATCCTAAGAGATTTAAAGAACTCGACCCAAGCACAGAGGAAACTGAAGAAAAGCTGCATGAAAGCCCCACTCAGGGGCTGAAGGTACAGCGGATAGGTAGATGCATTGCTGGAGATGTCCATAGGTCATAGTTGAGTGCTCCTTAATGGTTCTCAAGCTGTGATATAAATGCATAGAGCAGAGGCCATGGGCAGGTGGTAGGGGGTGGGCAAAGGAGAAATGCTCCTATTTGAAGTTCTCCCAAGATCCTTGATTCAAAAACTTTTCTGCTTCCCGGGCCTTAACTCATTCCAAAGATCCTTCCCTAATGTGTACGATATATCTGCCACTGACTGTCCACCAGCCACCTCAAACTTAGCAAGTCTGTTTCCAACCTGAGTTCACTCTGATCCCAACTTTCCCCTTTTCTTATCTCTAACTACTTAGCGCAAGCAAAACCTAGGTCTCAGCGTCTCTTCCTCAAATACTCCATTGTCAGTCTATCTGCAAATCTTTTCTGCTTTCTTTTCAAAATCTTCTTGGCTCCCAGTACTTCTTATCTCCTTCATGTTACCCACACTCAGCCACCTGCTGGTATCCACCCCACAAGGGGCACATGCAAGAGCTCAATAGCTTCTCATCTAATTGCTCCCTCTGCCTATTGTTCCCGGTCTGTATCCTACACACAAGCCAGTTTGAAACTGTTTTTATCTTTTAAAAATATCAGATCACTTCATACTCTGCTCAAAACCATAAAGTGGCTTCTATTCATAATCAAAACTAAACCCAAATTTCTTACCAAGACCTGGGTCCTCTTGTCAATCCCTTCAGTATAATTCCCTATTATTCTCCACCTCCTCCACTTAACATTCTACTACCTTTATCATTCTCTAAACCTGAGGTGTCCAACATAGGAGCCACCAGCCATATGTGGTTCTGGAGCACTTGAAACACAGTTAGATAGAGATGCTGTCACATATACATTGGATCTCAAAAACTTAGTAGAAAACAAAAATTATTATATTGCTCATTAAAAAAAAAAATTAAGTCCAGTTTAGTAGCACATGCTGTAAACCCAGCAACTCAGGAAATTGAGTAAGGAAGATTGCAAGTTCAAGGCCAGCCTGGGCAATTTATAAGACCCCATCTCAAAATAAAAAATAAAAAGGGCTGGGATATAGTACCCCTCGGTTCAACTCCTAGTACCTAAATAAATAAATAAAAATCTTTTTTAAGGGCTGGGAATATAGTTCAGTAGTATAGCACTTGCCTAGCATGTGTGAAGCCCTGGGTTCAATCCTCAGCATCACCAAAATTTTTTTTTTAATTATGTATGTTAAAATAATAGCATTAATAGTATATTGAATATATTGGGTTAATTATATTATTAATTTTATCCTTTTTAACTTTTTAAATGTTCTATTAGAAAAATTAAAGCCACATTATGTGGCTCACATTATACTGCTATTGGATGATGTTGCTTTAAACCAGAGCTGGCAAACTATGGTCAATGTGCAATGTTCAGCCCCCAGCCTGCTTCTATAATGCCAGAGAGCTAAGAATGTATTTCACATTTAAAATGTGTTTTTTTTTTTTGGTGCTGGGTATCGAACTCAGGGCCTTGTGCTTACAAAGCAAGCACTCTACCAACTGAGCTATATCCCCCGCCCTAAAATGTTTTTTTAAAAAAATCAAGAGTAATCTGTGACACATGAAAATTAAACAAATTTCAGTGGTCATAAATGGAATTTTATTAGAAAAGAGAACTTATACTATTGCTTCTCCCATTGAATAAGCTCTCCTAAGGCACATATTTTTTCTCTTGTTCAGCAAGTTATCACCAACACCTAGGATAGTACGTGGCACATATTAGGTATTCTGTAAATATTTATAGTCATTAAAATTTTAAGATCTAGATGTTGGGTTATGTAGGGAGCATTACTTAAAGAATATGAATCACCACTGTTACAAGTCATTTTTTGTCTCCTTTTCCAAGCTAGAAGAACTAAGATTAATTAAGCTCCAAAGCAATTCCCCACCTACTAACAGGAATGGAATTGCTGGTGTCCCTCTGGTCTTGGAGAGACACAGGCATTGCTGATGACAAGAGAAACACAGGTTTTATAAGCAAAATAACAGTTTATTTTTATGAATTCACGATTCCTAATACTTTTTTGGGTCCCTCTTAAAAGGGAGAGGTGAAGCTGTCCCAGTTATCAAAAAATTCAAATTTACTCTTCTTTGGTGGACTGGCAGTCAAGGCGCTTTCATCTGTGTCTCCTGGGTCAAAGGTCTCTGCTGCCTCCAGCAGCTCTTTGTCACTTTCATCTTTCTCAAAGGACTTCTGGAATAGGTCATAGATTGTCTTCTGCGTTGGGTCCTTCATCAGAGATAGAAAAGAAAAGATAAAAGGAAGAACCCATTTCCTAGGCTCTAACACTGACCCTCCTCCACTGTGGCTGGTGAGAGAGCTCTAAGGTGAGAGATGGCATATTTTAAGCCATCACAGAGATACATAGTAACCAGTAGAGACCATTTCAACAAACTACCACTAATGTTGCTTCCTGCTTCCTGACATCTTACTGTCTCTGTGCTCATTGGATTAGAAATAAAAAGAAACACAAAGAAGCTGTTTTTACACTATAATTTATCTTGGTATGTTTTCTCCCTTCTAACTTCCCACATTAGTTTTTCAGTATCAAAATAGCTCCCACGATCTCATTACCTGCAAAGTCTTTCTAAACTGAAGGGTTAGTTAAACTGTAATTCTGTGTGTTCAGCCATGGATTATGCCTAATTTTCAGGGATACCTGTCCCTACTTCTGATGGCCTTAAAGCTACAAATGATCAAGATGTTCACCAAATGCTTCTATCCATTATTGGCAATGGCGCAGTATTAAAACCAGGCCCAACAGTGATGACGTGACACATGACAGGCTCACCATCACCCCTGCTGATCTCTCCTAAGTCTAAATTTCCAACCCTGACCATTTCCAATCCAGAGGTACATTTAACATCTCCACTGACATCCATAAAATTAAACTATTTAGAATTAAAATTATCTCTCAGCTTACTCCTACAGCCTATCTTTGAAAGTCGACCAACATTCTCATTGGGCCTCTACTTGAAACCACAGGGTATCCTAAGTCCTTGGCTCATACAAGTTTCTCTCCTGTTCTCTCAAGTCACTCTCTTGACTTAGACCACGTCACTCCTCACTTAGCACTTGCAGAGTACCAAGTTACCAGAGCTCAACTTCTGCCTCAGGCTTCTTCCCAACTTCATCAGCCCCAGGTTCCTGCCAGCTTGATATCCCTTCAGGCCACCTTTTAGCAAGATTTCCTTTGTCATACCATTGTGTCTTCTTTACCTTATCAAGTTTAATATTGGTTCCCTAGCTTTACAGTTCTTTTTAAATTATTTTTTGCCTTTTGGTGGCACTGGGAATTGAATCCAGGGGTACTACACCCCCAGCTCATTTTGTTTCTTACTTTGAGATAGGGTCTTACTAAACTGCCCACACTGGCCTCAAACCTGTGATCCTCCAGACTCAGCCTGCTTTTACAAAGAAGCTTCTTTTACACTATATTTATCCAGGAGTGGCTGGGATTACAGGTGAGTACCACTGTGCCTGGTTCCTCACTCTTCCTTCACAGAATCCCTCCACTTTGATAAAATGAAGTTCCTTGAAATCTGATTAAGGGAACATGTCATGTAAGAACTCTAGATTATTCCATTAACTATACCCCATATCTCCTGCCTTTCAGAATCCCAGCCTCTTGGAGCAGGGGATGAGTGATATTAAAGACCATTAAGGTCAATCTCAACACATTCTTCATGCCTTCCTGAAGGATGTACTCCTCAGCTTCTTTCTGAAGGGGTGCATTGTCAAGGAAGTGCTGCCCTGTGAGAAGGCCCCTTCTCAGTAGAAATACCTATTGAAGCACATTGAATTATGATGGCAACACTATGTGCTAACTTGGAGCATGCATAATTAATTGGAAGCAAGTTTCAAGATCAGATTAATATTTCATTTCCCCTCTCAAAAGGAAGCCTATCTTCCAGAGACATCTATAACCTCTTTTGCTTTTGTCTCCTAAAAAGGTGGCAACATTTTATTTTCCTATTTAATAAAATTTTCATTTCTATCTTAAGAAAATAAGTTTATAAAGTTAGTAATAAAAATAAATGCTGATAAGTCTCATTTGCATTATCTTGCACTTATACTTAGGTATAAATCTTAGCCAACTCAGGGTAACTGATGGAAAGACAAGAATGAGAAAAATGAGTTCAAATGAGGATCCTTTAGAACTAGTGTTCTTTCTTTTCCAAGGACAGATAATAACCTAGGTTCTATAAGTATATTCACCACTCCAACTGAATTCAAGTTCTTTTGAGAGCTTAATAATAAGGTTGTCTTAAAATTGCCTTTACTGCTATTGCCTAAAAGAATTATTTACAGTTAACATTTAAATTAAATATGACCTGAGTCATATTTGTCCCAATAATTAGGAAAAAAAGATCTATTTGTTGAGTAAATGTAAATGAATAATCAAATTCTTAGACTCTTAAGTCTTAGAGTCACCTATAAGATTTTGTTTATTTAATTCAACTTTTTAATTTGTTGGGGGGTGCTGGGGACTGAACCCAGAAGTTCCTTACCCACTAAGCTATATCTCCAGCCTCTTTTATTTTTTATCTTGAGATAGGTCTCACCACATTTCCCAGGCTGGCCTCAAACTTGTGCTCCTCCTGTATCCGTCTCCTAAGGTAGCTGGGCTTATAGGTGTGCACTTGGCTTAAACTCAACTGATGCTCGATCAGCAATTGCAAGGAGGACGGCACCTGCCTGCATGAGGCTCAGACTTGACCCAAACTGTCCTGTTATTCATCTAAAAGCCCCAGTCCAGGAGGCAGCACCTCCTGAGTAGATATCTTCTTAATCAGCCACCTGAGCTTCTGAAGGCAAGTCAGACTTAGGGAATCTCTGAGTCTCTTGCTCCCTGGTGTTTCACTGAAATGGGGGAGCAAGAGGCAATGGCAGCAACCAGGCTGGAGTGTGTAGCCAGGGAAGATGTGGTGAGCCCAGCATTGTCCTCTCCAAAGGCCAAGAAGCCTCTGACAAGGCACACCGAGTCATGGAAGGATGTTCACTGGCCTCTTTACACTCTGCTATGAGGGGCTGATGTCACAGAAGGAATGCTGGGCTAAGTTGAGCAGATTTGTATCTTGGGCTGATTCTACGGCCCTGCGACTTTGTGCAAGTCCTATTCTCTGCCATGTCTCAGTTTACCCACAATAAAATGGGGAGATACTGACAATAAAATGGAATGACAGAGGGGAAAATGTTCTTTGAAGCAGTGCTCTATTTTAAACACTCCCTATTCTGTGCTTGGGAAAAACTGGGCAGTAGCCCTGCTGCATGGTATGGACTGATATGTACCTCTCACAACACTAGGACAGTTACCATGGGGAGTTTTCCATTAATTTTGAATGGCGTGATGGAAAAGGCAGCCTTGGTTTTTAAGAATCTGAGGGCATGTGAGAAGCATCTAGTAGAATGCATACATGGACTGCAGGCCCATCCTTTTCAGCTCTGGGCTGGGGAAGGTCCCCAGGAGTGAATCACACCTTTCCATTCAGGACCCATGGGCCCGGTAGACAGCTTAATGCCTCCCTCTGCCCTAGAAACAAGGAGCCATGGCTGCATTTACCTTGTAGATGTAATCAGTGGCTTCTGTCATTTCTGAGAAATTGGTTTCAGAAAGCCCAGCTTCTCCCAGAACTTTAATCTTCTCTTGAATCATGGGCCTGTGGGGGAGAAACAAGCTGCAGTGAACACAACCTACTCAGAACAACCCTCCTGGTTCTGGTGGGACTGCCTTGTGTTAACTGTTTCATGTCTGAAATATTTGCCCCCTCTCAGTGGTGAAAAAAAACCTCCAATTTGGGGTTTCTTAGTTTCAGGGTCAAAATTCTTTTTTTAATGGAAGATGTGTAGGAAATAAACGTTGCCTAGTTACAACAAAATTTTGAACTGTCCAATTAAAAAATCCATTGAAGAAACAAAGGGGAGGAGAAGTGGCCCCCATATCCTGCAAAACTTGAGACCTTAGCCCTAAGACTGTGCACAGAGAAGTGGAAACTAATGAGATAATCAAAAAACTTAACACCAGGAAGGGAAAAATGGGACTGGGAAAAAGCATGGTGGGAATTTTTGCTTAGGTAGTAGACACAAACCTCCATAGTTGAAAATGTGACCCAGCTAAATCACTAAATAAATGATCCACAGTGAGCCCCTCTTCTCTGTGTCCAGCAAACAGTAAGATGTGGTCTATCAAGCCATATATAACAAAAGAGGAAAGGAGCCTGTCTCCTGTCCTAACCATCCCTCATGGCTGGGAACAGAGTGTTTTATAAACCAAATCCCATCTGTTTCATCATTATCAATTCCTAATCAGTTCCTCTCCAGGACTCAGGCCAGTGAGGAAGGAGTCAGCTCCCTTTATTACTACACGATTTCCTCCAATGTCCTGCAAACCCCCGAGAATGTTAGTGACAGAGGACAAAAGTGGTCCAGATGAAAGTGGGAGTCATTGCTAACAAGTCTTCTTTGTGGATTCTCAAAGCCCTCAGCAAGAACAGAAGCACTTAAAAAGCAAAGAAAGCATATCCTGTATCCATCCTTGCTCAGCTCCAAATCCAGTCACCCAGCCAGGCATACCAGAGGTAGTCATCTGCGGTGCCTTTTGCCACCAGGTAGTGAATGCCCACAGAGTTGGTCTGCCCGATGCGATGCACCCGGTCCTCAGCCTGGATCAGCACCTGCATGCACAGGGATCAAGGCAGCTAGGTGAAGGCCTGACACAGTCCAGCCCACCATGCAGTAGGCCTCTTGTTCCTGAGCCCCACCTCACCCCTTCCTCCTCAAGGCATTTCACAGTCTCTTAGAACTGTAGACAACTTGCCCTCTAACAAAAGAACTAAACACAACCCTGGATGGACCTAGAAGCTGCAGCAGTACATCTGGGAGTGGCTTTCTGGTGGTGAGCACTGCACTAGGTGCTGTGAGTGGAGAGCGCACAGAGGCTCCCCTGACAGGCTGGGTGCAGAGGGGCAAATGACAGAAGCCTGGCACATTTCCACTTCTTGTCTCTGTGAAATGAAAAGTCACATTCTAAATTCCTAAAAACAGGGGCTGGGGATGAGGTTTGGTGGCAGAGTGTTGGCCTACCATGTGTGAGATCTGGGTTCAATTCCCAATGACAAATGGAAAAAAAAAGAAAGAAAGAAAAAGGTAGAAACATCACATTCATACTTGAATAGAGGGTGGTGTGGTGTCTTCATATAATAGTAAGCCCCATAATAAATAACTACAATCAGGAGCACTGTTTTTGTTATGAATAGCTTCAATCTCAAAGTCCACTAAGTTGCTAAAGTGTGGCCAGTGAAACCATACCGTATCAAAATTTCAGAGGGGAAATAACCTTTTTTTCTGAAGCACAGGAGGAAATTTTATGAGTTCAAACAAATGACATATCTGTTGCCACAGCAGTCCCTTGATTAGGTGTGACCAGGGATACATGGTGGTGTTCAGGGAGCACCAGAACTATCACTATTAAGCCCCCTTGGCTACAGTAGCTCACAGCTACAGTTAATAAAAGGGGCCTGGGTGGAAGGCCAGAGGCCTGGGCTGCTCCTGCCACCATACATGCCTCCTAGATGTACAGCAATGGGTCCTGGCTTGCTGCTTGGGCCCCTCCACCTCCACTCAGGTTTTTTCATTGATAAAATGGACTCAATAATCCAGTTAGCTGTGAAGACCTAAAAATTAGCCAACAGATGTGCTGTTTTAACATGGAGTGAGAACTGACCTGTGAGATTCTAAACATGGTTAGAAGGGCAAGTGGAAACAGAAAGAAAGACAGTGGCACTGGGGAACGCCCGCAGAAACCACGTCTCCCAACTGACACCAGCTCCCTCACTGCCCCCCGCCACCAGCATGCCCAGGGGAGGTCCAGTCTACTGTCCCTTACCCCTGGGTTCCAAAAGAGCTCGGCAAACACCACCAGGTCAGCGGAGGAGAAGGTGAGGCCCATGTTGGCAGCAGTGATGGACAGCACTGCCACTGCGTGCCTCTCGGACAGCTGAAACTGCTGGCACAGGTCCTCTCGGTCTGCTGAGGGAGTGGAGCCATCGATGCGGATGTGAGGCACTTGCTGTGGGGAAGAGGGGGGAAACTGAGGTAGGCTGCAACAGCACCTGACTGTGGCCATGTCAGCCACACCCAATCAGGGCCCCAAGGGCCACGCTGCACTGCTGTTCTGCCCTCTGCTTTCAGGGTTTTGCTTTTTTAAAATTAAAATCTGCATATTCACACAGCATTGTAAGAGAGAATGCAGGATTCTCTGTGCCAGGCTCCATGACGTGGTAACACTTTGTAAGACTATGGAACATATCATAACCAGGATTCTGACTTGGATGCAGTCTGCTGGTCTTCAGGTTTCCCATCGTGTGTGTGTGTGTGTGTGTGTGTGTGTATGTGTATATGTGTGTGTGTATATGTGTGTGTGTGTATATGTGTGTGTGTGTGTATATGTGTGTGTGTGTCTGTATTTGTTCTACAGTTTTGTCACTTTGGTAGGTTTTCATGTATTTACCTCCACAGTCAAGATATGGAATGGTTCCAACATCATAAGGATCCTTTTGTGGCTCTTTTAGAATGATGCTCACCTCTCCTCTCTTTCCCCATCCTTCATTTCTGGCAGACAGGAATCCATCCTGCATTTCTAAAACATTTCATTTAATGACTGTTACAGAAATGTAACCAGAATGTGTTACTTTTTGGGATGGACTTTGTTGACTCAGCATTGTTCTCTGGAGATTCAACCAACCTGCTGCCTTCATTGGTAGCTTGTTCCTTGTTATTGCAGAGAAATAATCCATGGTACCTATGTACCATAGTTCAAAATCTCACCTACTGAAGGACATCTGGGCAGGTCCAATGTGGAGCTACCACACTTAAAGTGGCTAGACACATCTGTATACGGTTTTTGTGCAACCATAGTTTTCATTTCTCCATGTAAAGCCCAGGGGTCAATTGCTGGGTTGTATGGTAACTGTATATTTAGTTTTGCATTTGTTTGAAGGAACATTTATTTGTTTCAAATGATAAACAATGTAAGAAAACAGAGATATTTACTAATATTTACTAATCTTACTAATATTTACTAATCTTACTAACCTGATTTTTTTTGTCCTTTTTTCTCAATGTATATTACCATACTATTTTTTCCCAATAAACATACTGTAAATGAAGTAAACTACTTAAAGTTTTCTAAAGTCTTATTCTTAATGGCTATATTTCATTATGTGACAATAGCATAATTTAGCCATTCTTCTATTTTTACAAATACAGAGAGTTTCTAATTTTCCCTAAAAAGGAGTGGTTGGCAGTTGTCCATCAACAGGTTAATGAGTTGAAACAAAAAACAAAACAAAAATCCCTGTGGGATATCTACACAATAGGATTCAGCACTAAATAGGGATAAACAAGGATGAATCCCAAAATAAACTGAGGAAAAGAAACCAGACCAAAAAAAAAAAACAAAAACAGAGTACATACTTAATAATTCCACATTCTAAAAAAGTCTAAAAAATACAAACTAATCTGGAGTCATGTACTTTTTTCTAGTCATACACTTTCTATCCTTACTGAGAGCCATGTAGCTGTCATTATTTGTTTGTCATATAGGTTGCTATTAGTTACCTTAGCCTATTTCCTTATATTAATTTTTTTTCAAACTGCCTTGCCAAATATGCCAAATGTACAAAATAACTGATAACACTGCTATGTGTATGACAGAATGAATTTGTATTTCTGGGTAAATTTAGACAAATTTTCCTTTGCAACTTTATCCCCACCCCATGATTAGTCACATGTTCATCTGTAA
Organism: Marmota marmota marmota; assembly: GCF_001458135.2. NCBI lineage: Eukaryota > Metazoa > Chordata > Mammalia > Rodentia > Sciuridae > Marmota > Marmota marmota. The sequence goes on along the minus strand of NW_026000005.1, from coordinate 34,005,741 downwards.
CTACTTCTATACTTCGGGTTTTATTTTTTTTTTAATTTTTATTTTTTTTAGAGTGGAAAGTAGACGCTTTATTAAAGGACAGCAGAAAAGGAAGAAGGGGACCCAAGAGGTGGAATCCTATACTTCGGGTTTTAATAAGGATCTTTGATTCATTTTAATTTACTATGGTAAATACTAAGGTAAGTTTCATTGAAGTCTTCTTCCTTCCTCAACTACCCAGCCAAATACTCAAACTTTATGTATCAAGTAAATTAAACTTGATTTGTGATGATCCTTGATTATATGTTTAATTTCCATTTATACAACTCTCTATACTATTCCACCCACCTGGCCACCAGTTTCTGGACCTGCATGACTCAGTTTTAATTGCTGGTGCTAGTATCTTAAAAGAGATTTTATATATCTGGAGGGACAAGTCTTCCAACACTGCTCTCCTTTTTCAAAGCTTCCTTAGTTCTCGCTCCTGATTGTTTTTTCAGATGTACTTCAGTACATAGTAACAAGATGCCTCCTTTAAACAAATCCAGTTGTAATTTTATTAGAAATAAATTAAACTTACATATTAATTTGGGAAGGACTGGCATTTTTATACTTTTTAACCTTTCTATAGAGGAGCCTGGCACAAGTCTTTCCAAGTCTCCATCAGTTTCTATAATTTTGGGGTAAAATTAATAGGCACTATTTTTTGTTATTGTGAACTTTCCTTCTCCCCATTACATTTATTAATTAGATATAGTTTTTAAAAATAATTTGTTTTAGTATATTTATTTGGAATCCAAGAACCCTACAAAGCTCTTATGCCTTCTAATATAATAAAACTAATACAATAAACTAATACAGTATATTAATAAATCAATAAGTTTTCTAATATGATAAAAAATAAATAAGTTTTCACATATAAGTTTTCTAATTAATTGTTTTGGGTTTCTTAAGAACACCCATGGCTCTAGTTTTAATCCCAGGGTTATAGCTTTGAATCTTACTGGCCTGCTTTCTGCACCATTTCATATGCAAAAATCATACCAGAAATCTGTCTCAAAATAAAAAAAAATAAATAAAATGGGCTGGGGATACAGCCTGTAGTAAAGCATCCCTTGGTTTGATCCCCAGTACCAAAAATAAATAAATAAAATAAGTGAATAAATAAATCTGAGAAACCACCCTGGACAACAATGATATCTAGTAAAACTGAACATGAACCTATCCAATGACCATGCAAGATCATGTCGAACATACAGAAGGCAACAAAAATACAGATACAAATATATATATATATATTTGTGTATATATATGTCTGTATACATACATTACATATATGTATACATATATATGCACAGAAACATATACATGTATATATGTATATATATTTGTGTGTGTGTATATATATATATATATATATATATATATGCATATACACACACATATGTATATAAATACTCAGATAATAGCAAGCAAAAATCATAAATATGTCCCTCAGTGGGAGGACAGGTAAACTGCTATGCAGTCATCCCAGGAGATGCTACTCAGCAGCTAAAGTGTAGGAACCATATGTCACAAGTGGGGGAAAATCTCAAAAACAATGTCTAGCAAAAGAGCAAACTGCGAACTCCAGGACACTTACACTATGCTACCATTTATGCCAATTTAAAAACATACACAAAAGGAAACTATTTATTCTTTAAGGATACAAACTTTCAGAGTAAAGTATACCAATATGAAGGGGAAGAGTCTATGCTAATTTCAGAATAGTGAAATCATCTCGGGGAGGAAGGAAAAGGAATGGACTCAGAATAGAGGGTCCTAAATGTTTCACTTTATTTGCATGGGCAATTTAGTAAGACTCTGTCTCAGAGTAAAAAGTAAAAAGGGCTGCTGGGCACAGTGGCACATGCCTGTAATCTCAGCAGCTCCAAAAGCTGAAGGCTAAACCACTTAGCAAGATACTGTCTCAAAATAAAAAATAAAAAATAAAAATAAAAAGGGCTTGTGGGTTTGGGGTTGTAGCTCAGTGGTAGAGTACTTGCTTAGCACATGTGAGGCACTGAGTTCAATCCTCAGCACCACATAAAAATAAATAGATACAATAAATAAAGATATCATGTTCATCTACATCTAAACACACACACACATATATATATATACACACACATATATATACACATGCACACACACATATATACATATACACACATATATACATATACATACACACATACACACACACACACACACACACACACATTTTAAAGGAGGGCTTGGGATGTGGCTTAGTGGTGGCGCCCCTGGGTTCAATCCCTGGTACCAAAACAAATAAAATACAAGCAAAACATACACTTTCTCTCACACATACAAACCCACCCAAATCAAAACAAAACCCCCTTGAAATGCAGTAAAACTTTTCATTTATTAAGTCTGGGTGGTAGATACATAGGTGTTGTATATTACTATGTACCCTCGTGTGTTAAACGTTATACAGTTATAAACAACGAAGAAAGACAAAAAGAAGTTTATGGTCCTAAACTTAACCAAAAGTGAAAAGGAAGTAAAAATACTATGTGTTTGTTTTTAAATTTTTATTTTATTTATTTTTTGTTTTTTGGCACCGGGGATTGAACCCAGGGGTTTTTAACCAATGAGCCTGTTTTTTATTTTTTATTTTGAGACAGGGCCTGGCTAAGTTGCTGAGGCTAGCTTTGAACTTGCAATCTTCCTGCCTCAGCCTCTGGAGCCACTGGGATTACAGGCGTGCACCACCTCACTCGGCACAATGTGTAACATCCTTAGAAATCCCTCCAGATATCTTTTGCTCACTTTCATGAGAGTTATAAAACTCCATACTGAAATGTACATACTGCTTTGTGTGATTAATAAAAGCACTTAGTAATGAGGAGGCAAAGGAAAGAAAAAAGGACATTCATATAATACTTGTCTCAAAGGAATTATTTTTGCCCTTGTCAGCTCCGTAGTTCTGTGTGAGGAATAAAGGAAGAGTCACTGGGGTGATCCTAAAGCAAGATGGTTTAGAGCACAGAGTAAATTAAAAGTGACAAAGCTGGGGAAGTATTCTGACGCCACTGTGATCCTACGACTAAGAACTCTTCTTCAGAATGTTTCGGCAATGTTCCTGGAAACCATCACCTCACTTGTTTGCTTAGACCTGAACTAAGCCTTCTCAGAACAACTTGACACATAAATTCTTTTTGCTGAATTTCAAAAGGAGCTTACCTTTCTCTCAAGTTCCTTAGTGATAGCATCCAAAACCACCTTGTGGTGTGCAAATACTAGAAACTTCTCTCTTCCACTTTCCAGGAGGTCCAGGATGTATTCACTGCATTTGATAATGACAAGAAAATAGGTTAAACATAGTAAACACAGATTCTAGTGAGATTAATTAAAGAGACCATATCGATAGCAGGTATTTTCAAGGTACTTGCCTTCCCCAGCTCACCTATTCCCTTGTTTGAGAGGTGACCTCTGCCCATCTCCCTCATACCAAGTCATATGAACAGAAGTAAAATGAGCAGTTGCACTGAAGCCATCTTCTGCCATGTGCAGGAAAAGCTCTATACTTTTATCCATCTCACATACAAAAATAAATTGAAGTATTCATATGCTTCATGGGTCTCTGGCATGTTACTAAAACATTCTTACTAACAGGGGCCATGGAAGATAATTAACTGTTTTCACGTCAATTATCATGAAAGCTGTTACTTTCATGATAACCTGTTTTCTATACAAATTGAAGTGTGTAAAGTAAATGTGAAATACCTAGGTAGTGAGTTCAGGGATTCTTGATAGTACATAAGTTTCTGGAAGCTCAGTACTGAGATATAAGTAGCAATACTCAGTACTGAAATATAAGTAGCCTTTCCTGGGTTCAATCCCTGGTACCAAAAAAAAAAAAAATACAAACAAAACACATACACTTTCTCTCACACATACCACCACCACCACCCCCAATCAAAACAAAACCCCCTTGAAATGCAGTAAAAACTTTTCATTTATTAAGTCTGGGTGGTAGATACATAGGTGTTGTATATTACTTTGTACCCTCGTGTGTTTAAACGTTATACAATTATAAACAATGAGGAAGACAAAAAGAAGTCTCCAGCTCTCTGCCATTTGCATCTCAGATGACAGAGGCCACAGTGATAACTGAATTATTTTCCAAGGCAAAGAAATATGATGGAGAGGATACCACCTGCTTGGTCCTCTTTTAATTTACTTTTCCCCCATCCACTGTTTTTTTTGTTAATATCCTACTTATTTTTTAAGCATGGGCTTAAAGAAAGGCTGCTGCTCCTGGGGAGCTGTATGGTGGGAAGCTTCCTAGTCAGCAGATCCTCTCTAGTCTTCCCCTGGGATCAGCAACCAGAGGGTTCATAACCCAAAGAAAAGGAAAGTCAGCACAAGGGACCACTGCTCATGGCTCTGGGAAAACAAGTTCCCACAGCCACAAGAACACTTGCCCTGCCTGAGGTCCCCAGACAAGGGCATGTCCAGGGCTTTCCTTAAGGAAGGGCAAATCCCAGCAGCTTCCAATTACAAGCAGGTATGGAAGGGTACGACTGTCTCCAAACACCTAAGAATTATTTTCAAATAATATTAAGAAGGACCAAGGTTGGAGTTCAATTTCCTTAACTGATGAACAAACCAAATCTACTTTAATTATTTTCAGAGACATAAAATTTGCCATGATATAAGTAAAAAAGTTTATTGTTATAGCACCAAGAGTCACAGGGCCATGAAATCAACTTGGTGAACCCATAAAAACCTCTGGCCCCAATTTTCCTAATGCCTCTCTCCCTCCACTTCTGACATGCTTATTGCTCTTGCTACAAGTCCCTCGGTTACCAGTCTGGAAATATCTGCTGACCACAACCTAGTCTGTTATACTAAAGATTCTCATTAAAGTGAAAACAGACAACAGAGGAAATTGAGGTTTTTAAAAAAGATTTACAATCTAATTTCCACTAACCAAATAAATGCGTGACTTGGTGTCCCAATGACTTATAGGAGATATACTCTGCATTTTAAAATGTGAATTATTCTACCAGTTTCTTTCTCTCTTTTTATTTATTTATTTTTAGGTACCAGGGATTGAACTCAGGGGCACTCAACCATTGAGCCACATCCCCAGCCTTATTTTGTATTTTATTTAGAGACAGGGTCTCACTGAGTTGCTTAGCGCCTTGCTTTTGCTGAAGCTGGCTTTGAACTTGCAATCCTCTTGCCTCAGCCTCTTGAGATGCTGGGATTACAGGCATGCACCACCAAGTGTGACTTATTCCACCAATTTCACAGGAATACTATAAATATGAAATGAGTTAATAGAGGTAAAATGGTTTGTAAACTATAAAATATTGTACAATTCATCACAGGATTTTTGAAAAAGTATGTACATGGTTTGACCAAAGTAAAAGGTGAGGTGGTAAAATGGCTCAACTTAAATTCTCAGGGAGTGGGGTGGCTGTGGGCCAGGTACCTCAAGAGAGAGGCACTGCAGACTCTGAATTTTGTAGGTCACGGGCAAGGGAGCCAGGCAAAGAACTCACCCCCTTGCCCTCTGTTACTCAGAAGCACATGAGAAATGGCTTGGTGGGGGAAATTCAGATTAGTTTCTGAGAGAGATGCTTCCAGGCCAGAAAAACCACACCTGGAGTTCATGAGTCCTATAACAGTATCATAAATGAAAAGAGCAGTGCCCAGGGGAGAAGAAGAGACAGTCACAGGCTTCCTGTGGGACATCCAGCTCTCAGTGAGGCAGGGACTGTCCCATGGTTAAGGGCAAGGAGGAGGTCTGCAGGCCAGGGGGGTCTGGGGGCTGAATGAAAATGTGGGGTAGGGGAGTGTTTCTCAATTTATCCAGCCATCTCAGTCCCCACAGCCACTCTCGCACCAGTTGACCCACACAAAATCCACTTTCATTGTAATTTAATCACTTGGCCATTATGCTGCCAGAGGGAGGGAGGGATTAAACCAGGCACATCGTTAGAATTGCCTCAAGTTACCCACAGTGAAATTTGAACAATTGAGGCTTGTTTTTTCTTTTCTTAAAGTCAGTAATAATTCTAAGAAAAGAAATTATTACTTCAGCTTTAGTTTAGGCAGACAGAGAAGTAAGTGTGTCAATGACCACTCACCCATATCTTTTTTTTAAAGAGAGAGAGGATTTTTTTAATATTTATTTTTTAGTTTTTCGGTGGACACAACATCTTTATTTTATTTGTATGTGGTGCTGAGATTCGAACCCAG
>NW_026000005.1:33960303-33999471 GCF_001458135.2 Marmota marmota marmota | reverse complement strand
TTTTTTTTTTTTTTTTTTTTTTTTCTTTTTGAGTAATGGGGATTGAATCCAGGGGCACTCAACCACTAAGCCACATCCCCAGCCCTATTTTCTATTTTATTTAGAGATAGGGTTTCATGGAGTTGCTTAGCACCTTGCCTTTGCTGTGGCTGGCTTTGAACTCGTGATCCTCCTGCCTCAGCCTCCTGAGCTGCTGGGATTATAGGCATGCACCACCGCACTGGCTCAAATCTTTTGAACAAACTTTAACCTTTGTCTTTTCCACCCCCCTCCAAATAATGGCTGAAGCCTAATGTCTTTGGTGAAGACCAGAATATCCCCAAAGGCAGCTTCTCCCTCTAATTGTTCTCCTAAAAGCAAGTGACCACAGTTCTCCTAGCAAAAGAAAAACTCTTCCCTTTTACATGTGTGTCAAGTCCACCTTCCCTTTGAGTAGCCTCAGCCTACCTGGGTCAAGACAGGCTCTCTTGGGGACCCCAAGCACAGCCTGCTGAGGCTCAAGTTACAGGGTGACTAATGCTTGTGGGTGATGAGGCCACAGGGGATAAAACTTGTTTTCAAAGCAGTTATAATTCTAATCTTTGATCACTTCTTAGCAATAAAACCATCCTGGCACACTAAAATAATAATCGTTTTAATTTTTATAGACAAAAGGGAGAAAGAAAAGGATAGGTTGACACATGATGACAACTTACATGACACATGGGATTTTAGCTTCAGCTGTTCTGTTGAAGAAGACAATGAGGGCTTCTTTCTGCTGCTGTTTCTGTTGAAAGAAGGTTGAGAGCTTCAAGACCACTCTTGGGGCTCTGGGATAAGCTGACCAACTACTGCTACTCAGCTTTACCAACACTCACCACCAGTCAATGGAGTCAGAGACCCCAGACTCTGACACTGACTTATTTGCTTCCTCTTGGCCAAGTCATAGGAACTGCCTGGGCTCAGGCAGAATCAGCATTACACCTACCCTGTCTTTCTCTGAGAACTGCTGGAGAAACCTAATTAGGCAAGTGTTGAGAGCCACAGCCAAGTCGGAATGGCTCCTGGCATTTTGCCAGAAGTAATGGTTGAGAGGCGAGCCATTAAGATGATGCTGGATTGATTCAATTGTATATTAGACCTTTACTGTCTGGTAATAGGGTGGGCTCTTGCTGCCTCTGGCGCCCACTACTTTGGAGTTCCCTTTGAGTTCTCCCGGGGTTCCGAGAGTGAGTGCGTGCGCAGCCTGGATTTGAACATACAAGTGCTTTGTGGCGGCTCGGTGATTTGTGCCCAGCCAGACTTCGGCAGACAAGGAACATAAAAGATCTTCTGAAAGGCATTTCAGGTGGTGCTTCACACGCATTAGACTCATGGGATCCACTGAGATGTGGCTGTGGCCACTCACATCTATTTCCTGTAGCACAGTGACAACTTATGTGTGGTGTTTGCCCAGCTTGTTTTCTTCTGTCAAATGGTGTCTGTGCCCCACTGACCAGGCTCACCTCTGTCCAAGACTTACTGAAATCACTTCATCTGGCTTTGACTGTTCTAATATCATTTCAAAACCAATACTCATGTGTTTTCAGCCTGCCTTCTAAAGAAGGGACTTCACTACCTGGGAGAAGAAACCATGTTCTCTATGGTTTGTATCTAAATTAGTCCCACTAAAAAGTACCATATATATAAAGAATGCTAACGCTGGAGACACTCAGCTACGATCACTCTGACCTCCCAGCAATGCTCCTCCACCACTGGTAATGCAGTGCTGTGGTCCTATTTAGTGAAGTACTATTCAAAAGAGTAACTGAAAATAACTTAAAGGCCCAACTAAAACAATCGACAAAACTATAGTATTGCTATCTGAGAAAACACAATACAGTCTTTAAATACTATATTTTAGCTGACATGGGATTATGCATGCCTATAATCTCAGTGACTTGGGAGGTTAAGGCCACAAGATGAAAACTGCAAGTTTAATGCCAGCCTGGGCAACTTTGCCAGGCTGTCTTAAAGAATTAAAAAAAAAAAAAAAATCTCCATACTGCTTTCCATATTGGCTACACAATTTGCAGTCCCACCAGCAATGTATGAGTGTACCTTTTTCCCCACATCCTCACCAATATTTATTGTTGTGTGTCTTCATAATAGCTGCCATTCTGACTGGAGTGAAATGATATCTTAGAGTAGTTTTGAATTGCATTTCTCTAATTGCTAGAGTGATGAACATTTTTTCATATATTTGTTGATTGATTGTATATCCTCTTCTGAGAAGTGTCTGTTCAGGTCCTTAGCCCATTTGTTGAGTGGGTTATTTGTTTTTTTGGTGCTTAGCTTTTTCAGTTCTTTATATATATACACTAGAGATTAGTGCTCTTTCTGATGTGTGAGGGATAAAAATTTGCTCTCAGGATGTAGAAAGCAGTATGGAGATTCCTTGGAAATCTGGGAATGGAACCACCACCATTTGACCCAGCTATCCCTCTCCTCGATCTATTCCCAAAGGACTTAAAAACAGCATACTACAGAGAGACAGCCATATCAATGTTTATAGCAGCACAATTCACAATAGCTAAACTGTGGAGCCAACCTAGATGCCCTTCAGTGGATGAATGGATTAAAAAATGCAAAAAAATGTGCATATATACACAATGGAATTTTATTCAGCAATAAAAGAATAAATCATGGCATTTGCAGGTAAAAGGATGGTTTGGAGAAGATAATGCTAAGTGAAGTTAGCCAATCCAAAAAAAAAAAATGCCAAATGTTTTCTCTGATATAAGGAGGCTGACTCATAGTGGGGTAGGGAGGGGGAGCATGGGAGGAAAAGATAATTCTAGATAGGGAAGAGGGGTGGGAGGGAAAGGGAGGGGGCAGGGGACTAGCAAGAACAGTGGAATGTGATAGATATCATTATCCAAAGTACATGTATGAACATACGAATTGGTGTCATCATATTTTATATACAACCAGAGATATGTAAAATTGTGCTATATATGTGTAATATGAATTGTAATGCATTCCGCTATAATTTTTTTTAATCAATAAAAAATTAAATTAATTAATTAATTAAATAAAAAGGGCTGGGGATATAGCTCAGTTGTAGAGTGCCCCTGGTTTCAATCAAAAGTATTATACATACACATACACACACACACACACACACACACACACACACGAAAAAAACCAATAACAACAAAACTGTTTTAAAAAGAACACTTAACAATATGGAAAAGTCTTCCTGGCAGCTTTGTAACTTGTTTTTCTTCCCACTTGATGGGTGTTTGTATGATCTGAATCTGCTTTTAAAATACATATACATATATGTATATGAATATATATACATATATGTATATATACATATGCATATGTATATGTACATATACATATATACACATACATATATGTATATGTACATATACATATATCATTATCCAAAGTACATGTATGAAGATATGAATTGGTGTCAACATATGTATATGTATATATGTATATGTACATGTACATATATATGTTTATGTACATATGTATATGTTTATGTACATATACATATATGTATATATATTACTTACTACATAAATAATGTATCATATATATTTGGTTTATTTATAGGTATACACAAATATATTCTGTGACTACTTATATATAGGTATATATGAATGTATTTTAAACAAAATATACATATTATAGAAAAATATCCAAATGCTAAAATTATGTAATAAAAAAAGATGTTTTATGGTACAGCAATAAAACAATAACATTTATGCACTACTTATTATGGGCCAGACAGTGTTCCAAGATATATAAGTGCATTAACTCATTAATAATCAACATTGCTATGAGGAAGGTACTATTGTCCCCATCCGCAGAGATGAAGGGAATTGAAGCAAAATGTTGAGTGATCTTGTCACACTACTACTAAAAACTGGGTAAGTGCTTGATCACTGAGTGACATTCTCAGCCCTATCCTATTGCATTTTAAATGTGGGAGAAATCAATAGCTTTAGCTTATAAAAAAAAAATCACCAACCTTCATTAATAATCTCACTTCTTTTGCTGGTTACGGGACAGAATATTTTAAATAATCTGAATTCTTTGTTCCTGCCTCCTAGACTTTTATTAAATTAGATCCACTGGAGTTCTCAAATTATTTTTCTGTGTTGGAAATTTGAATGGATTGCCAAATGACAAGGGTGAACAGATATTGTCACCAGGAAGTCTGCATTGACTTGCTCTATTGTTCTGCTTCTGGACTTGCTGCTCAAAAAATGGCTTTAGACTAAGAATGATTACAGTCAGCTTTCCTCAGCTTGTGAAGTAATATCTATTATTTCAGCTGAAAAATGAGAAAAGGCTTTCATTATAGCATTGTATTTTATAAATTGGCAACTTCACCTTGGCTTCTGTGACTTGAAGCATTTTTTTTTTTTTTTAATGTCCTCCTCCAGATGGAAAAGTGTGAAGAACAAAAAATTAACTCCTGACAGGCTGTTCAGCGGGGCTCAGCGGAACCCGCACCACAAGCAAAGCTGCAGGGAAATAGGGCTAAAAAAAGTATTGACAAGAACCAGTGTGTGGGGTACTCAGTAGAGGACAGAGGCTTGACCCAATCAAGAAAACATCATTACCCATTTTAACTCTTTGAACTTGGTTGGGATTTCACAGCTGGCCAGGATTCGGAAGGGATGTCTGTAGTCATCTAGTCTAACCAGCCAATGCTGGCTCTGGTTTCTGAAGGAAGCAAGGGTGATGCTCCTGCTTGGATTCATGGCTTACAACTGCACCATGTCAGTGGCTTTAGAAGTAGAAAGGTTTTGAAGGTCCAAAGCAGAAAGCACACCAAATTCACTTTCTACTCAGATCTATTACAAAAATGAACTTATATTAAAGAGCACCAAGATTTCAAGGACTTACTATCAAAAAGAATTTAGTATCTAATTTCAGTAATACACTGAAGATAATGTGCACCAACTCAATTTTTATCTTTCAGACATAGGCAATTTGTCTAAGACTCCAGGGAAGCAGACTGCAATTCTCAAGTGCTGGATTGAGAAGAGCTCTGGGCTCTCTCTCAGCTGCAGTCTTAAAACATTACACTCTAATTTGGGCTTTATTTTCATAATCTGCAAAACAAAGTTAAGACTCCAGGGAGTTTTTAAGACAAAGATGACAATCACACAATCGGCAGGACCCTGAGCAATTGGTTCTTATGTTCTTCCCAGCACCAAGGCAGGTTGTGGCTCCCCTTCCTAGATACAAAAATATTAAAACATCCCCCTAAATTTAAGGGACCAAAAGCTGTAAAACATCCAACATTCTTCATTTTCATGGATTAACTTAATTTCATATTACCAATAAACTCTAATATTAAACTTTCAGGCTGCATCTGAAATCTTTTTTTTTTTTTAAATGTTTTTCAGTTGTTGATGGACCTTTATTTTTTATTTATTTATATGCAGTGCTGAGAACCAAACCCAGTGCCTCACACATGCTAGGCAAGTGCTCTACCACTGAGCCACAGTCCCAGCCCAAATATTCAGATCTTTGCATTTAAAAGTAGTTCATTCCTGAATTTTTTTCCCATGAATATATTTACTGTGAGAGCTGGGTGTGGCAGCACATGCCTATAATCCCAGTGACTCTGGAGTCTGAGGCAGAAGGATTGCAAATTTCAGGCCAGCCTGGACAACTTAGGGAGGCCCTAATCAACTTAGCAAGACTCTGTCTCAAAATAAAAAATAAAAAGAACTGGGGATGTAGCTCAGTGATAAAAGTAGGAAAAAATTTATTATTATTATTATATAAGAGAAAAAATGAGAAAAAAATTCCACTTATTACATTTTTCTTGTTTTCTTTCTTTGTTTTTGCAGTGTTAGGGATTGAATCCTGGGCTTCATGCATACCAGGCAAGCACTCTACTACTGACCTACATTCCCAGCCCTCATTCACTGAATTTTTATCTCAACCAGGAAAGGACTACCAAGATTGATTTTAGCAACAGAGCACCTATTTCTACTGAAATGTAATTTTTTCGGGGGGTACCACAGCTCAAACTCAAAGGCACTCAACCACTGAGCCACATCCCCAGCCCTATTTTATATTTTAGAGACAGGATCTCACTGAGTTGCTTAGCACCTTGTTGCTGAGCTGGCTTTGAACTCGTAATCCTCCTGCCTCAGCCTCCCGAGCTGCTGGGATTATACTGAAGTGTAATTTGAGAACACGGTTCTGTATGTCCACATCAGTACTTCTGAACTTTGAAAACTTCACAGCAAAGAGATTATGCTTGCTCATTTCCTTGGGACTATCCAGATTATCATATGTAACACAACGTAAATTAAATAGTGTAACAATTTACCAGTGCATCTTCTATACTATCCTGTTTCTTAAAAGTTACCAGTTATCTTTGCTCACCACCAGATAAATAACAGTAAAAACATTGCACATTTTATCTGCTGTCATTCTAATTTACTTTGTAATATCTCAGAAGGCTGAGATCTCATTTGTATCTAAGTTTCTTCATATGGAGCAATATCAAACCCAAGTAATGCTTTGTGATTATGTCAAAAATTATAAATTATTGTTACTTTCTTGCCAATGAAAACTACAAAGTTTTATCCGAAGAGGACAAAAATGAAAGTAGTATAGATAAATTCATAGCACTTAGTAGAGTGTAACACTGAAGACAAAATAAAAGTATATTGAGGGCTGGGATGTAGCTCAAGCGGTAGCGCGCTTGCCTGGCATGCGCGCGGTGCTGGGTTCGAATCTCAGCACCACATACAAATAAAATAAAGATGTTGTGTCCACCGAAAAACTAAAAAATAAATATTAAAAAAATCCTCTCTCTCTTTAAAAAAAAGAAAAAAAGTATATTGAAAAGATAGAACACCACAGTGGGAAGAGCCCTAAATCACTGGGGTAAAAGCCAGTTCCAGCCTTGCTGCTGCCATGGAACAGCCATGAGACCCCAGGGGGCAAACTGCAATCTCTGTGAGCCTGTTTTCCTTCTCTGAAAAATGGGGATGCCAGATTCCTGCCTACCATAAATAGCTATATCTAAGTAGGATTCAAAAGGTTTAAAGGCTTAGCCAGTGTGGTAGCACACTCCTGTATCCTAGCTAGCTACCTGGGAGGCTGAGGCAGAGGAATCACAAGTTCAAGCCCAATCTGGGTAATTTGATCAGATCTTGTCTTGAAATAAAATTTAAGAAGGGCTGGGAATGTAGTTCAATGGTAGAACACTTGCCAGTATGTGCAAGGTCCTCGGTTCAATCCCTAGTACCTCCCACCACACACACACACACACACACACACACACACACACACACACACACATACACATACAGGTTCAGAGGGTTTGAAAACTCTGTTTTGTTATATAAATGTCCATTTGTTATTCTGACTAACACAAACCAAAGGGAAGAGCTAGAGGGTTAACATGTATCAAACACATGTAGGACAAATTTTCTAACAACTGTTACAATACCGTGGCACTCTCAAAATACACTAAGAGTGAATTTCAATTTTCTTTAAGGTATTCAAAATTTTTTATATCAGCTTCAGCTCTCCGAGGTTGGAAAAGCCCAAGTAGTCCCAGCCCTAGGACATCTGGGGATAGAGACCAGGTTAGACTGCTCACAGGACAGGAGCAAAAGGCAGAGATCCCTCTTTGTTCAAGGAACTTCAAGTGATAGATGAACCCCAGATAAGAAAAATAAGAAAAAGAAAGGAAAAGGAAAAAGCCATTCTGCCACTGCCCTAGAGTTATTTGTATGACCACAGGTTAACAGCAATCCACACAAATATAAAACCACAAATTAATAAGAGATTTTCAAAAGAGATCAGGTAGGCTGAGAAATAAACTGGCTGGCTCTTCCTGCCCAGGGAAGTGGAAAAGGTGCTGGAAAGGCAAGTTCAGAGAACTCAGGGTCATGTGCACAGAACATTTTACAAAAAGGAACCCCCGTGGACATGTCTGTTTCCACATCCTTCACCAGCCCCACACTCACAGTCTGGCCCTGGGTCATTTCCATGGCTGCAGCATCCAGGGTGGCTCTGGCCCTGGCACTCATCCGTCCTGGGGAGACCACCACCGTCTTGCGCTGTTTGGCTGGCAGCTGGGAAAGGACGTCAGACTTGAGGCGTCGCAGCATGACCGCTTCTTCCAGCAAGAGCTTCAGCTCTCCGAGGTTGGAAGAGCCGGAGTAGTCCCAACCCCAGGACATCTGGGGATAGAGACCAGGACAGACTGCTCACAGGCCAGGGGCAAAAGGCAGGAATCCCTCTTTGTTCAAAGAACTTCAAGTGATAGATGAACTCCCAGATAGGAAAAAGAAAGGAAAAGGAAAAAGCCATTCCACAACCTGGCACTAACCCTGCCAGCTCCAAATGCAAAAAGTCCAACAACTTGTGCTTGTTTTATTAAAAGACAGAAAACTCTGCTTATCAGACTATTACTGTATATTAAGTAGAGTCATAAATCTTACCCAAGGGTTCCCCTTCAGAATTCACTGTACAATGTAATAAACAATGTCAGTAATATCTGTATTTGAGACTTAGAAGGATTTAAAAACTACTATTTCTCAATATCAGTTTCAGCACCCAACCAAGTACAACACAGTTAATGCAACTGCGGTCTTGCTGTGGGCGGTAGAGGCTGAAGCTTGGCAAGAGGGGCCAGAACACAGGCTTGTGCCAGGCTGGCTGAAACCAGAGGGTTCTGGGGGTCCTACAAAGTCCTTCACAAACATGATTTCCTCATTTTGTAGCTCCAAGGAGGCAGTGAACTCAAATGTCTATGCCTTCTCACATGGCTAGGGAAGTTAGCAATTAAAATAAAAACCTGGGAGTAATTCAGCAGAACACTTGCCTAGCATGCATAAGGCTCTGGGTTCAATTCCCAGCAATGCAAAAAAACAAAACAAAAACCAATCAATAATAAAATAAGAGACCCTATCCACCACTACAATATTGCTGGAGACAGGGTTGATTTCCACAGACTTTGCACAACTCTGGTGAGCCAGTATGTCTGCTGCTTTGCATTGCTAGGTGCTCCATCCCCTCCAGCTCCACATGCCCTGGACTGTGAGCTGCCAGAAGATAGGAGATAGGCTTGCTAGCTTCACATGGCCCACGGGTCTACCATAACAGTGGAGACAGGGTAGGATCCTGTAGATCTATATTAAATAGAGAATAAAGAAATAAATGAATCAAAGCTGTTTCTTGGGCTGGGATTGTAGCTCAGTGGTAGAGCACTTGCCTAAACGTGTCAGGCACTGAGTTTGATTCTTAGCACCACATAAAAATAAATAAATTAATTCAATAAAGATATTTCTAAAAGCTGTTTCTTCTTAAAACAAACAAACAAACAAAATAACACCTCGAAATTGCACTTGGGATGTAGTCCAGTGGTACAGTGTTTACCTAGCATATGTGAGACATATATGTGAGACATATAAGGCCCAGGGTTCAGCCACAAAAGAAACAAACAAACAAATAAAAAAGCAAAAAACTTCACCCCTCTGAAATCAACTGAAAGTTCTCAGCAAATACCTGAGACAGCCAGGAGATAGCAAATGAGCTCAGCGTGGGTATTCCCTTCTTAATGCAAGAAGCTGGAGGGGGCAGGGGTGGGGGGGAAGCAGTCTGCCTTTTGAGCTGCATTTAAAAAAAAATGTTGTGACCAGGTGGATATCATAATTAATTTGGGTATTATGCTCCTAAGTTTAATGTTGTTACCTCTTAATTTTGCAGGTTAAAATCCCAAATATTAAAGATTTAAAATTGGACTTTGGAATAATCATAATCCAACAAGCTCTTACTGAAAACTTACTCAGACACTGGGCTGGATAAAAGGAAGCATGAAGAGACTCTGCGGTAGGGCTGGGATGAGAGCAGAGGAGGGAATGGGAGTGGTCAAGGATGATGCCTGTTTCAGATGTGAGAAACTGGGAGGGGCAGGCTTGAAAATGAGAACCCAGGAAAGGAGAGTCTAGAGAGTAGAGATGACAAATTCTACCTTCAGCTCCTTCCATCATCAGCTACAGACCTATCTAGACAAAGGAGAGATCTTAAGAAGTCGAATATTTGCAAACAGGATGTCAGTACAAATCACACATGAAAACTCTACACAATCTAATCTGGATTAATCCATGGGCAAACTGAGTTGCAGAGTTTGTTAAAGAAGTGTATGGTTTTTGTTTTCTGCTCATTGTTGTCCACGCTGATCTCAAACTCCTGGGTTCAAGCAATCCTTCTCCTTCAGTCTTCTAAGACGCTGGACTATGAGTGTGTACTATCACAC
Organism: Marmota marmota marmota; assembly: GCF_001458135.2. Lineage (NCBI taxonomy): Eukaryota > Metazoa > Chordata > Mammalia > Rodentia > Sciuridae > Marmota > Marmota marmota. The sequence goes on along the minus strand of NW_026000005.1, from coordinate 33,989,186 downwards.
CTAGCAAAAGTATATGACTTTTAAATATATTTAACAATTTGAGAAATTTCCTGCCTCAACAACCAGCTTTGCAATTAACTTTTCAAACCACTACAATTTACATTTTAAGTAGTTTGCATGTAAATGGATATTTTCTAAGTATCTGAGTTTTTTTCCCTTAAAAAATAGTTTAAAAATATAGCAAACAGCCAGGCATGGTTTTGTGCATGCCCCGGCAACTTAGTGAGACCCTGTCTCAAAAGAAAAAAAAAGATCTGGGGGATGTGGCTCAATGGCTAATCAGCCCTGGGTTCAATTCCTGGTACCAAAATAAAATAATAATAAAAATATAACAAATAATCATGAATTTGCATAGCAGGGATTTGCCCTCATAGATGGCTGATGAGTAGCTATAACCATTTCTCTAAGTATCAGTGTCACTGATGCAAATAGGGGTTCAGTGTATTTTGATTTGATCACAAAGCAAGAATCACTCAGGTCTGAAAAAATGTGAATTCATAAATGGAGATATTGACTGCAATGCATTTCTGTTTACAAGGCTGCCCTTTACATTTCTGGAGAATTGCAGCAGCTGTGTCCAGGTACTTGCTCCACTGACTGTATTCATAGAACCAATCTTAGGTCAGAGGCTTCGGCCTACTGACCAGGCAGTGATGCACTGAGTCACCACTTATGGGCAAAGGCTCGCTGAGAAAGGTCCTTACAAGGCATCTTGGGATCACACTTCCACTCTACCTGCTCAAAGGTTCTCCTTCACCTTTCTGCACAGATAGGATTTTTCTTTTACTTCATATTCCTCCCATGCCAAGCAACCTTGCCACCTTATATACTTTATTGCCTCTGCCTAGGGCTTCAGCTGTAACCCACCTTAGTGCCCTCCTCTGGAGCTAACTTCTGGCATGGACTTTCCTTCTATAATCCCAGCACCATGCCTTGTGCAGGAGCTATTAACTAAGGCCAGACCTGCTGGTTCTCAGAGCTCCACACACCTGCACATTAGCTGGTGGTCTTTTTCCTAGAGAACACTGACTTGGAATCACCACAAACATTGAAACTAGGAGATATTAATTTCATTTCATCTTGCCCTTGAGAATACTCCAAGGTTGAGGTAGGGGGTAAACATGAACTAAAATCATGATCCATTCCCTGATCCCTTTTCCTCAGTTCACTTATACCACTGCCAAAGAAAGGAATAGAGATTAGATGTAGAGCCTGGTGGTAGAGCGCTTGTCTAGCATATGCAAAACCCTGGGTTCAATACTCAATACCACCAGAAAGAAAAGTAGGGCCTGGGGATGTATCTCAATGGTAGAGCACATGTGTGCAAGGCCCTAGTCTGATCCCCACCACCAGGGAGGGGGGAGGGAGGGAGAGAGAGGAGGAACAGAAAGGTAAGTGTCAGAATCAGGACAAGGGATGGGTGGGCTCAGAGGAAAGAAAGAACAAATACCTGCTTGGCATCACAGTAGCGAAGTCCAAAGGCATGAAACTGAGGGAAGAAAGTTGGCTTGACTGCAATGATCTGTGTGTAGAGCTCTGCAGGCCGGGACATGGCTGGTGTGCCTGACAGTAAGATCACCCTCTTGGCAACCTAGAAGACAAACAGCCAAAGGTGCCCTGAATACAGGGAGAAGAACACAGGGAGCATCCAAAATGCCCGTGAGGCAGGAGCTAGATGCCATAAGAAATAGCAAAACCTCCTGGCATTCAGCCTGACCACCTTCCTGGCCTCTCACTGCTGGCAGTTCTCAAGTTCAGACATCACAGAAACAAGGGTAGATCTAGATTCCAAAGATACTCAATACCAGCCTTACTATAGACCTTCACGTGGTGGACAAACTGGGGTCTCTATGCAGGGCACTATGAGCCGCGAGGACCTAATGGAGATGCTGATATGGTAAGACGTCTTCTCCTTTTCTTAAATCCTTCCTGACTGCCATCACAGCACTTAACATTTTCTTTTCCATCTCTCCAACTAGATGGAAAGCTCCTTGAGGTAAAGGACTAGGCTGGGTTCTATTTCCTGTAGCATTTGGTGCCTGGCACAAAGTTAAATAATCAGGAAGTAGTCACTGAATGCCGAGAAAAATTCAGAAGGAAGCTAGTTAGTGTCACAAGGAACATGGAGTAAACATAAAGAATACAGCACTGGAACCAGAAGTGGGAAAGAGCGACAGGTCTGAACTTCTGAATAGATTTCTGACATTCAAGTAGAATTTACTATAAGATAATGACACTGCTATGACCTGAAGGAAGTGACAGAGATTGCCTGTGTATATAGCCTCTATTTGATGTTCTTTAAATGGAAAAAAAGGACTTCCCCATCTTCACCTTGGTTCAAGCCTAGAGGTCTCTGACTCCAGCTCATTTTGCAGTTAATAGGGACTTTAAATGGCAGCACCCAGATCCACATTCCTTAATTCAGCCCAGGTCTGCAGCAGCCTGGTCAGCAGTGGGCAGGATGGAAATAGTCAATTTTAATGATGTTCTCCACTACCCTAACAGAGACCTGTCCCCAAGGAGATCAGACCCAAATCCTGCACCTCTTGTAAAAAGAAGAGAAAGAGGTTGAGACTGAAAAAGTTCCGGCTCTGTTGGAACTTAATATCACCACAAATTACTGAAGAGAAAATTCACTTCAGCTCTGGGAAGGGACCCTACCTGGAGTTCAGTTGTCTAGAAACAGCTTGTTAACCACTGTAACCTTGAGCTAATGACAGTAATATAAGGCAATCGCATTGAGTAAATCTCCTCGAGGAGGAAATTAGTTTTTTAAATGGATACACTGCCTCAGGAAAATAAATAAAGGTGTAGCAATGGGAAGAAAAATGATTCCTTATAAATATACAATATATACAATTCTAAAAATGCACTTTTGCCCTCTTAGCCACTGCCAATACTAATTTCATTTTGAAGGGGCAGCTATGCATTTCACCAGCTATAATTTTCCACAGTTCAATTACTTGGGTCTTCTAATTTCCTGTAAGGTTTAATGCAAACTAATTAAAATAACAATGAGCTTCCTCAATGAAGTCTGTTGCATCTCTCACCCTGGCTTAAAACCATTTCAATGAAAGGGACAAGATGAAAAGGTTCTATAGATAAGAGAAGATCTGCCAGGTCCCAAACCCACTCCCCGTGTGGCTGTGCTTGCCCAGGACGGAGCCTGGGCCAAACCAGCTCGGGCTCCAGGGTCTCCTGCTGGATATTTATAGGCTGTTAATATAATACTGAGTCACTTCTCTCATATACATCCCAGACCAGAGTGACAGGAGCTGTGCAAATGGATGTTGGGGGGTGTTAAAAAGCACAAACAACAGTACAGATAGAGAAAAAGGCTGGCTCTGAAAAGAAAGCTGCACAGCATCTAATCTGATTGACTGAGCCTGTTCCCTGCTCAGTCCCAAAACGTTCAATTTATCGTCACTGTCATTTGTAACGCCTTTAATCTATACCCAGCTGCAAATGATTTATATGATTTATGTTTCCATCTCAGAGAACTTCCAAGCTAGGAAAATATAAATGCATAAAGCCAGATAAATCAACACTAACCTGAACACGACAGTTAACCAGCCTGGCTAAGGAAAAGTGGCACCCAAGAAAGCTCCAATGGAACAATGGGAAAAAATAATCTGCTTGGTGTGATTCATGAGCAGACACTGTTGGGGGCAGATAACCTTCAAAGATAGGCTTGGTTTCTTCCTGAGCTGGGTGTGGGAAAGTCCTGCAGAATAGGTTGCTAGCAGGATAGTAGGTCAAATTAACCAAGAGAATCCTATGTGGTTATTCAAATAGATAACCTTTACGTAGGTTTTAAAATATGAGCCCAGAGAATGTTCTACTGCAGAGAAAGGAGATGAAGTTGTTTTAAACAAGTTCATACAAGAAGCAGTTTCAAAATGTTTCATCACTTTTCATTGTTATCTCTCTTTTTTTTAATTCCAACTGAGCCAATAATTTGTTTGCAGAATTATTCTGATTGGCTATAACTTCCTTTACCAAGACCTAGGCCAGAAATAAAATCATGTTCCACAAAGCTCAGTCTCATTCTTTTATCCAGTATTACTCCTAATAGTCCTCTAAATAAAGTTTATGCAATAATCTCAATTTAGAAATAAGACAAAAAAAAAAAAAGACAGGTAACATCAAAGAGTAGACCACATCCAGACTACCCAATTGTCCAACACTCATAAACCCTGACATGGCAGGGACAATGAAGCTATTAAACTAGTACAGAAGTCATTATGCAATCTTCAAAAATAAGGACAGTGGCAAACACAGCTTAGAGCAATTGACCAAAAGCACCCAGATCAAAAACAAATTTAGGGGCTGGGAATATAGCTCAGTTGGCAGAGTGCTTGCTTTGCATGTACAATGCCCTAGGTTTAATCCCCAGCATCACAAAACACAACAACAACAAAACAAAAACAAAAACACAACATCAACAAATGCAAGATCAGAGTGACCCCTCTCCCAAGGCTTGAGGACAGAGGAAAGACCCTTAAGCAGATAAACCCAGAGATGAGAATTTGGGAAGGGGACTGAGGTTCTGTGCTTCATTTTGCCCCCAGGCATCGTTTTCCCAGGACAAATGAGACCAAACCAAGACAAACAGCATAATTATGGCCACTGCTGCCCAAAGCCATCCCCAGTACCAGCCAAAGGCCACTTAACACTCAGTGATACCTAGTGAATGGCCTTTTTGAGCCTCTGATTAGGTCAGCATATTTTATGTAGGTGAAATGATTCCTCTAGGTCCTCACCTGTGTTCCAAAAACTCTGAAAGGTACTGACATGACTAGACTGATCTGCATGATAATAGGGCTTTCAAGCTACACAACAGCATTTCGGCTACCAACGAAATTGTGATGCCACAGTTCAGGCAGTCCTTGGGTTAGAACAGACAGAATGAAGACGATTACAGGCGTATTGATTCAAAATACCAATATGCTATAATGAGAATACAGCAAATGGTGTAATTCTAGCTGATTAAAGTCATGCCATCATGAGCTTCAAGGCTTGCAAACCACTCGTGGACAGGTATTAAGAGAGCATGCATGTGAAAATTAAATACTAAGGTGGATTTTTTTACTCTAGAAAACAGTCTATTTCTGTAAGTATCAGATGCCAATAATTTCCTTTTAAGTCTGACTCTGTAATGAACTTGAGAATAAACCAGAATGGCTACGCCCAGGGGCTTCACTTGTAGACTTGACACAACAGGGGAAAAAAACACAACCAGCCAGCTGATGGCCCTCTCCCCTCTGGCCTGAAGAAAGCACAGAGCCATCTCTTCCAGATGCAGGGAACTGAATTTTCTAGTGCCTGCTTCTGTATCATTGAGAAGATGGTCAGTCACTGCAGCATTGCAAGAGCTATGATTTAGCTACAAATCCATCAAAAGGGAAGAGATTCATATTTGATGGATTTATACAATAATTCTATTTGTAAGAAAAGAGGGAGAATCTTTTGGAATGATAAAGAATGATTTTCAAGATACATTATTAAGGAAAAAAAGGCAGGTTTAGAGCAGTGGTGGTAGGACACTCTGAGGGAGAAAGGAAACATGCGCACCCACACTGTGTAGGTGTGGGCTAGTCCACAGAAGAAAACTGGAAATTGAGTGCCTACGGCTGCTTGGGGAGAGGGATGAGACAGGATCCTGAGGTAGAGGAAAGATGTAGTTTTGTACTACAGTGTAAAGATGTAGTTTTCCTTCCTTTCACACATTTGAACAAAACATTTATTTGAACTACTCTAATAAAAAAGGAAAAAGAAAAGCCTGAGCCTTTTAGCCAATCTCTCATTAACTTATCATTAGAGATATAAAAAGCACTCTACTCACAGGAAAGAGAAACCGTATTTATTAGGAAAGGATGGTGGGATTCCAGGGGACTTTTCTCTTTAAAAATTATAATTTTGTTATTATAGTGGTTTAATAGCAACAACAACATATAGTATAAACAAAACCAATTACTAACAAAAAACCCAAGCACATACACTAGATGCTCAAAAGAGAGATGATAATCCTCAGAGCTGGTGTCCGGTGGGGGAAGAGGGTCCTGATAGAGGTTGAATGGGAATGAGAAGGGTTCTGCCCGGCCAGGCTGGACTCAGAGGCTCCACCAGAAGGTACAATGAGAACCAAGAAATCCTGCTTATAGGAATTTGTCCTGATATGATAAGCAGCCAACTACATACAGATGGATGATGTTCACTGCTCAATTATTTGTATCAACAAAGAAGGATAAGGATCAAGGCCTGACGCTAAAGGTTAACCTCCAGGGTGTTTTACACAATGGCATGCTCTACATCACTAAAAACTTCCATCTTGCCCTACAATTGGCATGTCAGAAAAATAACCAATTGTTAACAGTGGTTTTCAAGTTTTAATTTTGTCGTTTAGAGTTTTTTGTTTTACCTACTTTCATAGTTTACATATACTGTATACTTACTTATAGACTAAGCCACTTGGTTTAGTATTAGTAACTCAGGCAAACAATGCTGTGGGGGAAGAAAGAGGTCCTCTTTCCCATGGGACAAGGATACCAGTTTCTTATGAGCTAACAACATGACCTCTATATGCTGAATGCTGACCACTTACAAAATTCACATTTCTGGTACAATCTAGTTCTGCTATCTCACAGGCTATAAGATAATATGAAACACATGTGCTGAAAATATTTTATGATATTCATAATCAGAATATAGATTTTGGTTTAGTTTGAGTACTAGGGATTGAACCCAGGGACACTTAACCATTGAGCCACATCCCCAGCACTTTTTATATTTTATTTTGAGACAGGGTCTTGCTAAGTTGCTTAGGGCTTTGATAAGTTGCTGAGGCTGGCTTTGAACTTGCAATCCTCCTGCCTCAGCCTCCCTAGTCACTGGGATTACAGGCCCATAATATAGTTCTGAAAGATGTACTTTTAGAAAACAATCGAGTGACATTCAATTGGCCCATTAGGTGGCTTTTCAAAGACATACTTTGCTTCTTACCAACTATCTCCTTATTCCCAAAGCATTCAGACTCATTTCCTTAAAACATTTAGATCAGCGATTCTCAATGGGTTTGGGAAGCGGCTGGCTGGTAGGAAACATCTGGAGACAATGTTAGTTATCAAAGCTGGAAGTCCTACTGGCAGCTAGTGTGCAGAGGCCAAGGATGCTGCAGACATCCTACCATGCACAGAATGGCCAAAGAATCATCCAACCCAAAATACCAATAGCACCAAGGTTGAGCAACCTCTGATCTAGATTAAAATATAGCAAAGAGAGAGCAAAAGGTTTAGTGAACAGAATTACAAGGGAAGCCCTGCCCAACTCCTTCACCCCAATCCTTTCATTGTCCAGCACTATATGAAGTCAATATTACTTCAAGACACCTTCATGGACAGCAGGCCATGTTCATAGCTCCTACTTTAAAATATTAATTCACCCACGACCTGAAGCAAATGTAGAGTAATGTGTTCTTGTCAGCAGTTTAAAGATTTGTTTTAAATATGTCACTTTGAAATATACTCAAGATATTAAAGATGTATGTGTTCCAAAGGCCTGGCTCAGCAGCACATATTTCAGAACCTACTACATAGTTCTGAGTGCCCAACCAGACAATGGCTACATTAACAAGGCCTGCTAAGATGTTTTCATATTACAATTTTAATGATATGATCTATCTACTGTGCAATCCTTTTGTCATCAGAGGTACAGATTTAATTTTAGCTTTGTCTATAATTCTGGAACCACGGCACTAAGACCTATTAACATATTTATAAGTTAAACATATCAAAGCCTCTCCAAAGACAGAAAGACATTTCATTTATGTGTCCATAAATGGCTATCAACATATAAATATTTATAGGTATAGCAGCAGAGAATCAAGCCTTTTAAAGTAAAAAACTTTTATTTTTAGGTTTGTAGCATATGACATAACTCTGCCTTGGAAGATGTATCTTATCACCTGTTATTCCTTAATAAAATTAAAACTTTAAATGAGTAGACATTCATGTTCCGTTTTTGGGGTGGTGGTATTACAGTTTAGATATGAGGTGTTGCCCAAAAGCTTGTGTGTGAGACAATGTAAGAATGCTCAGAGGCAAAATTAGTCAAGATTATTAAATCTATTGACCTAGTCGGTGGATTAACTCACTGATATGGATTAACTGGGTAGTCAATGAAGGCAGGTAGGGTGTGGCTGGAGAAAAGGTCACTGGCAATGTGTCTTTGGGTTTTACATTTTGTTCCTGGTGAGCAGAGCTCTCTCTGCTTCCTGGTTGCCATTTCCTGAGCGGCTTTCCTCCACCATGCCCTTCCGCTATGATCCTTTGTTTCACCTCGAGCCCAGAGCCATGGAGTCCACCAACCATGGACTTCATTAACCTCTGAAAACATGAGCCAACACAAACTTTTCCTCTGCCAAGTTATTCTTGTCAGGTGTTTTGGTCACAGCGACACAAAGCTAGCTAAACAGGTGGGAAAATTAAATTAATTGTCAAATGCTAAATTTCAGTAACAGCAAATCTGTTTCGCTTAGTTTAGGCAAAACTGGAAGCTCTTTTTAGGCACTAAAAGCTGCAGTTTCAAAACACTGGGGTGACACAAAGACTGCCTAAATAGAATGCAGGATAAACTTGAACTTCTGTTGGCTCTACATCAGCTAAAGTGGGTTCCTCCAAAGCCACTGTGAGACTTCTAACTTGCATGAGAGAAAATGCTACTTTCATAATCCATCTTCACATGAGGAAAAAAACTTACCCTAAAGAAATTTGGTGCCTACCCGCTCCGTGAGGGGTAGGGACCAAGACACCAACAAGAATGCCAGAGAAACACAGAGCCTGGACTGCACACCAGACATGTGCAGGGAAAGACCTGACCCTACACCTCATACCCACCCCTGCTCTGCTCTGAATCAGAACTCTCACAAGTCCAGGTGCTCAGAGACTAGTGCAGAACCCCACAGAAAAGAATGTAAACAGCCAGTGCTCCCATGAACCAAGGAAGCCCAGAGAGCACTGAAAGGTGACCAGCTTATAAGGCATGTCTCAGTTCTGCCAGTCCTTCCTGCTGATAACCACTGGCCCTGGCTGGTCCTAGGTTTGGAAAGTCAACTTCTTTGGTTCCCAATACCTTGATAGAGGTGATTCAGATTCTTCTGAGCTGCTCTGTGAATAAGCTGATAAAGGTTATCCCATACCCAGGAAGGAAGCCAGAGAAGGATTCTGGAGTCCTATTCCAACCTGGCTTGTGACCCTCAACAGGACTTCAACTGGACTACTAGGTTCTTAGAAGAATGTCAGGAAGGAAAATGGAACTGACACCAAACCCTAAGGAAAGCTGCCCTCAGTCAATCCTGAATCCTGTCCACCTACAGCTCACAGGCCTGGACAGCAACGGCTCTACAAGGACAACCACACACCTGAGCAATCCCACAGGTTTCAAGGCTCAGCGGGCACAGTCCCCAACTCTCCTCTCATTGGCACTCACCTTTAGAATGGGCACAGCTGCTCGACAGCGGGCGGTCTTGATGTTTTTGAGGAAGTGAGATTCATCCTGAAAGAAACAGCTGTGTGGGTGAACAAGGCTCAGTTCTGAGTGGGCAGAGGGAGCCTACCTTAAGCTTGATCTTGGCCTGGCATTTTCCGTGTGGATGCCTCCCATGCCATGTTCTCATTCAAGGAGATGAAGCAGGGGACCCAGGGAAGGACCCAGGGCTCTGAAGCAGCTTCTTTACTACACTCTAGGCAAGTCACTTACATCTCTCCAGGCAGTGAATCCCTGCCCCCTCAGAGGCTGCTTGGATGAACAAGCCACTGAAAATTGATTTGCTGCTTCATAAGAGGCACCTCACATCTGTGTGGCACAGGAGTAAGATGTACTAAGGACCCACCATGGTCCAGTACCTGCCCTAGGGGCCAGCAGTACAGTGAGGATGTTGGACACTGATCAGTCAGTATTACCACTGCAGGGTGTGAATGAAGCACCGTGGGGACTGAGAAAAAAAAGGATGATCCTGTCCTCCAGGAACAGGCAATCATGCCCGAATATGACACCTCTGCATTCTGTGTATAAGGAAACACAGACTCCATCATATCTCCTAAAGACAAATGAGTTACTACAAATTATTAGTACATGAGGGTACATTTTCTAGGTTGGTACACATTCTAATTTCTTGCTATGTGACTCTGAAAAGCTAACTGACCTCTCTATGGAGCCAGTTTCTCCACCTGCAAAATGGGTATAATGATAGCTCTTAACATATGAGGTTGCTGTATTTGTGTATGTATGTATGTGTATACACACACACACACACACACACAAATAATATTGTGCATATATTATGTATATATTTCCCCCCCTGGTGGTACTAGGGACTAAATTCAGGGCCTTGGGCATGCTTGGTCTTACACACAGAGCCCTCATATCAGTCCTGCCACTTAGCATTCCATGTAGCTGTCCTATGACTAGGGGTACTAAAAAGACTCAGCTCTGTCTCTGGAGAAATCTACAAGGACTCCTGTTCCATTTCAGCTCTGATGAACAAAGAGGTCCTCAAAAGCAGAATGGAGGGAAGCATGAGATGCCCCCAAAGCGTTAAGATAGACACTTTGACTCTAGTCACAGAAATGTGGGGTGTAACAGTCATGCTCTGGCTTCATGTCAAGTCCTCAGAACAGTCATGAGATTTCTCTCTTTATAGAGAAAATCACAGAAAGTGCAAGGACACAAAGGGACCAGACCCTCAGACTAATGGGTGAAAACGTGTCCCAAGCAATGGCTTGAAACCAAAGCTGCTTCTAAGAAGCATGACATGACAGGGTTGTCACTATATTCCTTTCTACCATGTTTCTTTGAAGTCACCAGAAGACAGGGCTTTTACTTCACTGAAGAACAAGCCAAAGTTTGCCAAAAAATATCATGGCAGAAATAGAAAATCCAATTCTGAAGCCAGATGCAACCCGCTTTAATCAATGATCCTCTACATTGTTAGCTTTATGTCTCTGGGGAAATGATCATTACTCCCACTGTCAGCTCCGTTAGCTGTGAAGGGATAACTCAGGAACAAAAGACGATACCTGCTCTGGGGGCTCTGGGAAGATCAGTGGTTACATTTCATGCAAGGGGACACACAAGAGATAAAGGTGTTCTGCTCCTAACACCCAGAGCCATCGTCTTCCACCCTGGAATACCCTTTTATGTTTTTTGAAAAATTTTTGTGCTACTAGGAGTTGAACCCAGAAACTTGTGCATGTTAGGCAAGTAGGATATTCTGCTATTTTCATTTCACTTGGATGCTGACAGTTTTTAAAGCCAGTGAATTTGTGCCAAACTACAAATGACTCCCTCAAAGACTTGTTACCCTTATAGCTTTCAAAAAAAAAAAAAAAAAAAAAGTACATTTCTGTTTGTTTATGCCAAGAACACAGTGTGGTTCTCATGTCCAGAACATGGTAAGAGATCCCCTGAGGTCAGCAATTGTCTTCTCCTTCTCTTGTCTGAGCTCCCAAGATGTTTTTATTTGGGAACTATGTTGACACATTCAGTTCCCAAAGAGCTGGCTGGGTACCAAGTCTGCCCAGACTTTCCTCATGAGTGCATGAGCCATGAAAGAAGGAAAGCCAGGAAATGAAAGATGCGCTGTGGGATCTGGGAGCAGGACTCTAGTAGACTTCTTTTTAAAAACTTTTTAAAACTCCAGTAAAAGGTGCTTTTTATGTTTGTTGGTTTGGTTTGGTTGGGGATGGGGCAGGGTGTCTTTATAATGGTTGAAAGGAAACTTATTATTGAACCACTTTGACAAAATGGCACACCCTTGCTGTCCAGGCTGCTGGCCTAGAGCCCAGGGTGGTCTCGGGTCAAGGTGCTGGCCTCATCTGCAGGATAAAAACCCTAGCACAGACACATTCAACCACAGTTTTAAAATGTTCCCCAGGAAATGATATTGGCCAAATTATATTATTATGTTGTATGCATGTACAAATACATAACAACAAATCCCATCATTATGTACAACTGTAATGCACCAAAAATCAAATAAACAAACAAAAAACCCTGTTAACATTTAAAAAAAGGGAAAAAAAATTTAAAAAGCTCCCCAGGAAATTCTAATATGCAGCCAGGGTTGAGAACTGCTATTTGAGAGGAATGCAATGCCAGCTCTCCACAAAATAAAAACAGCGATTTCTGTTCCCCACGAAACTGAGAAAGGCCCAATGAGATTACAGATCCCTCTAGGAGTTTCTAAGAGATTTCACAGAGATAAAATACTTGAAGACTTTGCAAGTCACTTACAATGATGACAACTTTGAAAGGGGTCTTTAGCTGTTTTTCCAACTTGCTAAGAAGGTCAAAACTGACAATGTTGACCAAGCCAGCTGTCAGACGGCCCTTCCCAGTTATTACCACATTGATCTGATTTGGGCTCAGAGACGGAAGCCACTGAAGGAATGCCTGTGGATGACAAGGGAGAACAAAACACAATAAATGAAGATCAGCCAGCCCTCTCTGGCGCTCTCAATATGGACTGATTTTATCATTTCCTGAAAAGCACATCTGGTTTCACTCTCCACACCCGCTGCATCTGCCAAAAAAAAAAAGCCTTGTTATCTCTACCTCCCTCTAACCCACCTGCCCCCTCATTGTCCACTGACAGGACACCCCCTCCCTTGTCAGCAGGTACTTGTGGTGACTCTGGGTTTCATCTCTGTGGTCTCAACTAGACAAGAAGTTTCTGCTGGGGAAGAATGTCATTCTTTCTAAGAATTTTATGAAGGACTTAGGAGAGCAATGAAGGCAAACTCCATTTACTGATGATGATGTAAATACTTATGTAAATTTATGTAAATATTTTCTACAAACACAACTGCCTCCCCCCCCCCCCAAAAAAAAAAAAAACCCTGCTCTCCCCAGCAACCCTATAGCCTCTAGTCAAATTTGCTCCCTGGAGCCAGGGAAGGTCACCAGGCACCACATCAACACTGGGTGACCATGCACTTTCCAGCACTGCCTGGGCTGCAGTGTTCTGACACTGGGGGTGCTGGCCTTTTCGTCTTGGTACTGCCTATAACCATCTCTCTGACTTCCCTGGAACTTCTGGGGTGCTGAGGGAATCTAACACATACAGGTTATTGACTTAATCGTTGCTGTCCACAGGTGTTGGCAGAACTCAGAACACAGATAACAAAAGAATGTATTGTTTCTACACACATTTTTTAAAGTTTTTGCCTTCTCTTTGGTTAGGATGGCACATCTGGGATCAGGCTGACCAGCAGCAGAAAGAAGCCATGCTATATGGAAGCGGGAAGAGACAAAAGTCAGGAAGAGCTACGGCTGATGAGCTAGGTCTTCCTTCTCAGCTGTGTTTGCTTACAGAGATTTGATAACTCAGTGTTCACATTTTTTAGGTTCTCAATCCATAAGGTGACTTGGGTGACAGTGAACATCCCACCCATACCACCCTCTATAGAGTGCAAAACACTGAGCCAAGAAGTCAAGAGGGGCCTTCAAATCCCACACTGCTCCTCACTAGCAGGAGACATGGTACATAACCCATCTGACATTTAGTTTGCTCATTCGTAAAACTGGTCACTGCCTTGTGTTATGGGATTAAGGGACCAAAGCTATTTTGGAAATAAAGTATGGGGCAGATGGAAGCTATTACTGTGCATACAGAGGGAACAGAGGTACTGAAAGTGTCTACTGTTGGACCAACTGATGTCCCTAAGGTGGTGAATCCTGGACTTTCTTCCCCAAAACATAACCTGACTAATTCAGAAAATATAAGCCTTGCCAGCTTAAAATAAAAGGATGCCAACTTCTTTCTTTTCCTGTCTTCATTTGAGACCAGAACTTCAAAGATTCCAGGCCTTGTCTCCAAACCATTCTTTTGTTATTCTAGCACCAAGGAAAATCTTTCTTAAGATTCCAATACAAAGAGAATTAACCTGCTCCCAGGTGAAGCGCACAGAGGACGGTACCACAACCAGGAGTGGCCACTCCTTCCTGTAAAAGGCCGCTATGCAGATGGCTTGGATGGTCTTTCCCAGGCCCATGTCATCAGCAAGCAGCAGGCGACCTCTTTTTGCTATGGCAAAACTGCAAGCAGACAAAGGAAAGTCAGTAGCTTAGTACATGTGTTCCAATACAATCCATTTTCATCAACCTGCTACTACCGAAAGCAGGCTGCTCTGAGCAGCATGGGCTCTACTTGCAGCAAGATTTGCTCCCAAAAGAGGAAAGTATAGGTGCAGATTAGGGGGCAATATAAAAAAACAGAAAGAGGGAGTCAACACAGGGAAAATATGAAATGGTGATCAAGTAGCAGGGAGAAGACCTAGAAGACAATTTGGCTATGGGAGCCGAGGGGCAAGGTTCCAAGAGAGGACTCATGAGGGAGGAGGTGTCAGCAAGAGGAATCAGAGGAGGGAAGGTTTCAGGGACAGGAGCCAACCCACACAGAGTGGAGCGCGGGCAGATGAGGGAACATGAAGGTGGGGCAAGCTCAGCTGTCCATCACCAGGGCAATGACTCACTTGGGAAATCTGCCCAGGAAGAACAGACAGAAAGACGAGTCAGAGGGGTTAAAAATAAAGCTTTCTGAAGATCTGAGTGCACTTCATAAGCATATAAGCAGAGGGCAGAGCTGGCAGAGACAGAAAATGCTAGAGAGGAGGAAGATGCACCAGGAGTGTCTAAGAGGGAGCTCAGCCTTAGCACAGGGTTTTCTCAATTAGCAGCAGCCAGGATCCTGAAGCCTTAAGGTCTACAGATGCTAACAGTGTGCAGATTTGGAGGATTTCACCATTTTGGAGCCAGATGGTCTGTGCTGGAATCCCACTTCCATCACTAAGCAGCTGCACTGCTTTACGCACCCCTATGCCTCAGCTCCCCTGACAGTGAAGAGGGAATAATAGCAGTGCCTGCCCTCGGGGTGGGGGGAGGACTGACGGAGACAATATTCAGTGCACTTAAGACAGTGCCTGGCACCTTAATAAGCACCAAGAAGTGGTTACATTAGAACTATTATTTCACAAAAATGAGAAAAATATTCAAGATACAAACAGCAAAATGACTTCCTTGAGTCACTAGCAAATCAGTGAGAAGCTAAAAGGATCCCAAATGCCAAACATCTGGTCCCTTGCTCCAAACCCCCGTCCTTTCATCATTAGATGAAAAAAACTGACATTTGCCCAGAAACCTGATGATCAGCTGGTAGAATAGCTCTTTCTTTAATTCTCCTGTAGTAAAAAGAGAAAGTACCATCTTCTAACCTGCATCTGGTAGGGCATATGAGGATTCTAAGAGGCACCTGGCCTTTCTGATTTCTTGGAAACGTTGTTTCCCAGGAGGGAAACTAAGCAGCAGCTCTCTAGGGACCTGAAGCTAGCATGCCCAAGGCCCAGCACCATGTACGACAAAGGTGTCATGTTGTAGACTTCCCTGTCCTCCCAACAGCATCTACCTGGGTGAGAGGGAGTGTCCCTCCCTGTAGCCCCAGCCTTGGCTGCTGGGAGGAGGAAGCAGAGTGCCACCCTCCTGTCCCCTACAGGACTGGCCGCCCCCTGCACACCTGCTCTATGAAGTCTTCCCATCCAGTTCTGGGATCTACCCACAGCACAGACAAACAAGGAAGGCGGGTGTGAAAATTTCATCTTTTCATTTCATTTTCTGACTTGCAAAATTGGTGGCCAGGGAGGACAGGCAGTACATAAGAAACAAAATCCATAGAGAACAGCACTCCCTTTGAGTGCCTTTTGTCTCAGCCTCCTCAGCTGTGCCACCCACAACTTCCAGATGGCTTGGTCCATCTGATCATTCTCAACACAGAACAGACCCCCGAACTTTGCATTCTTTCCCCTCCCCTGCCCTCAGGTGGCCCAACTAAGGAACAAAGTGTCCAAAGCATGAGAACAAAGAAAAGGTCTGGATAACAGAGCAACACAGCCAAATGCATCTTCTCTAATTTGGTATTACAGTAAAGAAAGCGCTTCAGGCATCATCAGAAACCACAGACTTGAGCCTCAATTCCATTTCTGAGTGACTCTGAGTAAGTGGCTCTTTCTGGTCCTGGATGCATTCATCTGCTGAATGGAACCAGTTATATATTAGTGGAAGCTGATATAAGATTCTGCTCCATAAATATGAAGGTATGTTTGACACAGTCCTTATATTAAAAAACAAAGATAGTGGAATTGACAGCCCACATCCCCCTAAACTAAATCTCTAACCATTCAGAGACTGAAAGTTAAAATCTGAATTTAATTAGAAAGCTTTGAAGAAAGGCTACAAGGACCATCAGCAGCTTTACAACCATATAGTGTGAAAAAGATGAAAGCTCCTATCCACAGTCCAGTCCTATGGCTACAGCTGTGGTCACATGCACACCTGTCTGGGATGTCTCACACACATACCTCCCTCAGGGTAATGGTGTGAGCTGGCAAGACCAGTATTCACCAAGTGCCAAAGGATATCTAACAGAGCATGAAGAACATGGATACAGCAGAAGGGCTGCTCAGAGGGTGGGGCCTGGCCACCTGTCTCAGGTCTAGTGAAGAAGCCAGAGGAAAAAAGATCAAAGAATAAGCTATCCTGAGCCTCATGAAAACAAGGCCTGAAGGACACTCAACAGATGAAGGACTGAAATGGCAAAGCAAGTAGTTCTTCAAAGTAGTTCTTTTAAGAGAGATGGGAGTTGGAGGGGAAAGGAAAAAAGAGGTGTCAGGCAGGGCTGGGACCACAGTGTTACAAGGGTAGCTGTGTCCAAATAGTACATAGAGAAGAGAATTCCCCCAGAGTAGTAGCTGAGCTTACAACAGAGCACCACACTCAGGCTACAGGCAAGCAGTTTTACAGTTTGTCAGCTCCACTGAGAACTTGGGTTCCCTCCCTTGCATGGGCTCTGTCTCCAGCCATGCTGCCTAATAACAGCTCTAACTCCAATTACTTCTGGATAGACCATTGAGACTTCCTCTTTTCACTCTTTCAAATCCCATATTTTATGAGAAGGCAAGTTGAAAACTAGCATTTACTTCTTCCAAGAAACTCTGGGGGAAAATGGTCAGGACATGACTTGATCTTTTTTCTTTCTATAACAAGATCACCCTGACTTTCCACTCTCAGACCAAACAATTCAGGTGTCATAGGCCCTACCCACTGGATCCAAAGGTGGATTTAACCAGCAGGACTTTAAGCCTCCAAGTCCACATGACTGGCTCCGGCATCACCATTAGACCCAACGACAACAGTGTGAGATCCATCAGGAAAAATGGGTTTCAGCTGGGTTGCTGAGCTGATGGAAGGCGAAGCCCAAAACATCATAAGCTGTCACTAAGAGGAATGTCTGGGTGAGAATAGTGCAAGCCAAGAAGAAAGTAGAGTGAAGAGAGGACCACAGAGTCGTGATGAGATCTTAAACATGATAGATTTTCTATCATGTGCAGAGAGAAATTTCTATTTAAGCTACTTTGAATAGGGTCTCTGCACACCTGCAATCCGGAGTCCTGGTTAATGCATGGAAATTGAAATCAGTAGTTATAATAAGGCTCTGGTAACTGTGCACCTGATTGTTTAATGCCTAGATGTTTTTAATCACCCATGCAAGATGAGTATCCAAAAAAGAGGTAGCATCTGAATCCAGTCCCTGGTGAGTGATGAAATTCAGAAATTCATGCAAGAGAGTGTGAAAGGAAGATCAACAACCTACTTGACTCCAGCTCTCTGAAAGGGCATCAGAGTAGACACAAGCTTGGCATCCACTTCAGAAAGGTCTGCCTCAGGGACCTCAGCAGGTTGGAGAGATGTCTTTTCCAGCTGAGAAGCAAATGCCAGGGTGAGAGTCTTGGGCAGAGGATCCAGCTGAACTTGTGGGAGGCAGCGTACCCTTGTAACTGGAAAGAATAGAGGCATGTGAGCCAGAATGGTCATGCCCAAGAGGCATGGGGAAGAAGAAAGGGCTTCAGATGCACAATTCAACAAGTTCTGCCACATGTCATCTTCTCAAAAAGGCCGGATGCAAACTGGGATCTGACAGCTGCATACTAGCATAGTACATGAACCTAGAAAATTAATTTTCTCTCTGTGTTCCTTGATTTCTGCAAATAAAGCACTGGATAATGCAAAACTGACTTGGTAGACTACACAAACACTGGAAGAATTGCCAAGTATTTTTGTGATTGATGTTTTTAAATCTAAAGTAATCTTAAAAAATTGTCTTGGTTTTCCCATTAAATTCAATAAACACCCATATTAAAACCTCACCCTGGAACACTCCTAAAAAAGCAAGTCTTAAGCAGAATGAATCTCGCCTTATTTCCCTTCTTGTGCTTTGATGTTCTTGATGTCTGAGAAGGCAGCCAACTCTAAGTCACCTGCTGTCAACAGCTCTGCACAGGATATTAGGTGTTCCCAAGGAAGACTGCTAGGGCAGCAGTGCTGCCTACAAACATCAAAAGGCACAGTTCATGCAAATGCCTCAAACTGATAAAAACACACATTTTGACCCTTTTCATAAAAAAAAATTGTTATCTCTAAAATATCCATTAGTCTGAGTGTGAACTTATACTCATGATCCCCTTTAGCGGGGGTCAGAAAGTTAAGGCTTGAGAGCCAATTCAGCTTACTTCCTTTTTTTTTTTGGGGGGGGGGAGGTATTCTAGAGATTTAACCCAGAGGACTTTACCACTGAGCTATATCCCCAGTCTTTTTTGTTTTGTATTTTGAGACAGGGTCTCACTAAGTTGTTTAGGGCCTTATTAAGTTGCTGAGGCTGGCCTTGAACTCACAATCCTCCTATCTCAAGTCTCCTGAGCCACTGGGATTATAGGTGTGTACCCCCCATACCGGGCCAGTTGCCTGGTTTTTTAAGATAAAGTTTTACTGGACCACAGCCATACCATTCAATTCTGGATTGTCTATGGCTACTTTCACACGACAATGGCAGAGCTGAGCAGTTCAGACAGAGATTCACATAGTCCAAAGCCTAACACACTTATTATCTGGTCCATTAAAAAAAAAAAAAAAAGAAAAAGTTTTAATTGTGTTGGGGATGCAACTCAGTGGTTACAGCAATTTGCTTAGCAAGTACAAAGTCCTAGGGTTCCAATCCCTAGCAACACACAACACACACACACACACAAAAAACAAAAAAAAAAAAATGAAAAAAGAAAGAAAAGACATAANGGTTTAATCCCCAGTACCACCACCAAAAAAAAAAAAAAAAAAAAAAAAAAAGAAAGAAAGAAAAAGAAAAAAAGAAAAACCTACCAACTCTGGCTAAAATTAGAGTATGCACTATTACTTAGAGTGACTCTTTGAGTTTAGGGCCCTTTCCCTTTCAAGTAAACTGATTCTAAACCCCTTTACAATGGATGGAGAAATCTTCTAGTTAGGGCCATTAACCCAAGTGGGAGAAAAAGCTTAACTGGGATCCATACAGAAATGAAAGCAAATAAATTGTATCAAATTTGCTTCCTGAAAGAATTTAGCCTCACCTGATTTTAAAATTAAGAAAAAGAAGGAAAAAAATTTCACACCTTTATTCAATAGAGAAACAAAATAAGTGAACCAGAGATTAAAAAAAAAAAAAAGTTGATAAAATATGACTGACCTAGATATCCCTGGCAGCTAGTCACCATTAAATTCTGATCACAGTCTGCTATATGTGGGCTGTATCTTAAGATGTTCCCTTCTATCATTTGTCTTAAAAAAAAAAAATCTAATTAGAAGAGTAACCATTATTTACAGATCTTAGTTGCTCTTTCTCCATCATCTCTTCAAGGGTACCCTAGGAGTCATAACAACCACCAGTGGGCTAATTGCCCTTAGGTACCCAGGAAAGGATACCAAAAAGAAAAACAATAAACATTTTATTTCTACCCAATATTACTTGAATTCTAAGGTTATTGGTTCTCTATTCTATAGAGTCAGGTGTGATCAGATGTGTTCTTTTGGAGGGAGAGGGTACTGGGGCACTCAAACACTGAGCCACATCCCCAGCAATCTATTTTGTATTTTATTTAGAGAGAGGGTCTCATTGAATTGCTTAGCACCTGATGGGGGTAAGGCTGTTTATGATCTCGCAATCCTCCTGCCTCAGCCTCCAGAGCCACTGGGATTACAGGCAGGTACCACCTGCAGGGCTGAATATGTTGTTAAGATCCTCACAGGTATTCCACGTCTTCAGACCCAACCATTAACTCTTCACCTCCAAAAATACCTATGTGAAGATGGAGGGCTGAGCTATCACTGCTACCTTCAATTCCTTTGTATTTTCAATATATTTAAATCCATTTTTGTCCTTCATCAAACATAAGGACCTGTTATTTCTGGAAACAGTTTCTATGAACAGAATCACCATGATAGGAAATTAGGGAAGGTTGGCAGCTTTAATATAAAACACGCTGTCCATATTAATGTAGAAATCCATCTTATATCTCCAAATTAAATCTGAGCATGCTGATTTCTGCACACTCCAGGAGACTAAGCACTCCATGTACTTGCAAAAACCATTTTCATTTTAATCCTAGAGATCTTCAGAACTCAAATACCCGATGAAAGCTAAAGGCTGATATGAAATGCGGTACTTTGTAAGCACTATGTTCTTTTAGCTATTCCAAATGAGGGCATGGGGTGGGGGGGATACATCTACTGTCTCCAAAATCCTTTGCTGCTAGTTCAGCCAGCTGGGTGTGTTTGTGAGAATGCCACCATTCGCCATTCTTGTGAACCACCATCTCTACTGTCCTTTCTTTGATGCAGAGAATGTGTGCCTGGCTTCATGAGTCACCTAGAAGTCATTTCTATGAAAAGCTCTTTGGCAGAATGCTACTAGCCACACAGCTGAGAGATGCAAATGTTTTCAAATAGCAGCTGACAAGACAAGATTGTTGAGAACCCTTCTGGACTGTGACAGCCAGGAGAAACAAAAGGCCACATGCCAATCTCACTGCAGGCAGAAGGACACAAGGCACTTGAAAAGAGAGCAGGATAGCTTTTAGGTTCACTTTACTTAGAGAAAATAACCGTTACCATGCCATCAGAGGGCATTACATACTCGGGTCTTACGGCCATTTCTGCATTAGTTTAACAAGCACGTGCTCACTAGCTCGGGTCAGTGATCTAATTTCATACATGAGGGAGAAGACCTCAGGGCGGGGAGGGAAATACACATTCCCCAGGCCTATGGTGTTAATGACGGAATCAGAAATGAACTGAAAACTGTGCTACATTTTACAATGCCTTCCCTCCCTGGCTTCTTAGTTGATGAGCTGGCTTCTAAATTTCCTAATGGGTACTTACAAATGCAGATGGCAATTTTAGTCTTATTTCTGACACTGACTCTACTGTGACCCTGCAATGCTCCCAAGAAAGAAAACAACTCCTTCCTTTCCCTGGGCCCAAGCTTTCTCCCATGTGCAAAATGGGCAGGATAAGTCTTATCTCCTGTGAGACTTTGTAATGATAAGAAAGCATGTAAAAACTGTAAATCTAGAATTCTTAACTCAGGATCTATGGAATTATTAAAGTAAAATGCAAACTTATATGTATGTTCATTATGTGTACTTTTCTGGATGAAGAACCAACCATGTTCATTAGATAATTTAAGGAGTCTACGGCCCACAAAAGATTATAAATCACTACATAATGCTATATGTCAGAAGCCATGGTTTTTTAGCATTACATTCATCTGCAAATGCTATAAGTATCCTGCTTTTTGTCACTCCACAAAAGTCAGTCTTTATAGCTAAGATATTTATGTATCTTTCTTGGTTGAAAAACAATGAGGTAAGAGGAAAGTACTAACTCTTATTTCTCATCAAAAATTCAATTTTGGTCAAATAGTTCCCACTGAATCACAAGTTGCAAATAGCAGCAGCCAGAGAGCCTGATGGACACCGTCCATCCTCCTGTCTCGGTCAGCATTTACTGATACTAAATAGCATCACCTCATATTCAAAATTAACCTTAAAGTTTACAGCAAGGCCTTCCTCAAAGACCCAAAAGCCTTTTCCTTATATTTAATTCCAGTCAGTAAGAGATAAAGATTAAAGATTAGATTCCTTTTTTTTTTTTTTTTAAACAGAAGGGACAAATGGGACCCAGGATGTTGACATATCTATACAGGACATCACACATTAAGTCACAAAATCGGAGACACGGAGAAGGAACCCAGCTTGTCATTCTTCCTTAAAACCCTTGGGGCTGGAATTATGGCTCAGCAGTAGAGCGCTCGCCTAGGACGGGCGGGACCCGGGTTCGATTCTCAGCACCACATAAAAATAAAGGCATTGTGTTGTGTCCATCTACAAAAAAGATTAAAATTCTCTCTCAATCTCTCTTTCTCTTTAAAACAAACAAACAACAACAAAAAAATAACCCTCACCTGAGGGGCAAGATGGTCAGCTCCCAGGGCTGGGTCAGGTCTCTTCTGGCTGATGGGCACCAAAACATGCCTCCTCCCACTGTACAGAAGGCCCAGCAAGCCCACAGGGGGACAGACAGGGGAACACATGGTGCTACTGCACACCCACTGCAGAATCGCCAAAGCTTGGAAGATGGACAACACTGGCATTCTAGTTCCAGGACAGGTCAAGATTCGACCATGCCCCTCTACCTCAGGCATATTAGAATTTTCTGCCCCATCTAAGCAGGGCACACAGAAGAAAATTGATAAGTCCAACTGCCCAACTGCATCCCCTTCTTCTTTTTTGTGGAGGGGGGACTAGGGATGAACCTAGGGCATTTAACCCCTGAGCCATATCCCCAGGCCAGTTTTTAAAATTTTGAGACAGGGGACTTGCTAAGTTGTTTAGGGCCTTATTAGGTTGCTGAGGCTGGCTTTGAACTCATGATCCTCCTGCTTCAGGCTCCCAAGCCACTGGGATGACAAGCATGTACCACTATGCCCAGCAAGCATCCCCTTCTCTTACCAGTACACATACCTCCTTCCTCTGGTCAGCCTCTGCAATACCTGTTAAAATGCTGAAGTTCCCTGGTCTAAACTTCTGTGTCTAATAGAATGCACCTCGTTATAAAACTGATAACCACTGAGACTACTTTCTTGAGCTGTTTGTTCTAGAAGTAAACTGAGAGCCTGTTTGTAGAGGCCATCTAAGGCCTCTCCCCTAAGCTAAGCAATCCCAGCTCACGATTGATTCCTTACATCCGCATCACTTCTATGATGAAGGAAGGTTTTTAGGCCTCAGGGATTTTAACAGCAGCATCACACCCTGAGGGATGAAGAACAATATGTCTGCGTGGGCTGTCATAAAACCACTATGTCAGTGGACATTAAAAAAGTTGCCTGAGAACATCTCACCTTTACCTACCCTGTCCTCAGTCATCTGAAGTTACTACAGTAGAAGGAGAAGAAGACTCTTCAAAGACATTACATTTAAAGACTATTAAGTCTTAAAAACAGGACAATATAAAAATAGCAAGGTGGGCTTCTCACTCAGTTTATTGTGTTCTTCCAAGAGAAAGTTCCATTTCCTGGTATTGGCATCTGTAATGAGAAGAAAAAACAATACTAAGCCAACAGGACACATGGCCCTCCTGCTGGGTCAGCATACTCGCTCACTCCCTGGCTTCCTAACCCTCCACTAAACCGTAGTGACAGGGATGGTCACACGCTGGGCACTGGGGATAAAGAAATAAAGAGCACTTGCCCTTGAGGCATCCACAACACACCAAGAGGGAGGACAGCAAAGATGATAATGATCATGGGTTATAAGGGCTGTGATAAAAGATGCTACAGGACACATGACTGAGGATGGCTCAGGTCACAAATGCCCTGAATATCCAAGATGGGGATGACAATCGTAGCTTACATTTACTCGGCACTTACTTTAAGCCAGGCACCATGCCAAGAAAAGCCCTGGTGCCATCTTACCTGCCTCACAACTCCATGCAGTGGGCTCTGAGACTAGCTCCATTTCCACATAGGAAACAAACTGCATGTGTTCAAAGTGGTCAAACCACCTACGTTCAAATCACAGCTCTGCCTCTTACTGCTGTGTGATCTTGGGCAAGCTCTGTAACACCACTGTGCCTCAATTTCTATATCTAAAAGATGAGGCCACTACAGGGTTATTGTGAGGATTACATGGAATTTACATGTAAAATGCTTATAAAAGTATGCATTGGGTTGGTGGCTCAGTAGTAGAGAACTTGTCCAGTACAAGTGAGGCACTAGGTTTGATCCTCAGCACCACATAAAAATAAATAAAATAAAGGTATTGTGTCCATCTACTACTTTAAAAAAAATTTTATATTAAAAAAAAAAGTATGCCTGGAAAATAATGAACACTCAGAAAGCTGGTTCTTTTTTAATTTTTTTAATATTTTTTTTAGTTCTCAATGGATCTTTTATTTAATTTATTTATTTATATGTTGTGCTGCAGATTGAACCCAGGGCCTCACACACGCCAGGCAAGTCCTCTACCGCTGAGCCACACCCCAGCCCCCAGAAAGCTGGTTCTTAAGATATTGCTATAGTCACTATTATGTCATGTGCTAATTAGTAAGTGTAGCATAAATTATATACAATGTTAACTAGAAGGGGGAGCATCTTACTACCCAGCAGTGGCTAATTTTTTAATTAGAAGGATTTCCCTACTAATTTACTATTTGAGAAAATCAAGAAGGTTTGGATTTTGAAAATGCTATCTGAGCAGCAAAAGTCAATTCCCCCTCTAAGGTCATTTCTAAAGAAAAAAGCATAATGGACATAGGCCCAATTGAGGAAGTTACAAGTAACAAAGCCTAAGTGGCACTGATGGGAGGACCAGACCAGAGATGGTCTTGAATGTAGGGGCAGCAGAGGAAGCCTCTGCCCGACTACAACTTGTTCTGATGGCAGCAGAGCAGCAAGTGGGGAAATCCATGAGGAAGAGCTGTGGCCAAGAAGCCCACCCTGGTTTCTGGAAGTCTGGGTGTGCACAGGATGGGCTATTGATATTTTAGTCCTATCCACTCACCATATAGCAGGCCAGGTTGGGAGCAATTTCAAAAGTGGGTGGTAGACACCCATCATGTGTTGCCTTTTAAGGATCACCAACCACCAGCTAAAGCCAAACATCTGAGTAGGCGAGGAGCAGGGAATCCCAGGTCTCACATGAGCAGCTCACTTCATGACCAGGCCTCCCACACCCAAACCCTGCTGAGCAGTCCAGGCTCCTCAGCTAAAATCTGCGCAGCTAAGGAATGGTGACTTCTGGTCAGCATCACAAGCTCCCTGGAGCCCAGGCTCTGATCTAAGCTCTCAAGAGCAGAGATTCCACAGTGGCATCTTCCATGACCTTGTCTGGAATGGGGGCCTCACAGGCATGATGTTTCCAGGGTTTGTTTTCTACTTGCCTAAGGAAAAGACTAAGACCCTCCCAAGAATGGAAGAACATTAATCTATAAAATTCAGATTGTTTTTTAAAAACACCATGGGCTGAGCTGAGGAGGAAACCCAGGATGAGCCCCAGGAGTCTAGACTCCAAAGTTGCCCCTGCCCTATTCTGAATGGGCAGCTTTTAAAGAACCTCACAAAATAAATAAATAAATAAATAAATAAATAAATAAAGCGAAATCACTCTACTTTAGCCAGTGTTTTTCAATCTGGTCTGATTATTAGGTTTGCTTGAAGATTTTTAAAATATTTTTGAAAACCAAAGCCCCAACCCCATCTCTGACCATTGAAATAAGCACCTCTGGTTGGGAAGGAGGCACCAGTGTTTTTGATGCAGCCCAGAGAAACTAATGAGCAGTCAGAGAGCAGACCCAGAAGTATTTTCAGACTGAGGCACTGTGTTCCCCTGACCAGCAGCAGGACCAGGGAACTTGTTGGAAACAGATTCTTTTTTCTTTTCCCCACTCTAGAGCTACACAATCAGAAACTGGTGTCTGATAAGCCATATTTTAACAAGTTGTACAGGTGGTTACCATGAATGCTCAGGTTTGCAAACCACTGCCTTCATCTACAGAAAGGCATATTTTTAATGGCAACCAATGTTTTTATGTTCAGATAAGGCTAAAATGGAAATACATACTTTTTAATGGCTTAAAAAGGAATTTATGTATTTTTACACAAGATGACACAGACCAGGTGACTAGGGAAAATTGTGGAGTCTTCTCTCAGGAGGCCTTAAGAATAAAACAGTCCCCACTATGTGTTCACCATCTGGAATAAGTGAAGTGTCATCTTTCTATAGCAAAGAGGCAGAACTAGAAGGTACTATCAAGAAAGTCATTTTTGAGCCCAGTGCACTAGCACATGCCTGTAATCCTAGCAACTTGGAACGCTGAGGCAGGAGGATGGCAAGTTTAAGGTCAGCCTCAGAAATTTAGGAAGGCCTTAAGCAACTCAGCAAGACTCTGTCTCAAAATTAAACATAAAAAAAGGCTGGAGATACGACTCAGTAGTAAAGCACCCCTGGGTTCAATCCCCAGCACCAAAAAAAGGTAATTTTTAAATAAAGATAGAGAAACTTCACTGGGATCACAGACCACTCTATAATCACACAGAGACCAATTACTTGCCATATTTCCTGGAATCCATCTGTTTAAATAGAGCGATCAGGTCCTCTGAATAGCTGACGTCTACCTCGAAGCGGGCCCGGGAGATGAGCATGCATCTCCCTTTGACAAAAGCAAGGGACGGAGCTGAAGGAAGGCTGGCGTATCCCCCAGAGCTGCCACCAACCCCTTCCAATGGCTCCAGGGTGATTGTGGGGAGGCGCTGAGCAGCTTTCACTGTGAAAGAAGAGAAAAAAGTCAGAAGTGACAAGGTGGACAACTCTGGGCAACTTTCGTGTGGCCTAGGGTGACAAGGCAAGCAAGAAAGTAGGGTAGGGATAAGGTATGTAGCAGATAGGTGAGAAGAGATACTATTAGGCTAGGAAGGCTTGCAAGTGTCCTTTAACTGGGGCTTTAGGAATTTCCATACTTATTGAATGTGACAGGTGCACGATGCACACCTGTAGTCCCAGCTATTTGGTAAGCAAAGGCAGAAGGATCTCTTGAGCTCAGGAGTCTGAGGCCAAACCAGGCAACTTAGCAATACCCCTCTTAAAATCAACACACACACACACACAGAGAATATAATTCTTCTGATCAAGTTTTTTAAATTAAAAAATAAAGAATTCAGCAATTAACAAGGGGGGAGAAACAGTTCACTGGAATAAGTAAACTTGGGTAATTTCTGATATAGTATTGGAGAAGCCACTGAAGTCAACACAGCACAAATCAGCCATTTAAACTCTATTCTCGGGTCACTACTCTGACACTGGCTTGGAGAATAAGGGAACAAGAGACAGGACTGACAGACCACAAATGAATGTTTCTAAACATAATTTCATGTATCACAGTTGCATTTTGTGGATCAACAGATTTGACTGCATACAACCAAACAGAAAGAAACAAACTGCACCAAAGGGCAAGACAACCGAGCAAAGATATTTCCAAGAAACAAAAACAAATCTCATGCTTTAAAAAGTATTAAGGCCATGAAATAAAATATATATATAAATGTAACCAACTCAATACAGCAGAAAAAATGACTAGGAAATATTGGAAGAAATGTTCAACTTCACAAATACTAGGAAATATAAGAAGTTATTTTTTTATTTACCAAAGTTACAGAGGGAAAACCAGTTAGACATCTGCATTGCTAGTTGGGAATAAAACCTCTGGAGAAAACTTGGCAGTATACATGTCAGCTCTAAAAAGTGATCATAATGATCCAACTTCTGGGAATCTATGTCAAGTAACAACTGAAAACAGACATATTCTTGTTCACAGAGATGCTCCTTATAGCTGGGAAAATGGGAGCAAATTAAGCAGTAAGAAAATGATTCAAACAACCTGTGGCATATTCATACACTCAATGTTATGCAGTCATTACTATTTTTTAGAAATTCTGGAAAAGGCAAAAGTTGAAAAATACTATTACATTCAATAACATGAAATCATTTATTGTTTGTTTTTTGATACCAGGGATTGAACCCACAGGGGCACTCAACCATTGAGCCACATCCCCAGCCCTTTTTATATTTTATTTAGAGACAGGGTCTCTCTAAGTTGCTTAGGGCCTTGCTAAGTTGCTGAGGCTGGCTTTGAACTTGCAATTGTCCTGCCTCAGCCTGAAAAGCTGCTGAGATTACAAGCATGTGCCATCTGGTTTCTGAAATTATTTTTTGAAGGTCACAAGGGCACATTATTGTAATGGCACCTGTGTTTGCATCACTCAGAATTAACTGTTAACATTAATTAAAATAATTTGGCAGGGCTCTAAGCAACTTAATAAGCCCGTGTCTAAAAATAAAAATATAAAAAATAAAAATAAAATAAAATAAAAAGGACTGGGGATGTGGCTCAGTGGTTAAATGCCCTTGGGATCAATTCCTGGTACCAAAGTAACTAAATAAATAATAAAATAAAAGGCTTGTGCTGAAATAGCATATCAAAAGGCAAGACAAAAATTACATACAAATATAAAATTTGTTTCTTTTAATGCAAAATAAAAGGCTGGAGGAAGAAAACCAAAATGTTAATAGTGGCTAAGTGAGGAGACTATAAAGCATAGTTTTTCTTCTCTATTGTGTTAATGCTCTGTGTGTACTATAATGAGTGTGCAGTATAGTTAAAGCAAAATCCGGGGCTGAGGTTATGGATCAATGGTAGGGTGTGCGCCTAGCATGTGTGAGACACTGGGATGGATCCTCAGCACCACAAAAAATAAATAAATTAAATAAAGGTATTGTTTCCATCTATAACTTAAAAAAAAAAATCTGGGCTGGGGATATAGCTCTATGATAGAACATGGGTCTAGCCTTTGCAAGGATCAGGGTTTGATCCCAAGTACTAAAAAAAAAAAAAAAAAAAAAAAAAAAAAAAAAAAA
>NW_026000005.1:33942966-33960294 GCF_001458135.2 Marmota marmota marmota | reverse complement strand
AGGGATTTGATCCCAAGTACTTAAAAAAAAAAAAAAAAATCTGTCTATTAAAATGACAGAACAATCATGAACTATATGAAAATTAGAAATACCATGACAAAGATTTCAAGGCAGAAATGCCAAATAATTCAGTAAACTTTACCTAAATGCTACATAGTGAATTTTGGGCCCAATAAACTGTTTTCAAAAAATAGATGATAATTCCAGAAGGTGAGGCAGGAGGATTACAGGTTCAAGGCCAGCCTCGGCAACTTAGCAACCCTGTCTCCAAATAAAAAATGTGGCTCAGTGATAGAGCTTCTCTGGATTCAATCCCCAGTACTGCAAAAATGCAACAAAAATACGTGGAACATGACAAAAAGCAACCATACCACACAGAAAGTCTAATGAATTTGCAAAAGCAGAGTCATCTCTCACCAAGCATCGTGGTCAGAAAACAGAAGTGAAAAAAAAAAAAAAAGAAACGAAACCTGATGCAGCGGGAATCACTGGTTTCAAAAGAGCAACTATGAAAATACCAGGATGTCAAGACCAGCAATCTTTTTTGGGGGGAAGGGGGGACCAGCCCTTTTTTTTTTTTAATTTTTAATTTTGTGATAGGGTCTCACTAAGTAGCTGAGGGCCTCACTAGTTGCTGAGGCTGGCCTCAAACTTGCAATCCTTCTGTCTTATTAGTCTCCCAAATCATTGGGAGATGTGCTCCACAACTGGCAAGACCAACAATCTTAGCCCAGAGCAGTGGGTCTCCTTCCAATATGGTACAAAAATGGATTAAAAAGAGGGCTTCCTACCAGCTGTGTCATGGGCTGAATTATGACCCTCCAAAATTCATGCTGGATCCTAATTCCAAGTACTTCAGAATATGACTGTGAGATATAGCCTTTAAAGTTACATGAGGGCTGGGGATATGGCTCAAGCGGTAGCACGCTCGCCTGGCATGCGTGCGGCCCAGGTTCGATCCTCAGCACCACATACAAACAAAGATGTTGTGTCTGCCGAAAACTAAAAAAAAAAATAAATAAATAAAATTTAAAAATTCTCTCTCTCTCTCTTTAAAAAAAAAAAAATTAAAGTTACATGAGGTCATTAGGGTGGGCCCTAATCCAGTATGACTGGTATCCTTTTAAGAAGAAAGACCCCAGAGATTTGGCCATGGGAGGACACAGAGAGAACTGTCCATCTGCAAGTCAAGGAGAGGCCTCTGAAGAAACCAACTCTGCACACACCTGATCTCAAACCTCTTTCCTCTCAGATTGTGAGGAAATATACTTCTGGTGCAAACCCTTCATCCTTACCCCATCTGTGTTAAGACAGCCCTAGAAAACTAATGCACCAGAGGTTACCAAAACATAAGAACAAGACAAGTAGCCAAGGCCAGGAGAGAGCAGGAAATTCTAGAAACTGTACTGCTGACCTCAAAGAATTCTGCCTCATGCCCCAAATCCACACAGAAGTGATCTGAGCATGTATGCTATCTTTCCCTTTTTTGAGCTGGGCAGGGGAAAGAACAGGTATAGAAATGGATGCTAGGAAGGATGAGTAAAATAAGAGATGAAAGGACCTGGGGCTGTTTCATTGACAGAAGAATAGGCTAGGGGGCCAGGAAGAGGGGACAAAAACTTTCACATAGGACAGTCAACAAATGCTCCAAAGAGAATGGTGTATCCAGGGGCTAACAACAAGCAGACATAACATTGACTGGCTCCTGCCAGGGCAACCCTTCCCAGCACCTCTCTAGCCAGAGTACTATGGGATCTGGGGCTATGTGCTAAACGGTGACCTTTCTAGGAGCAGGGCACAGCATACTGCCTGTCACTGGCACTATCCAGTGGAAACATGCACTCTATGGCATGAATCTCAAAGGTAACTTGTAGGCTGTGTGACCCTGTATTAGTTACTCAGCCTTTCTGGAACCGTTTCCCCATCCATAAAATGGCTGTTATAAGGAGTTAGCATAACTTAGGAGCTTACAACAGCTTAATGCATAGAAGAGACCATAAAATGATAGCTTTTAGCTGACTGTGGTGGCCCATACCTAGAATTCCAGTGACTTGGGAGGCTGAGGCAGAAGGATTGAAAGCTTGAGGCCAGTCTCAACAATTTAGTGAGAACCTGCCTCTAAATAAATTATACAAGGGACTGGGAAAGTATCTCCATGGTAAAGTGCCCATCCTCGGTGACAAAAAAGAAAAAAAAAAAAAGTGCTAGCTCTTATTAACATAAGCAATGACGTTTGCTCAAGGAGCCACCTCCTTAGGTTGGCCATAGTGGAAGGAGAATGAGGAGATGCACACCAGGAGCTAGACCTTTTGGTGCTAGGATGGCCCTCCAGAGGGGACAAAGATGTACTCACTTACTCAAAGCACTGTAGTCAGACATGTTAAAGTCCCACGTCTTGGTGGCAGGATCTGAAATAAAACAGAAGGCTGATGACTCTTAATTTGTACTTGAACACTTAATAAAAGTTTGTTTTCTAGGGCTGGGGATAAAGCCAGTTAGTAGAGTGCTTGCCTCGTATGTACAAGGCCCTGGATTCCATGCCCAGCACCACAAAAAAAAGTTTATTTTCTGAATAAATGCCAAGGTCAACATAGTTGACCCACAAGCCCCTTCTGATTTACAAAATCTCTACAGAAGTAGCAAATAAAGGTAATTATTTTGTTTCACCTCAGGCCTGGAAAGTTATGGGCCTTACTTAAGAAGGCTGAGGGCAGTTAAGATGAGAACTCAATTTCTCTGAATCCTAGTGCAAGTCAGGTAAAGCAACATTTAGACCAGTCGTGCTGAAGTGTGGCCAAGCTAGCCACGTCCGGCTCTCCCCTCCAGATCAATCAACCTAGCAGTCCCATTGATTTTAAAATGTGGGGGAAATCTACATTTTTTTAAACAAAAGTTTTTAGGCTTAAATCCTGCAATACATGCAAAACACCTGGCAAAGAAACTGGCTTCTTGGTAAATATTCAGCTATTCTTCCTATGGCCATGCAGTAGATCCTCAGTTTGGCAGCTGTCTGAGGCAATGTCTATTATAAAATAGAATACGTTTTAATAACTGGATGGACAGAATGTGCCAATGCACTCTTAATATTTATGAGAAACTGTTAGATTAGAAGAGACTCTAAAAATAGGAAAAACATCTGCAGAACAAAGGACTCATTACCATAACTTCTGCTGGGCAGACTCTTAAACACTGCGAGGAGCTGCTTATTATAGCCGATCTGCACCCGGAAACGATCTCCATCCCTTATGCATTTTCCCTGTGTAGAGCTAACTGCTTTTTGGAGTGAGGTCCCCAATTTCTGTTGGAAACTTCCTTCAGTCCTGGATGTCACACCCCCTGAGCCATGATGGATATCAGACATCCTCTGCCCTGAAGTGGAAGTTTTCACTGCCTTGGCCTCTAATTTAGGATCCCAGGGAGGCTGTCCAGAGGAAGAAGCTGGTGTCTCCTGGGAACTCTTTGCTTTGACCAAAGGCTCATGAGCTGTGTTAGCAAGGGATGTTGATTCGATCTTATGTGAAGTCTGAGGATGACCTTGATCTAACTTATAGCTCAAGAGGAACTGGTTATGGACATTTGGAGGACTCTGTGCCAAAGGTGGAGAGAGTTCAGCAAGAGTCTTTTGCCTTGGTGGGCTGTGGCTTGGGCAGGCTGTGGACTTCTTTTCTTGGCTCTTCCATATCCCCGTTGCCTGCTCGGGTGTACTGAGCTGAAAATGGTGGGAATGATGAGGTCTTTGGTGACCCTGAGATGAATTACTGAGATTCTGTTGCTTGAAAATGACACCATCGTTCACTTTCTTAGAAGGCTCTTTTGGGAGATTTTGGGAATAGCCTTGCTTGGACTGGGAAGGGTTGGCAGCAAGAGAGGAGCTCAAGGCTGTGCTTGTGGGCTGTTCTGCTGTTAACTTCTCGGCTCTACGAGCCAGAGCCTTTTGTCGATTTTCTTCAATCTTTTTCCTCTGCTCCTCTGTAAGGGTCAAGGACATTTTAACAGGGAAATGCTTATGCAGTAATGTTGACCTTTAATTGAAAAATTGGCAAAAGCTGTCAAAGAAAAAGATTGAAATAAACATTAAGTGTGGCATACTCCAAACCTTTACTTTAACAAGCTTTTGTCTCGGGAAATGCATAAAAGCACAACTAAACTGTATATTAAAATTTCCTTTACAGTTTAAAAAAAGTGCACACACACATGCAGGTAGTAGGTAGCATATGCAAATATAATGATCCTGATGACAAAGCAAGCACAAAGCTAAAAAGGTATTTCAATTGCAATATTTTTCTCATTCTCATTCCCATTCCCAGCCAGTTATCAGATCCCAAGAAAGTTCTTCTGTGTAACCTAAATCCATCAGATAATGAGAAAGGTGACATTTTAAACTAGAAAGGATAATGGATTCGACAGAAATAGACCAAACAACCACATACCATGGTGTGACACTTTCTAATAGTCTCTTTCCAGCCTGGAAGAAGGAAAAGAGCATTAGTCTCACATACACCATACACACTAACTTTCCCTTTGCATTCAATTCTATTATCATCCCTGGTGAATCTATCTGTACATGACTGAGCGCAAGACAGAGCCACGGGTATTAGTGTCTGACTTTCAAATGCAAAAGCCAAGTGACTCTCTCAGAGAAATAAGAAAAAAAGTAATGCTCATTTTGCAAAATCCAGATGGCACATAAAGATGTAAAGAAAAGGGGCTGGAGTTGTAACTCAGTGGTAGAGCACTTGTCTTGCAAGTGTGAGGCTCTGGGTTCGATCCTAGCACCACATAAAAACAAATAAAGGCATTGAGTCCATATACAACTAAAAAAAAATTTTTTTAAAGATGTAAAAAGAGTGAAATTCAACAGTAATCTCACTAGCCACAACCCATTGCAAATTCAGAGTACAGTTCAGTTCTGAATGTTTTCCATGACATACTCAAAAGATACAGGCATTTATTACCAAGAAGGATCGTCCTATACATTTGTGCTCAGAATTTACCCTCCACATTTTCCTACGAGCTGGGCCAATTTTACAATATTCTGGAACCAAGGAGCAGGACACCCATTTCTCCAGCTTCCACGCAGTGTAAGCCATGCAGTGCTCCTAAGCTGACGTCAAGAGTACTTGAGTAGCACAGTTAGGCCTCTGAGAGGAGCTGGAGGGCTCAAAGGTTTCCTTCCCTGATGGGGCTCCCTTTAACCAGAGCCCCCCAAAACATCGACCCTCTGAGACGTTACACTTCCTTCAACCACCAACATTTAGGAAGGATTAAGAAGACTTCGTTCCCAGGGCACGGCAGCTCTCAGTCTTCCTGGGGAACACCCCCTGCCTAACTTTCCAACCAGGGCTCTCCTGCACTTCCAAACTCCCCAGGTCCAAGGTCTGATGAGTTCATTGCCTCGCTGGACCCGAGAGGTGAGGCCCTGAGATGAGAAGTCCCACTGAGTAGCCCCAAACCATAAAGACATACCACTACATAGGCCCTCGGCCGAGGCGCGCCTTCGCCCCACCCGCTCCTATTTTTCCACTTGGGTTTTCCCGTCCCCTTGGTCCCTTCCCTCCCCCAGACTGACTTTTGGTCTCGTCCGCCTCCGTCGCCCTCCTCCCCGCGCTCCCTCTCACCTAGTGAGGCCTAGAACACTAGCCGCTTTCGCAGCGGACCCCGAGGCCTAAGCGCGTCTTCAGAGCCCTCCCAAGGCAGTTTACTCTCTGGCTGGACGGTTAGAGGAACGAGAACTCAAGCGCTGCCAGTTCAGCCGCCTTGTTGCAGCGCCCAGGCCTGAGGACTTGATTACGACCGAACTACTCTTCCCAGCGGGCAATGCGGCTGCAGTTCTGCTTCAGATAGTGGGAATGATAAGACGGGTGCTGCGTGGTCTTCTGGGATTTGTAGTTCATCCAGGAGCCTGGCGAGAAGTAGAAGAGTCGCAACGTCAGGGGCGGGGCCTAGTTCTCAGTTTTTCAAAAAGCTAAACAGCTCAGGATCCTGGAAACCTGGGATGTTGGGGTTTCCAAAGCTGGAGTTTCGCTGTTAGAGCTGTTTCCGGAGGGCATTCCAGACAGCCAAAGTGATTTGGTATCTCTTAACAAAAGTATCTCTCGGAACGTCTATTCCTAGTATTGCAATCCTAGCAATTTAAGTCCCACCGCTGCTCCAGCCCCCACCTTCCTGGACCAAAGGCGAATTAGCATTGCCGTTATCATTGTTATGTTGTCATCATTGTCATCATCAGTCATAGTGTTGAACATTAATATGGACTATCTCATTTAATCCATACTACAATTTATGGAACACAGATTATTCTTATCCTCATTTTACAGATAGGGAAAACGGAACCAGAGCTATCCCAAAACTTTCTCAAAGCTTTATTAGGCTAGTTTGTGATTCTAATTCCAAAGCCCCTGCTTTTATTGGACACTCTCAGAGTTAGTTTACCCCATTTCTGAGCACAAACACCTTTTCCCTTCTGCAGTCAACTCCATTATTACTAATGGTGGTATCTTATTCTCTCGTTTATGTACTGGTAAAAATTGCTTTGATTCTGTATTCAGACATTGCTCATTTAAAACAAAGAAATAGATCTCTACTTAAGGATTTGAAAAATATACTTTAAAAAAAGAGGAAGAAGAAGCATAGCAATATGTAAACAGCAATGTGTGCAGTTTGTTCCATTAAAAAAAGAAAAGTAAAAAAAAAAAATCCCCTTCCTTATAAATGCATGTAAACATGAAAAAAAGGTGTGTGAAAAGGAAATGCAAAAGCTCACCAAGCTATTCAACATCAGGGTAATGTAGGTAACAGCCTTTTAAGCTATATTGTTTCTGAATTATTTGAATTTTCTTTGATAATCATGTAGAATTTGTGTGACTTGAAACAATCATTTTTTTTAAATGACAAAGACACTGGTCTATCCTATGGTTCTAGAGGAGAGAGCATTCAAATTTCAGTTTTGCTTTTTTCTTTTTTTAAACCACTGAGCCATATCCTCAGCCCTTTTTTATTTTTATTTTGAGACAGGGTCTCACTAACTTGCCTAGGGTCCTGTTAAATTGCTGAGGCTGGCCTTAATTTCGTAATCTTGTGTTCCTCCTGCCTCAGCCTCTGGAGTTGCTGGGATTACAGATGTGCACCACTGTGCCTGGCTATCAACTCTTTTTTTTTTTTTTTTGGTCCTATAAACAGTGACTGTGACTTCATTTCTTATTTGAAAAGAAGCCAGGTGCAATGGCATGCCTGTAATCCCAGCAACTCAGGACTGGTATGCAACTCAGCAGTAAAGCACCTTGGGTTCAAGCTCTCAGTACCAGGGGGAAAAAAAGGTAGAAAACAATACCACATAGTTAAATCTCCTTATTGTAAGAGTTGGATTTGAAGTACGGTAATATTGGGAAAATGCTTAGTGAACTGTGAAATCCCAGAATCAATGAGAGAGGGGTGTTGCTATTTTTCAATATAAATCTTAGATCTTTCATTTCTCTACACCCATCATTCATTTCCTGCTATAAAGTGTGACTAGAAACTAAACAATGAGCTCCCGACCCGTCACTGCCCTTCCTGCCCCCAACAGAATCAGTTCATTTGCTAAAAAACAGTGCTGTGCACTTTACCCATGCCTGTCACTGATTCATAGGACAATGTGCTCATTCTCCTGGACCTCAGTTGTCTCACCTATAAAATATGCCCTCTGGTACATGCTAAGAGGACATGAGATCAGTGGATCCTAATATTTGATGCTAGAATTTCTATAAATTCAAGGATCGTACC
Source organism: Marmota marmota marmota (assembly GCF_001458135.2). NCBI lineage: Eukaryota > Metazoa > Chordata > Mammalia > Rodentia > Sciuridae > Marmota > Marmota marmota. The sequence goes on along the minus strand of NW_026000005.1, from coordinate 33,952,533 downwards.
CCCAGAAATCCAATTTGGTAAGTTTGGAATTGAACTAAAATTGTGATTACATTTATACCTCTAAGAATTCAGTATAGGTCTGGGGTTGTGGCTCAGTTGTAGAGCACTTACCTAGCATGTGTGAGGCACTGGTTTCGATTCTCAGCACCACATATAAACAAATAAATAAATAAAGGTCCATCAATAACTAATAAAAATAGTTTTTAAAAATAATTCAGTATAAAAATCATCTTCAGAAGTAATAAGCCCATACTCAACATTCACATTTTTTACTTCATTAACAGCTTTATTTGCTGAGATTGCACTGTGTGCAAAGCTTTTTTTAAAAAAATTTCTAGGCTGGGGATATAGTTCAGTTGGTAGAGTGTTTGCCTGGTATGCACAAAGCCCTGGGTTCAATCCCCAGTACCACAACAAAATAAAATAAAATCATAAACCTCAGTAATTAAATTTTTTATACAGAAAAATTTCCTTTTCAGAAATTCTTAAGGTAATTTATATTGAGCTAGGTGTAGTCGTGCACTCCTATAATTCCAGTGACTCAGTAGGCTGAGGCAGGAGGATTGCAAGTTTGAGTCCAGCCTCAGAAAATTAGCAAGATCCTAAGCAACTTTAGCAAGACCCTGTCTCAAAATAAACAACAACAATAATAATAAAATATAAAAAGTTGGGGATACGGCTCAGTGCTTAAGCACCCCTGGGTTCAATCCCTAGTACCCCTAACCCCCCAAAAAGGTATTTTATGGTTGTACATTGAGTTCCAATTTAACTCTGAGTTTCCTGGAAGCTAAAGCAAAAGAATCAAGAAGTCATCTGTGTTCATAGCTCAGTGGTGGAGCATTTGCCTAGCATGTGTGGGCCCCTGGGTTCAGTTCCCCCAGCATCACACAAAGTCAAGCAATCAAACAAGCCCTGCAAGTGTATGCCCAAAGCTCACAAACATCAGTCAGCTGGATAGTGCCAATCTGATCTGAAGTTTGACCCGGTTGTCTTAGAAACTGAGGAACCAAAGGACCTATAGTGAATGTTTTGTAAAGCTAAATTATTATTATTAAATATAAAATCTTTAGTTTGTTTTGTAGTTTTTAATGTTCAACTGGCTTTTCTTTAGCAAAGTGCTAATGGTTTTATAAGCATCTTTTTCTGGCAAAATAGAAAGTTGTTTTCCCTTCTTTAAAAAAAAATCCAATTACGTTCAGTCTGTAAATCCCAAAATGTAGCAGACACTATTGTAAGAGAATCTAGAGATAAGTTCAGTTATGTCCCTTCCTCGGGTTACAGTATTTGGAGAATAGAAGTCAAATAGCTAGAACTGCCATATTTAGCAAATGTCCCAAATATTTGTCCCACATTTTGCATGGGACATGTGTATACTAAAAAAGGATCCATTGTTCATCTGAAATTCAAATTTAACCGGGTGTTCTGTATTTTATCTGCATTCGTAAGAGCAGTCCATTCCTATTGAGAGAGGCTCAGGAGTAAGCTGACCAGTAAACACAGGTGCATTGATAGACGATTCACAGATAAGTGGATACATTGAATTTTAAAGCTAGAAGGGGCTTTATTATTTTTAAAAATTTATTTAGTTTTTGGTGGTTCTGAGATGGAACTTAGCCTCACGCATACTAGGCAAGCGCCCTACCACTGAACCACACCCCCAGCCTAAAGGGTTCTCTATGGCCTTGTTTCATAAGTGAGGGAATAAACCCAGATCAGCTGCTGGTTCATATGGCACCTCTATTATCTCAGGTTGCTGTAACAAAATACCATAGAACAGACAGCTTAATCAAGAGAAATTTATTTTCTGGGGGCAGGGAAGTCCAAGGTCAGATTTCGTTTCTGGTAAGAATCTCTTCCTGGATGTATCTTCACTTTGCAGGGGGAAGGTAGAGGAGAGGGAAGGAGGGAGGAAAGAAGGGGCTAAAGAGAGACAGAGGGAGGGGGAGAAAGCATGCCTTCTGATGTCTCTTCTTATGAAGACGAATCCTGTCATGTCAAAGTCCCACTCCTTATGACCTCAGTTAACCTAATTACCTCCCTGTAGGCCCTGTCTCCAACTGAGGGTTTGGCTTTGAACCTATGAATTTGGGGAAAACAATTCAGTTCACAGCAGAGCATTAATGCAAGGGCCTCATGCTCTGCCAAAGCAGGGAGTGCAGGATTCAGATGGAAACAACCAGATTCTCTCCTTCTGGAGTTGGGACTTAAAGATGATGTGGTGAGAGGCAAAGCCAACCATCGTCTGCGGCAGCCCAGGGTGACCTTGAATGGAAACTACTCCTTAGTTCCTGCCACCCACTTTCCAGAGTTCCCCTGGCCCTGTCATTCCTGAGTCCTGATTCTGGTATTCTTGTGAACTACTTTTAGCTTTCTTAATTTTGGAGGGAGAAGGAGGGGCATAATTAAGCAAAACATCTTTGGATGTTACCAACATCCAAAGATGACCAAATTCTACCTCTTTTTGTAGGGAGGGGTGTACTAGGGTTACCAAGGGCAATTTACCACTGAGCTACATCCCCAGACCTTTTTTATTTTTTATTTTGAGACAGGGTCTCACCTAGGTTGCTTTGGGCCTTACTAAATTGCTGAGGCTGGTCTTGAACTTGCAATCCTCCTACCTCAGCCTCCCAAGCCATTGGGATTATAACTTGGCAACACCACTTCTGCCTCTCAGGTCAGAGTGCCCCACCCTCCTTCCCTTCCTTTCAATAGTCAGCTGAAGTTTTGCTATGAAATATAGGCACAAAATGGCAATGATTTTAAAAGGGCCCAAGTGGTGTGACTCTGTGGTTCTCAGGTTCAACTCAAGTCCCTTAGGACTCCATGGCATCATCTCCGGGTTATCTTGGACTCTGGGTCCCTCGAGAACAACTGCTGTGTCTAAGACATATTCTTTCCAGTCTCTAATTCTGAATTCTCCACCTTGGATACTCTGGGGCCCACAGAGTGTGATAGCAGTGTTGCTGATACATTTCCAGAGACTCTTTCTAGTTTCCTTTTCTTGATCCATATAGTAAGATTCAGAGGGACCTTAGGGAGTGTCAGTCTGCCTTTAGAGGTAAGGAAACAAGCTCAGAGAGGTTAATTGGGCCTAATCTACCAGACCAGGCAGAGGCCGGGCAGGAAGGAGGAACCCCAGACTCCTAGTAGGGCTCTTTCTAGTCCTTAATTAAATGTACAGACAGTCACTGCATGCCTGCCCTTGCCTGACAGCCTGTGTCTGGGCACCTACAACAGATGACACCTCCCTCTGGAGCTTCCCTGCTAGGATGGAAATGCTGGGCTTCCCCCTTCCTCCTTTGCTGATTCCCTAGAGGGCGTGACAGCCTTTTGGGAAGGGATTTTTGACAGCCATCTCAAGGGCATGCCATCTCTCAGGTTAATTACACCTAGAGCGTGGCGATGAGACTGCGAGCAGATGCCAGGCTTTGGGTAGAGAAGGAGGCAGTTCCCTCCTCCCGAGCTGCCTGACAGCAAAGTCATTTGCATATCCAAAGCTCGGAGGAGCAATGTGGTTTATAAGCCAAGAGATTCACCTTCCTTAGCGGTTGTTCCGTTCTGATGGACTTAATTGCTTTGCGTCTGACAGTTCAGTTCTCCTCCCTCCTCTTGTCTCCCCCCCTCCCATTCTCAATGTAGTATAACCACAGAACCTGCAGTAGAATTTCTACCCCATTTGTTCCATGGTCTGGTGTGAGGGTGCCCCAAGTGTCTTAATTTCTCTGACTGTTTGGGCTTCGTGGCTGTGATTACTTCACAAGCCTCCCTCTCAAATCTGGCACATTTTCACGATTTTGTACATCCTTTGCCAAAATACATCCCCCTCTGCACCCTGCTCCACTGTTCTCAGACTTGTGAAATGTCACTTTTTTTGGTTCCTCCAATATTGCAAATTTCACTTCATTCATCCATTCATTCATCTATTCACTTAATGAAAATTCTAGTCCCTAGATGGGCCACTCACAGTGTAAAGGCACTGGGGCTCTAACAGTGAATAAGAACCCACAAAAAACCCAAAATATTCACCCCAAATTGTTACCCTTTCTTCATAGAATTTAGTCTAGTTAAGAAGGCAGAGTCAAAAAAAAAAAAAAGAAGAAGAAGAAGAAGGGGGGGGAAGGAACAAATAAACAAAGTGATAAGTGGTGTGCAGGCGCAAGTAGGGACAGCTGAGGGAGCTATTTTCAGGGTGCTCAGGGAAGGTGGCCTCAGGGAGCCATTGAACTGAGACCTAAGGAGAGGACTTAGCGAAGCAGATCCAAGAGGCAAAGGCAAGCTCAACTGTACAGACAAGCAAAAATCGGTCATGTTTAAGAAGCCGAGAGGCTGGCAAGGCTGGGGGGATGTGACAGCAGGCAAGCAGCAGGTAAGGCTGCAGAGGTAAGCAGCACAGGTAAGCAGCAGGTCCTGCAAATGTAGAAAGAAGTTCAGCTTTGGTTTTGAGAGCAGTGGGAAGTCACCTAAAGAAATGACACTGGAATGATGTGAGCTCATGTATGCCTCAGAAGATTGCTCCTGCTGGAGTGGAGAAAGCCCCAGAGAAAGGCAGAGTGCCCACAGGAAGACCCTGGAGGAAGCCATCCCAGGAGCCTGGAGAAAAGAGAGTAAAGATGGGAAGATAGCCAGATTGGAGTCTTAATCTGTTTCTGTCACTAATAACGCAATACCAGACTGGGTAAGTTATGTCGAAAAGATGCTTATTTGGGTTCACAGTTATGGTCCAAGTTCAAGGGGCTACATCTGGTAATGACCTTGCTGGCAGAGTCCTGAGACAGTGCAGGTAAGACAGGGAGCATACGTGAGACCTAGCCAAATGGGCTTGTATAGAGACCCACGCTCAAGAACCCATAACCTACTAATGCATTAATCCATTAATCTCACTAATTGTTAATCCACTCATGGGGGCAGGGCCCTAATCGCCTCTTATGAAGGGATATTAATTATTATTATGATATTAATGATTATTAATTCTCTTAATATCTCATAAGGAGAATTAAATTTCAACATGAATTTCAGAAGGGACAAATTATATTCAAGCCATCGCAGAGGGAAACTCCATCAGCTCCACATCTCCATCTCAGAAAGCATCAACCTCTGGGTCCCGCACACACTCATGCAGACCTCCCCATTTCCTGTGCTGGACATGAGACTATCTTAGATAGTTGAGGTAGTATGGGGAACTTTCTCATAGACCATTATTTTTTTTTTCATATACTAGACAGCTTCTTTGCAGAAATATGAATTAGAAAAATTGCATTTGTTCATGAATATGAAAGTTCAAAAAATGAAGGCAAAAGGAAGCCTAGTAGCTTGTTCAAGAATATAGCTAACATTGGAGCCCAAACTGGATCTTAGGTGTCCTAGTTCCTACTGCTAATAAGTATGCTGCTCTGTAGATCCCACAACAGAGGCCAGCCACCAGCTTTTTCCCAGTAGTTCTATTCTGGATATGATTTTGTTCATCTCATGAAAAATTTTAACATTTGTCTACAAATGTGAAAATTTAACACTGGATTAGATGCCATTGGCCAACTGCAATGTCCCAGAGGACCACAAGAGGGCAGATAATATCCCATGAAAACTTGTTGGTGTCCTCTGTATCTCCTGAGCCTGTCCGGGCTCATGTCTTCTTGGTTCTGTATGTTAATACTTTGTCTCTTCCTGTGTCTTTATTTTTTGTTTAATGTTACATCTATTTGCTTTTTATCCTTCTCTGCTCCTCTGCATCCAGTCTACCCATAGCATGGAACAGAAGCTTATTTTCAGTAGTTTGTTGCTTGCTTTGCGTTGCTTCTGGTTTTGAGTTCAAGTTGTAACGGGAGGACAAGTGAAACACTTTGTATTTCCTTTAACTAGCCTTTCTGCATCCTTATTTGTTTCACTTTTTATTTCTATGGCCACCAATTTCCTTCTCCCCTTATAGCTGAATGATATCCAATAGAAAAAGAAAAGGGTACCCACCCTTGAACAAAATAAGACAAGACAGGAACAACGAAAGGACATTCTGTTGTGGAGGAATTTCAAGGGTAGGAGATATTTTAACAGTCCTGGGGCCTGCAGCCTGTCTCCATTCTACCTTAGGCAACGTCTAAATAGCCACCTGAAGTGGGATTCTATGGATCTGGGGATCCTTCACTTAGAATTTCGCATTTCTTATTGTCAGGAGTTTCCTCTCAGTGTCTATTCCAAATTCTCTGCAAGTTCGGATTTGTTCTGTCCATGGATGGGAGAGAGATGGGAAGGAACTGCAGGATACTTAATGCTATTGCCGACCTGGGCCAGGCTCTGAGCTGCAGGTTCAGACATTAGGGTGATGAGGACACAGAGCTCTCACAGCCAAAAGAACTCTTCACATCTGCGTTTGATGGAGGCACTCTCGGACTAAATCAGGGAGAGGGATCCATTCCATTCATCATGAATGTAAAGTATCCTAATTGAGCAGTTAAGAGCATGAATGCTTTCTAGGTAGTTTACAATAAGGGGCCTCCTGCTCCTGGATGCAATAATAGAAAACCACCAGCCATCAGCTCCATCTGGGAAGGAGCATTAGCATCCCAACTGCTCACCTCCTTGGTCCTTAGCACTAGCTTCCAGGAAATCAGCTCCCTCTTAGCAATCAGCTCAATATTATTCGAGTTTTTATTTTATATTTCTCTTATAAGCTTCTGAAAAAGCAGGCTGGCTTTTTCTTAACCCTACGTGTGAAGCAAATCGTATGTAGCCCAGTCTGTATTCAAAGCCTTTCAGAATTATGGCACAAGCCTCCTCTTCTGGATTATGGAAGTAAATCCCCACCCCCCACTGCCCTGCTTCCATTAAATGGACAATTACAATTCCAGAACTCCTTCCCAGTGCCCTCCTCCAGCTTGCTATAGACACATCCTCCCATGCTTGCAGACAAGTGAAAACACTCAATTCTTTGCTTTAGGTTTTTTTTTTTTTTGTACTAGGGATTAAACCCATGAGTGTTTAACCCCTGAGCCACATCCCAGAACCCTCTCCCCCCCCACCACCTCTTTTAAATTTTGAGACAGGGTTTTGCTAAACTGCTTAGGACCTCCCTAAATTGCTGAGGCTGGCTCTGAACTTGTGATCCTCCTGCCTCTGCCTCCCTAGCCGCTGGGATGACAAGCAAGTGCCACCAAGCCCTGCATTATTTGATTTTTGAAACATTTAAAAGGGCTGTTTTTTTTCTGTCAGTTGAAGAAATGGTCCTTAAAAATATTAATTTAAAAAAACATATTTCTCGAATATGTTTTTACATCCTTCAGAGTCACACTCTCACAAAGGCATGTCCAGGAGACAGATGGGGAACAGGAAGCCGCAGGAGCTGCAGCTTCCGAGCTGCTTGTGCACATGCTCCAGTCAAGGGTCCTACACTCCATTTTATATTCATAATTCTGTGTTTTTTCTGTAAAAGCAATTCCTCGATTGAATGAACTTCATTGCCCCCAAACTTGATTCTGCTCTGGTCCCATCCCAGGCCCTCATCGTCCTATTCCTTTCCCAATAGTAACCAATATCATCCATTTCTTGCATATTTTTCTATATGTATCTTATGCACTTTTTTTTAAAAAAACATGCATTTATGTCCTTTCTTTTTATACCAATGGAAGCATGGTGTATGCACAGCCCTGCACTTTTTTCTTTGCATTTGATCTCTTCACATTTTTGTTTCTCCATATAGAAATAATTAGACCTATCCCATAGACCTCCTGTTAGGGTTAAATGAGATAATATGAAACACTTAACTCACTTTCTATAATACAGTAAGTAATCAATAAATGCAAGCCATTATTATATTGTTAGTTTAAATACACTGCTGAGCTATAATAATGGAAACAGTATGGATAACACTATGGTAGATGAATGAAAGAGAAGGAAGCCTCTGCTACTCAGTCTTTATGATTTGTGTGCAAGATACTATTGCCCATGGGTCAAATATAAGCATCAAAAAGATAAAGGCTGCCTCCATAATTTAAAAGGCGTGTGTCAATAATAGCTAAGCTATGGAACCAACCTAGGTGCCTTTCAACAGAGGAATGGATAAAGGAAATATAGTATATATACACAATGGAATATTACTCAGCCATAAGAAAAAGAACGAAAACACAGTATTTTCCAGTAAATGGATGGAACTGGAGACAATCATGCTAAGTGAAATAAGCCAATTCCAAGAAACCAAAGATGGAATGTTTTCTCTGATATGTGAATGTTAACCCACAACAAGAGGGGTGGGGAGAAAAGAAGTTCATTGTATTAGACAAAGGGGAATCAAGGGAAGGGTAAAGGGATGGGAATAGGAAAGAATAGAATAAATTGGACATAGCTTTCCTATGTTCATATATGAATACACGACCAGTGAAACTTCACATCATGTTCAACCACAAGAACTGGATCCTAATTAGAATAAATTATACTCCATGTATGAATAACATGTCAAAATACATTCTACTATCATGTATATCTAAAACGAATAAATAAAAAAATTTTAAAAAGGAGACATGTCAAAAGTATAATACAAAAGGAATTATGGAGCTGGGTGCATGGCACACACCTGCAATCCAGTGGGTCAGGAGGATCTTGAGTTCAAAGCCAGCCTCAGCAATTTATCAAGGCCGTAAGTGACTCAGTGAGACCCTTTCTTCAAATAAAATACAAAAAAAAGGGCTGGGGAAGTGGCTCAGTGGTTAAGTGCCCCTGGATTCATCCCCACTATCCCAAACAAACAACAACAACAACAAAACCCCACAAAATTTAAAGGACTGGTGATTTACTGTCGTGACATAGTTCCCCTGGGTTCAGTCCTTAGTACCACCCCTGCAAATTATGGCCGAATTGCTGTAAGGGATTTAGTGAGGGGCTCTGATGGAGGGTGCATTGGGAGTACCGAGCGAGGGGATCTGTCTAAGTGGATGAAGTGATACCTGGCCAGGCCTTTAGGGATAAATAGGAATTTGACATCAAGAAATCAAAGGGGAAATGGCGGTTATTATAAATAGGCATGATTCCATCTGACAGAATCGCAAATGCTGAGGAAAATTCCATCAATTGAATGAAATAATGCTCAAAAGAGAAAGTTTATTATTTATCAGAGGATTATAGATTGACAGGGAGCTTTCCTATATGACATGGTCTTTGGGGTCTTTTTGAATCATTGAAGGAGCACTGGGAGTCCCTTGGTGAGGTCCTCTATAGGTTTTGGTGGAATTTGGCAGCTAGGTCTAACTCTCAGTTACAATTAAAGGGGCCGGGGGAGGGGAAGCATCAATATTAACAAAATCTCTGCCTCGTGAGCAAACTCAAAGTCTAAATCTTTAGCTAGTGCTTTATCAATCACACGCTTTAATTACATTTGAGACTTTGAAAATATGTCTCTGTATGATAATTTCAGTAAAGTAGATTTCAGTCACAGGAACTTACGAATTGCAGTTGTTCAGAAGCAATAGGGAGTTTGTCACTAGTGTCATTTGGTGGCAATTGCAGATATCCACAGTACAATGCTTGAACAATGGGCGTGCCTTTCTCTCTCTCTCTCTCTCTCTCTCTCTCTCTCTCTCTCTCTCT
>NW_026000005.1:33918218-33942950 GCF_001458135.2 Marmota marmota marmota | reverse complement strand
CCCTCCCTCCCTCCCCTGTATATATGCAAAACACTCCAAAGGCCATCTGATCCCTCCCCAAGGACAGATGGGGCTTTGGGGAAACTGAGTGCAGAGCCACATAATAAATAAAATGAAGCTCAGGTCTTGACCTCAGCAATTAAAAGCTCTATGGCGAAGTCACCTTCCACACAAGTGCAAGCCCTACAGAAGAATCAGTTCCTCAAGGCTCAGTCCTTGGATCAAACTCTTTTCAGACCTGCAAAAGAGGGAGCCCCTGGAGCTGGGCCCAGCCCAAAGTACCCCTGGAGGACATCTTTTCTCCACCTGGCACCTCTTTAATCCAGCTCCTCCTCTGTCTAGATTTCCCGCCCACCCCTCGCCCCCCTGCCCCCACCCCCGCCCCCGCCCCGTCTCACGCAACCAGGGTGTGCTGTTTGTGTGATCAGCAAGTCATTTAGGGAAAAGCCTTTTAATTAAGGGGAGAGCAACAAATTATTAAATCAGAGTCATTTATTACCCTGCCATCTGGCCAGAACTCTTTCTGCACCCCCCACCCCGCCCTCCTTCTCCAAGCCTGCATAAAAAATGACAGAACAGAAAAAAAGAGGAGGAGTTTGTCAGCCTGGGCTTGGAAAGGATCACCCAGCCCTTGCTGGAAGCAGGATGAGGGTACTGAAGACTCCTCAGTGTCTTTTCCACCCCAGAGAGGTGAGGTCTTTGTTCCCTTGCCTATAAAATGGGGGTGATAAAGTGTACCTCCATATTGTGAGAGGGTTGATGCAATGGCTGGTGCAGTGGAGGTGCTGGGGAAATGGAATCAGATCTGAAGCTTGCAAAGGAGAAGCTTTGTTATGGATGATGGTGGCAGCGGTGCCCACGTGAGGCTGCCAGATGTTTCCTCTCTGTTTGCCCCACCTGGTCGGAAGGAGCATTCTCTAGCTCCCTTTTGCCAAATGCCAGGCAAGCTCAGAAGACCCATGTCCGCCCCTTGCCCCTCCTCCCACCAGACCTGGCTGCTAGCACGTCACCCTGGGCAAATGCAGCTGGAGGGGGCAGTGCATGGTGAGAGGAGGGGCAGAAAGAGAGTACTAAGCAGCAGAATCAAACTTAGGGGTACATTTCAGTAGGTATCAGCCCAGGGAGGACAGCCCTGGAAGACACAATGAAACAGTCAGATACTATTTTCTAAAAGTAAAATCAGCCCAAATGAGACAGCTTTGTGGGAAAACTAACGCAGGCCTATTGGAGACTGGTGACCACGAATAGCTTGGTTGTCAGGGACGTGATTTTCCAAAATGGCGGACAACTCTGGTAAAGAACTGACCAAAACAAAGAATGTACATCCCTCCTTTAATTTTCTAAGAAGATCCATTCTTACTGTATACTTAGTGTATAGTAAAAAGAAATCAAGGGAGGAATATATAAAACTAAATTAAATATACAAAATTAAATTTGTATATTCTTAGATGAAGGGAGGAATATACAATAGCAAAGATTCTAAAACTCAGATGACTATAGATAACTTTTTTTTTTACTTTTTAAAAATTTATATATGACAGTGGAATGCATTACAGTTCTTATTACACATATAGAGCACAATTTTTCATATCTCTGGTTGTATACACAATATACTCACACTATTTGTGTCTTCATACCTGTACTTTGGATAATAATGATCATCACATTCCACCATCATTAATTACCCCATGTCCCCTCCCTTTCTCTCCAACCCCTCTGCCCTACCTAGAGTTGGTCTATTCCTCCCATACTCCTACTCCCTATCCCACTATGAATCAGCCTCCTTATATCAAAGAAAACATTTGGCACTTGGTTGTTTAGAATTGGTTAACTTCACTTAGCATTATCTTCTCTAAACTCCATCCATTTACCTGCAAATGCCATGATTTTATTCTCTTTTATTGCTGAGTAATATTTATAGATAACTTTTCTACCTCTATAAATAGCCAGTGGGACTTTTGAAGCTTCATGGAGTGTGGGATAGACATGTGCAAGATCGTCTCTCCAAATGAAGAATATTACGCTGCCTGGGGTCCCACCTCTACTTGCCAGGAGTTGCCCCCAAGGCATCAGTGGGGCACCAAAACACTCCACACCTTTCTCAAATGCCTCTCAGGGGCTAAGAACTCAAATGTCAATCAAACGAAATTAAATGTTTTTTAAAAGCCGTGACATAATCAAGAAATCCTAATTTAAACAAAAGATATGAAGTAAATTTTGTTCATTTTGTTAAGTATGATAATTAAATACTTTTATATGAAAAACACAATCATGTATATGCTTAAGCAAAAAAGAAAATTATAATAAAATCTTAATAATGACCATCTGAGAACAATATGTTTTTTTTTTAGAGGATCTTTTTTAAAATTTTTTTTATTATTAGTTGTTCAAAACATTACAAAGCTCTTGACATATTACAATATGTTTATGAGCTTTATAAAAATAGTTCTTGAGTGGCTGGGTGTCATGGCACATGCCTGTAATCCCAGTGACTTGGCAAACTGAAAGATCACAAGTTTGAGGACATCCTTGGGAACTTAACAAGACTATGTCTCGGGCTGGGGTTGCGGCTCAGCGATAGAGCACTCGCCTAGCACATGCAAGGCCCTGGGTTCGATCCTCAGCACCACATAAAAAAAAATAAACAAAATGAAGGTATTGTGTACAACTAAAAAATAATTTTAAAAAAGACTATGTCTCAAAATAATAATAAAGAACTGGGGGTGTAGCTCAGTGGTAGATCATTTAAATATCCAGTATCAAAAAAAGAAAAGAAGAAGGGGAGGAAGGAAAGAAAGAAAAGAAAAAATTTCTTGGGGAGCTGCCCAGTTCCCATTCATTCCTGTTTGGGAACTTCTTTAATTCAGTTCTCAAGGTAAGCCTCAATTGTAGAATTGTGTCACTTCTTCCTAGTTCATAGATGATCTGACTAGGTGAGATTCAGGCCTCAACTCAAGCCCATCATATGTTCTTTCACAGAAAGTAGGTATTTTGTAAGAACAACTGGGGAGTGTCTTAGTCTGTTTTATGTTGCTTTAACAAAATACCCTGAGACTGAGTACTTCACGAAGAAAAGAGGTTTATTCAGCTCATAGTTCTAGAGAACCAAGAGCATGGTGCCAGCATTGGTTACTGGTGAGGGTCTCATGGTGGATAGTATCATATAGTAGGAGAGGGAAAGTGGGGCAGAGAGAGAGATGTTACAGAGAGGAAGCAAGAGAGCAAGCTAAGAAAACAGAACTTGCTTTATAACTGTTCTTGTGGTAACCAATCCAGTCCCAGGAGACCTAACCCATGCCCAAGGGAGCAGCATTAGTCCCTTCAGAAGATGGTTCCCTCAATGACCTAATTGCTATCTACTAGGACTCTACCTTCTGAAGGGTTCCACCACTTCTCAATGCCATTACATTGGGGACCAAGTCTCCAGCAGATAAACTTTGGGGAACAAACATATTTGAACCATAGAAGGGAGTCTGGGGCGTGCAGACTGAGTCATATTAATGGCACCCCCTAGAAAAGAACTTCACGCTACAGGTGCTGAGGTTTCCAGGGACATTTGTTTCCTGCCCTCTTTAAGATTTAGTAATCAAATCTTCCATGGTTTCTATGAGACATCATAGAATGCTTCTCCCAAATCTAATATTTTTGTACTCAAGCCAACAAAAGTTTGTTTCTGTTATTTGTAACTAAAGAATATCTGTGAGATGCTCTCAACTTGGGAGGAAATCATATATCAGGAAACGGCTTAGAGTCTGAAGATCTAGCACCATAGATTAAGTTCATTGCAGAGATATTAAGTTCCAGAATCTGCTTGCATTTATTAAACCTACAAAGGGGATACAATCAAACGTGGCAAATCATTTCTCTTTGCATATTTTGAAAAAAAACATCATTTGAACAGAATAACTATGATAGCCTTGGCCTGTGCTTTCTACTGGGTATTCACATTCTTGTTTAGTCCCCTCCCATATTGAACAGGACTGACTTGTGTAACCAATGTAATATGGCAGAACACTGTGTGTGGAGTATGACTTCTAAGGCCTGGTCATAAAAGCCATGGCAGCCTCCATCTTATTCTCCCAGATCACTCACTGAGGAGGGAAGAACATACCTATTGCATGAATTTTCTTTCAGCCCTGTGGAGAGAGTGACATGGACAGAGCTGAGGCCTCCTGCTATAGCCAGCACCAAGTGGTCAGGCCTGTTGAGTGTCTCTTCTTGGAAGCGGATCCTCCAGTCTCAGCCAAAAAAGCCCTCAGATGGATACAGCCGCAGGCCAACATCCTGATTGCAATCTCATGGAAGACCCTAAACTACTAAAACTGCAAGGTAATAGATGTTTGCTGTTGTTGTAAGTCACCATGTGAAAATTTGAGGAAATTTTCACATGGTGACTTACAACGTCCTAGGTGGTCTGCCTGTCCCCTCACGTTCCCTATCTACATCTTCATGGCCTAGTTCTCTCCCTTCTTTTCCTTCTGCTTCAGATTCACTGGCCACTCTGCTTCTCCTGGAGCATACCAGGCATGCTCCTGCCTCAGACACCTTGTGTTTGTTGGTCTCTGTGCCCAGGCTGTTCTTTTCATTTGTCATGTGGCTCTCTCCACAGGGCTGATGAGAGACCTCATACCTAGGCATGCTCTTCCCTCCTCAGTGAGTGATTCAGGAGAACAAGATGGAAGCCTCTGTGGCTTCATCAACCTGGCCTTAGAAGTCATACTCCACACACAATGTTTTGGAATTTTTTATTGGTTACCCAAGTCCCTCCTACTCAATATGATAGAGAACTAAACAAAAAATGTGAATCCCATCTAGCGAATTGAATATTTTCTCCTGGACACTCAATGACTCACTCCCCCCACCTCCTTCAAATCTTACCTTCACGATGAAGTCTTCTCTGGTCACCATTTTAAAAATGAAAACCCTTTTACTCACCTGGAAATTCCATCTCCCTTCCCCACTTTATTTTCTCCATTATCCTTATCACCAGTTAACATTCTATGTGTTTCACTTGTCCATCTTCTTTATCATTTGCTTTATGAGGGTGAAGGTTTTTGTAGGTTTTATTCATTACTTTCCTAGGTCCAGAACAATGCCTAGCACACAGGAAGTGCTCAGTAACTATTTTTTTCTTAAAAATTTGTTTCCATAATTATTTTCTAAATGAATGGATAAACGAATTAATCTAGTAAGCTTAGAACATTAAACACATGATGATTTCCTTATACAAAAATTAGTAACTATGATAAGTCTTAGGTTGAAATAAGAACCATCATTTGGAAAGATCCAGCACGAACATTTTTCTGTATATTCTTTCTGACTGCTCTCATCGGTGCCATTTGTTACAAAGAATGGAAATTCACTCTGACCCAGACAAGGAGGGTATTTATCAAAGGCTGCATCGGACTCTAGGGAAATCTGCAGGGCACAAAGTGCCTCTGAGCATTCAGGGAACTAAACTCCAACAGACACCAAAGTTGCTCTCTCTGGCTCATGGGGCCTTAGAATCTCCCTCCCAGGGCATCTCGCTTCCTCTCTTCATCTGCTCCAGTCTGCTCCCTGCAGATCCCTTTCTTTTGCTCACTCATTAGTTCACACATGGTTCTCATGTCTGCCTTGGGACCACCATGATTCTTTTCAGTCTCACTGGCCTAGTCTCTCATTGTCCAATTCCCAGTTCCAACAAGACTCTGATTTTGCCAGCTTAGGCCAGGCATCCTTCTCAGGTGAATAAGGCCAGATCCATAGTAGTTTGCTAGAGTTATCATAAAGTACAAGATGCTGGGTGGGCCAAGCAACAGAAATTTATTGTCTCATGGTTCTGTAGACTAGAAATATGTATGCAAAAATATTATAATTTATTTTATTAGATTTCTTCTTATATTTTTGGTTATTATTTTATACAATACTAAAATGAATTCCTTTGTCCCTAAATCTTAGTGCACACTGATATTTATTTCCCTAGGATAGATTCTAAGTAGAATTGGAGGAACAAGTAAAATGACATTTTAAACATCTTAATATACTTTATTGAGCTGATTTCCAGGATGTTTGTGGAGAATGCCTACATCCCAACCTCTTTGCCAGCATCTAATAAAATATTTTTGTTTGGCCTAAATTGAAAAGATTAAAAAATATCTTATAGTAGTTCCAGTTTCTATTTTTGGAGTGAGGTTGAATATTTCTGCATAGTTATCAGTGTATTTTTTATGTATAGTTATTAGTGTATTTTTTTTAATTTGAGGAATTGTTTATTCACTTATTTCACCTAACTTTTTATTGAATTTTTTTATTAATTTGTGTTAATTGTGTACCTTATGGATATTAAACTCTTGCAAGTTGTAGCTGTTTGTTTAGTGGTGTGAGCTTATGAAATTGTCAGAAGCAAAATGGAGACACCTTTGTCAGACCCCAGCTAAGCAGAAGTAGGAGACCATAAAGGGAAAGGCCTCATGCATGATTTGATTGACAACAAGAGAATGCACCAAACCACAGCTCTTTGTACCATTCACAAGGACAGCTATCTAGATGTACAAGAACATTTGCTTAGTGAACTGACATCAACTCCTGCAATAAACCAATGTTCCCTTTGTCTCAAAACAACTTATATAATCCTCCTCATTTTGCCTTTAAAGACCCAAGCTTTCATTTCTCTCCCAGAGTACACCTAAAGCCTCCCCATGGTTTACCAAGGCACTAAAATCTCAGATTGCAACCTTCTGTCACATGCTCCCTAATAAACTCTTTTCTTTGGAAGTCCTATCTGAGTTTCCTTTTGGGGTTAACAAGCTTTTTTTCTTGCTTTGTTTCAGTGCTGAGATTGAACCCAGGGACAGGCACATGCTAAGCAAGTGCTCTACCACCGAGATGGACATCATTACCCCAGACCTTTTTATTTTTTATATTGAGTCAGGGTCTTGCTAATTTGTCCAGGCTGGCCTCAAACTTCTGATTTTCCTTTCCTAACCTCCCAAGTCACTGGTATTGTATTATGAATGTCCATCTCATTCCACCATCTTTTAATTTTTTTTAATATAAAAATATTGATCTGTATGCTCTTGTTGCCTCTGGTAGATTAAATGATGGTTGAACATTTTTTGCTCCTCTTTCCTTTAAGAGTATAATGCCCTTCTTGAGTGGGGTGAGACTTGGTTGATCTATGATAGAATATTCTATGGTTAAGACTGGTGACTTGGGAATTCTGAAGCTAGTTCATATTCTTATTATACAAGCTTGTAGAGTTCCAATCTCCATAATAGAAGCCCAATTACCTTAAGCTACTATGCTGGAGAGGTTATGTGTAAGCATTTGTTTATCCCAGCTGAGCCCAGAATTCCAATAATTTGCAACAAGATATCAGAAAAGTGAGTGAATTCACCTTGAACTGTCCATCTCAGCCTGTCTGTCAACTGATTATCACCAAGTAACTTCTGTCAACACTAAGTGGTGCAGAAGAATCAGCCAGCTGAGCCCTGCCCAAATTCTGGACCCATAAACTTATGAGATATAAATATACACTTGTTGTTTTAAGCTACTAAATTTTATGGTAGTTTATTATGCAACAATAAACAACTGGAAAGTTCTCTCTTTCCTAGGGTATTATAACAGAATTATACTAATCTGTGATATGCAGGAAGAAGCACCGGAGTTGCTTATTGAATTTTTTTTATTAAAGAGAAATGGGAGCATCAAGAGCTTCAACAAGCTCATAACTGCCAATGACTAATGCTACTAAATCCAGCAGGATTTATAGCTGACATGTACTCTGAAGCAGGACAAAAAGGCAAATTAACCCTGACTCCAACAGATTTTGGGAAAATGCTTTTTTTTTTTTTAATAATGGCAATCCATGGTGTGTTTTAAATGTACCACATATAAAAATAAATTTTAACACTGATTTTCCTCATCTAAACTTCAGTAGACCCCCTGGGAGTCAATGCCATTGTTGTTCCCATTTTACAGATGAGGAAATGGAGGCTTTGAGAGTCTCAGTAATGTGCCTATGGTCACAGAGCTTGAAATAAGACTTGCATCTGAGCTGTTTTCTTGGCCACAGGACTCGCCTCCTTTCCTCAATATCTAAATGAGGGTGATGCTCCAATATCAACTCTCAGATAGTGCCCTCTTCACCAAGGATCATGCCATATATCTGCAAGTCTGTGAAAACAAAGGGTTGATCCAGATACCCTCAAACCTTACAAACTTCTGGTTCCTAAAACCAGACCATAAACTGGGCCTGTGCTTCATGAACAACTCACAGGAAAGCAAGGAGTCCCTCTAAGCCCAGGACTCAGGAGCCTCTGGTTCGACATGCCTGGAGGGACAGGGTAAAGCCATTGGAGAGGAAGGTCCCTGAAGGGAGGAATCAGGTCTAATTCATCTGTCCCTAAGCCCAACAAAATGTCAGGCCTCTCAAGATACATTGGACATAGAAGAGAAAGCTCCTCAAACCACAGTGGCTTGAGTTGGGTCCTCATACGATTTCAGAGAGCTTCCCAGGGTGCTGCCTCACCCATGTCTGGGAACAAGTTCTTGAGCTTATTTCACTCCATCTTATCTCTCAGCCACGGCCTTGTCCATCCACCCTGTGATAGTCCCACTGGGTACAGCTGCCCAGCCACCACCACCACCACCACGGGTTCTACTCTTAAACCTCCAGCGAGGAAACACTACTCATTGATCCACTGCTTTGTCCCAAATAGGTATCAGTCTCCTCCCTCAGCCACTAACTAATATCACTGAGACTGAGCTGTAAATCTCAAAGAGACTGTTCTCTAAGTCTGGGGTTATGGGAAAGAAATCATGAAAACCAAGAATTACCAAAATCTCTTGTCTTGTATGGGGCTCATCCTTAGGATCTCTTTCTTTGCCTGGCTCCTAGCCTGCCTGTAGTTTGCCTATATTTGACAAAGCACAGCCCTCCTGCTGCCTGAACATGCACTCAGGCTGGAAATGTCCCAGACCTCTCTTGGCCTTGGGGCACCAGCTGAAGAGATGTTCTACTCTAGAGGAAAGTAATACTTTTCCTCTTTATAGCCAGCATCAAATTAAATTCTTGCCAGGACAACAGACAATGACAGTATCCATTTGCTTCAAGGGCAGGATTCCACCCCCACCTCTCCACTACAGTATGTCTGGCTCAGATAAGACAATCACAGAATGGTCTGGCATTAATCAGTGCCTTCCACTGGCTTCTCCAGACCTATCCACGTGCACCTTGTTAATGAATGAATGAACAACCTGACCAAAATCAAGGTACTCACTCTGATTCCCATGGAGAAGTTACATACTGAGTATCTTTTTAAGTATTCAGACAGCTTCCCCTTCACACCAGAGCTTATAAATTCATAGCACAACTCCCAACCCCATCAACACCATCCCCTCCTCTGACCATTGTCTGCTCCCCAAGTCCAAGATCATTAATCACCCTGCTGCCTGGCAGGCCCTCTCTGTCAGCGATGGTTCCCCTCTGACCTACCCCGTCAGTTTCTCTCCCTTGCTCCAGCCTCTGACAGAACAGAGCCGAAGCTCACACCTGTCGGAATGGAGTAGACTGAAACCAATCAACAGGGTGATGAATCTCCCCCACCACCTT
Organism: Marmota marmota marmota; assembly: GCF_001458135.2. Lineage (NCBI taxonomy): Eukaryota > Metazoa > Chordata > Mammalia > Rodentia > Sciuridae > Marmota > Marmota marmota. The sequence goes on along the minus strand of NW_026000005.1, from coordinate 33,933,355 downwards.
CCCATGCCCTGCAATATTTCATTCCTCTACCCCTCGGGTAGCCTTCCAGGCATTGACACATCTAGTTCTAAAATTTCCTTCTGGAATTGGCCAAGGGGTGGGAGAAAGTGGGGAAGAACCCAGAGAGAAACAATGATTTAGAGGGGTGCCCTTGAACTGTGGGAGCACCCTAACATCACGCTGCCTCACACGTGGGGGAAAGCTCTCCAACTTGGACCCAGGTTCCCAGAACAGGGAGAAGCCAAACCTAAATGGGAATGCAGAGGAGAGGCAGACTCTGGTGCTTTCCATGTAGGCCCCACAACCTTATTTTCTTTAAAGCCTGCTGCCTAATTTCTGTGTCTATACTGGCAAACACAGCAGAATGAAGCACTAGTAACCCTCTCTCTGTAGCTTTCCCAAATAGCTTTCCCAGGGCTTGGGTTGCCGCAGTCTGGCTGGGCACACAATCACGAGCCACCACACAGCTTGTAGGTTCAAACAGCAACTCTTTATTCCCGAACTCACACCAGCCGTCTACAATCACGTTCTGGGGAAATCCACGTTCTCTGCCCAAATCCACATCCACTGGGCTTCTATCTCCCAAAGAATACTGTCTGAATCCCGTGAGAACTCAAGGGGAACTCAGGCAGCAGGATACGCCCTATTCCCAGCAGGAATAATCTTAAACCTGGAACGCCCTAAACCCGATTATCCTAAACCGGGAACACCCTAATCCGCCCTGGTCCTTGAGCAAGGTCACCTACATGCAATGTCACTGCAAAATGTCCTATTTCCACGAGTCCTTCCACTAAGCAACATGGGGTACGCTGGCAAGGAAATTGTCATACCTACTTGGCTAATGGCTCCCAGCATTGGGTCACAGGGGCATGAATGAATTGAGTGACTGGTGCCTCAGGAGGAGGCAAAATTATAAAGAGACCATTCCAGTCTTCTCTGAGCTCCTGGCACTGTTAGCTCTTTGTGCTAAAAGGGGCACACTCTAGGGCCTCCCTTTCACTCCCAGGAAACTTCTTTTAATGGTGACCTGCTGGAAAACAAATGGCCCCATCCTTTGTCATCTAAAACCTTAGTGACTCAACGATAGGAATTGCAGGTCTGATAAGAAAGGAGGGTGTCCTAGGCAGGTGGGTAGTGGAGATATTTTTAGGCAGGCAGAGCCTCAGAGAACCCATCAAATCACAGAGGCCCGCCCACTCCACCTGTGTGTCAGCTTTGAATTTGGATTAAATTTTTGGTGGCACAAAAGATTCTGTGCCTCCTGCCCCCAGGAGGGCCTATTCTCCTATGGTGCTGTCTCTGGTTATTCTGCCTCTACAGCATCCAGCTGGCTGACTGAGCCTGAAGGATCTGGACAGTCTCTTTGTACTGGCCATCTGTCCAAGGTGAGGACCTCCCTGAGCTGCAGACACAGCTGCTCCAGAGAGGAAACTTTAAAGCATGTGTTGTCCTGGGTACCACTACCTGGGAAGATGTGGGTGCTGGGTTAGTGACTTTTAGGACATGTCCTCAATGTCTGTGGGGACCATTCAAAAAAATGGGACCCAATATCAGGCATGGGAGGTGAGGAAGAAAGAATAGGGCTTGAATAGTCAGGAGATGTGGTTTCTGGCCCTGGCTCTGCCACTCACTTTGTGACTTTGAAAATCACTTCCCTTGAGGTGATTAGGTAAACAACTTAGACTGCATCTAAGTTTCCTTTTAACTCTTTTGTGGATCCAATATGACCCAACAATCAAATATATGTATGGAGCATTCAGGCAATATCTACAATGATTCAGTAGAACTTGAAATTGTGACAAGCATTCAAAACTGAGGCCCATCTTTCCTCAATGTTATTAATATTCCTAGGCAGAGTATTTTGTTCTATTTGTGAAAGCTAGGGAGAGAGGCTTACTAGTGCTTCATTCTGCTGTGTTTGCCAGTATAGACACAGTCAAAGCATTCAGATGGTTTTAGTGGACTGGTATCTGAGGTATATACCTTGTCTATTTGGAGATCACTTTCTCATTCTAGGAACACTATTTCTGTATCAGTTAGATCACATTTTGTTGGTAGGGACAAAAATCCCAACTCCAATGGACTAAATCTAAGCAAGAAAATGTATCCTCTCATATATATATATATATATATATATATATATATATATATGATTTTTGCTACAACCTATCTCTTCTCTCTCCTCAGCTCTGCATCCTCTGTGTTTTCTCAGGTCTTAGTTAGGAGCTTCTTTGGTGATGAGAAGAGACCTTGCAGGAACTCCTAGGCCTACATACATCCATACTGAAGTCTATGCCAGTTGGTATTATTTAAGCTCCAAACAACAGAAAATCTGATTCAAAGTAACTCAATAAGGAAAAAAAATTACTTCATATAACAAGAAATCCAAATATGGAGTAAGATCCAGGGTGGTTAATTAAGTGCCTCAACAATGTCATCCAGGTGCCAAGATTTTTGCATCCCTTGATTTTCAACTCTGTCTTCCACTCAGGATAGCTTCCCTCATGCTCACACAATAGCTGTTGAAGTTCCAGCAGCAGGTACAGACAACGCAATGTGCAAAGCAACAAACACAAACACAAAACAAAAGGCACCTCTTCCTTCTGCTCTTTCTTAAGAAGGAAACATCTCCCAGAATCTTCTAGCAGATTTCCCATATCTTATGGGATAGAATTGCATCACATGCCCATTCCTCAACCAACCATTACCAAGTGGGTTAAAAATTTCCATGGTTAGCTTAAACTTGTGGTTCCACAACACCACCAAAACCCAGACCTCTCACTGAGAGGCCATGGGCAAGAACTGTATTTATGCTTGGACTCAAAATAGCAGGAGCAGCAGTGGGAGGTCAGGGGGACTGTCTGGAAATGCTAGAGGATGACGCTTGGGAATTGCTCATTCTACCTGGTGGGTGGAAGTGCGGTGGCTTTAATTTTCTCCATTTTGTAGCATTTATCACTTAAGGAGATGCTCAGTTGACCTAGGGAAGTAAAAGCAGGAGGAGTGGAGAAGAAGAAGGCAGCTGAGAGTGAACAGAGAGGGAGAACTTGTTTGCAGATATGCTGTTTGTCCCCAACTCAGATGACTTCTCTGCCCTGGACACTGATCTCTGTGACCCAGAGACCTAGACTCCCCTGCCCTGTGGCCCTCAGTTGGGTTTGGCAATGGGTAGCATCATCAAGGAAGGAAAGAGAAATTGGGATATTTATTCCTCCTGCTTCCTCCCTGAGCTTTCAGCGTTCTGACAGTGGCTACATCCCACCATGACTGGTGCTTCTGTTGGCCAGGAAACAAAACAGCACTTCCTCCCTTTCTCCTTCAGATCTAAGGGTGGCATTAACCCCCTGGTGACATCTTCTTGATGACTTAATACTCTTCACTTGTCCCCTTAATCCTACTTACATATCTGTGAATAGTACCTATATTAGAAATTCTCTGAGTATATCTGTCATCTGGTTCCTACAAGGATCCTGACCAATACAATGGGCAGTGGTAGGTAAAGGCCATTCATGTTACACTGCCGTGACAGCTGGGCATGGTGGCACACACCTGTAATCCCAGCCACTGGAGAGGCTCAGACAGAAGGATTGCAAGTTTGAGGCCAGTCTCAGTAACATAGTGAGGACTTGTCTCAAAATAAATAAGACTTGGCTGTAGGTCAATGGAAAATTGCCCTTGGGTTCAATCTCTGGTACCAAAAATAAACAAACTTCCTTGAGCACGCCCAATGCTTCATGAACCTAAAGAATAGCCACTCATAACTGTTCTTTAGGACCTGGCCTTCTTGAGATGCCTAGTAGTTAAAATGATAAATTTGAAGGTTATGCTTCCTCTCTCCTTTCAAACTCTGGCAACTTTTCCCTATCGTCTAAATAAGTAAAAAGTGTGTTAACCATACTGTATTTGATAATAGTGACTACCATTTTATACAAGCTAGTATGTGTTTCAGGTGGGGGTACTAGAGATTGAAGCCAAGAGGCCATCCACAACTGAGCTATATTCCCTGTCCTTTTAAAATTTTATTTTGAGACAGGGTCTGGCTAAAATGCTGAGCCTGACCTTGAATTTGCAACCCTCCTGCCTCAGCTTCTCAAGTCTCGGGATTACAGTGTGCACCACTATGCCCAGCTCTTATAAAAAACTGTGCCAGATGCTGTGCCAAACACTTAATATACTTTCTCACATTCAATCTTCACAACAAATCATTATGGGGATACTATTGCTTGCCCCATTTTATAGATAAGAGAACTGAGGCTTAAAGAATTTAGTTATTTACCCAAGATCAAATGGCTGGTAAATGGTTATAGTAGTTAACACCATTAACCACTGACATTTTCTATTCTCTTTCCTTTCCTGAAAAACTACATTTTCCAACTCTCATTACAATTGGGTCTTGTAATTGGCCCAAGTGACCTCTTTTTCTTTGGGTCTAGTTTTGACAATGTGTTGTGACTTTAGATGATAAGGCACTGTTGGACAGACTGACACATTTCAGAACTAGCATGTGATATTTAACACTTTGCCTTTGTGCCACAGCAGTCATAGAAGCATGTATTAAAATTGAGGAACCATAAGATGAGTAGATTGCTGATCCCCTACATGAAGGCTGATGCCCTGCAGAGTGTTGTGGACCTACACTGACTTGGTATAAAGGCAAATTAAACATTTATTAGTTAAGAAACTGAAATTTTGGTGCTGTTTGTTACTACAGCAAAACATAACTGATACCAACTGAAACAGTGGAGGAACTGGGATTGAAACCAAGTCTTTCTGAACCATAAGTTAGTGTCTTTCACAACTGGGAAATACTGATTTTCCTCATGTCCTTATCCAAGGAGGCTTTTTGAAGTTGTGGCCTTGGAAGGATGAGAGAAGGAAACCAACAAACAAAAACAAAAAGTGACACTAATAAGGATTATTATTAGAGGAAGAAAATAGTTATGGAAGAGAGACTGTGTTTCCTTTGCTTCCCATATTAACCAAAAAAAAATACAGAAAAATTTTAAAAGGCATCTTCAAGAAATATTGATAGGTGGGGCCTCCAAAAATTTTGCTCTTGGACAGGGAACTAATTATGTCTGATTCTCACTGAAAACAGTTTTGTAGCCCATCTCTAGGGAAGCATAACTGGGAATGCTGTGTGATTTGGAAGACAGGTACCAAGCCATGGCTCTTCTGAAAGCAGGATAGAACCTCCATTTGTGTCATTGTCTCCCTGGGTGGTTTTTCTCTCTCTTGGTTCAATAAGGACAATTTGTTGCTTTATAATTGTTTATAAAGCTTAGCCACATCCTTCTTTCAAGCCTCTGTTGCCCACCACTCTGAAATCCCAAGGATTGACAGACCAGATCTTTGTATTTAAGTTTGGAAAGAATCAAAGTAGGGAGGCCAGTGTCCATGTTAGCTAAAGGCACTTTGTGTAAAGAATGACACAGGTTACTAGGAAACCTGAGTTTAAAGGAATTATACAGGAAACTAAGAAGCCAAAGTGACCTCTTTTTCTTGAGTGAAGAAGACACTATTTTTTATTGAAAAAAAAAAGTTTTGACAAGATGGTACCCATTGCTCACATATTCATGTGTTCATGGATGAGAACATAGAGTGGCCAGACCTATCCATTTCCAGATATGTGTACATGGGTCCCCAAACCATGAACAGCTATGAGAAAAGCTGCTAATTGGCATCATGTTTACCCTTTTATTGTCAACCATAATTACTTGTTTATTAGAGCAGAGGCTTCCCTGTTTATTATAGTCATTATAGTCTGTCAGTAAGAGAGAATGTGCTCAAATTTCACAAGTATGTGAAAAATTGAACAAAGTTTACCAGCCCTAGCTAGGACCAACTCTGAGTGAAAATAATTTTCAAGAAGGCATGGGATTTTATTTTAGCTAATAAGTCCTGCCCAACAGAACTGCAAATCTAAGTAAGGAATTTTCAGCCAATTCCTTATTTAGCACTAAGCCACGCTTCTCTTCAGTAGTGCTAATGCCTAGCATCGAGCAAGGTGCTTACACACAAGTAGGTTCTATTTCCATTCTCATACAACTCTCCCAGGTAGGCAGGAGCAGCCTCATTCTCTAGATAAGGCAGATAGGGCTCTGAGAGGTCAAGTGACTTGCACTGAAGAGCAGGTCTAGGATGCCTGGGATCCAGATCCAGTGTTGTTCACGTACACACTCTCGACTCACACCCATGTGCTCCACACAACTTAGAGAAGAACATTGGCTGGGCCAGTTTTCCTGTGTACATGACTGCAGGGATATATACAAAGGGGAATTTCTCAGTGGTCCAAGGGCAGAAAGCAGAGTCTCTAGATCAGGAAAGAAGAGGGGTGACAACATGTCAAGGTGAGCCAACTAGTGACAGGAAGAGGCTGTAGTGCCTGCTTAGGAGGTTAGAAAACATGACGCCTCACTGGGGAGTTGAATGACCAAAATTTATTGGTTTGGCTGCTGTGGATGAAGTTGGACAACCAGGATTTTAAAAATCATTAGTTAGGCCTCTGATTACAATGGATCTTTTTTGCTTTTACAGAATGTTCTGGGGAGCAGAGGTTGTGGCCCCTAAATGGTGCAATGCATTCTGTGGTCTCTGGGTGCTGCAAGAGTTAGGGTGGCTGTGATCATAATGGAAATAGCCGGCTCCTGGTGAGAGTTATGTGCCAGATACCATGCAAAGTGTTTGACATTAATTTCCTCATTTAATCTTTACACAGCTCTTTGAAGTGGGTTCATTGTGTTTGTGGGCGAAGAAACAAGCATTGGTTAAGCAAAGTGGCTAAGGTGACACAATCATAAATTATCAAATATCAAGACTCTGGACTAAAAGAGTTCTGGGATGGGCCCCATCTACTAAGGACACTTTATTTCCCTGACCCTAGTTATGAAACTTATGTCCTGAGGTTTAAGAGGTAACTTTGTTTCTCTTACATTAATATGGAGGTATTTACTTATATATAGTAGAGCACATGAATTTTAAATGGATAGCTTAATGGATTTTTAACCAATTATATATCCATATAATAGCTTTCTATTTTAATAACTATATCTAATCTTAAAAGGTAAAATGATAAACATCGCAGGAAATGCAATTACAATATTTTAATCTCCAGGTAATGTTATTTAGATCAGAATCATAGAGCATGTGTGGGTATGGTATTACATACAAATTATTGTTATCATTTAGAGAATCCAAGTCTTCTTTATCTTGAATGGTGTATGATTCTGATTCTCAACGTACATGAGGTACATAAGCAAAAATGTTATAGGATTTTTCTGTTTACATTAATTCTGCTTCACATCTCATGCATAAATACTTTCTGGTCTCTGCATAGAGAGGACTGGACACATCCTGTGAATTCCCCAGGAGAAGAGGGCATATAAATTCAAGGTTTTATTATTGTTATGTAAGTATCTAAAAATCAATATTCCTATCTGTCTAGGTATTGATCTACATGTGCACATTGGGTAGTCATTTAAAACAGGCTCTTTTTAATGCTATGTTGTATTAAGTGGACCCTCTGTTATAATGGGTTAGTGTACATGGCTGAAATTAGTAGGATGTGGGTGTCATATATATGTGGGCTTGGGGGTTTTGAGGTAAATATGGATTACATTTTAATTAAGCACTGCAGATGTGAGCTTACATGTACATCTCAGACACATAATACTCCTTGCACAGTCACATGTCACTCAAACAAGATGATAATGTCATCAATGAGAAATGTTCTATGGAGGCTTTTGTCCCCATGAAGGACAAAAGCCCTCTCATTCTGGGACCACTTGTGGAATGGACACATCAGAAAAGCCCAGGGAAGCATTGGCTGAGACCATCCTCCTTCATCCCAGCCTGACTATGAGCCTGCAGCCACCCTCTCAGCACAACTGAGAAGCTGGTTCCATCTATCATGTCCCACTGTCTCATTGCAGGGTTATTAAATATTTAATAATAGCATTTACCTTTCCAGAAAAAGAGCTTGGAGAAGTCAACACAAATGTGGGTACAGGAGGTGGACATCAGGGCCAGTGCTGACAAAAAGCAGTCATGCCCCTCCAAGAGCATCCCCAAACTGGATCCCCCAGGAGACGGCTCTGAGCTGGGATGTGGCAGGGGGAGAAGACCATCTGGGTGGTTTCAGGAACCAGTAAGGAGCCTTAGAGGGAAGAAGAAGCTCAGAACTGCTATCAAATGACCATGGCATGCAGTGAGATGGAAACAAGAGCCTTATGTTCCACTCACGTAGAAGAACTTGGTTCAAATTCACGTTACCACAGTGTATTTCATGGAGTGGGGACAACTAGAAGAATCACATTGCCTTTTAGTCCCAAGCAGTGTTTTACCAATTGGGAAATAGGGGCCCAATGTTGGTTGTAATGAGTCTCTGGAGTCACAGAGCGAATTAGTGGCAAAAAATATTTCTACTTTTGCTTACTTTCATTCCATTTTCAGCAACCAAAGTGGTCTTTAAAAAAAATAGAAACCAAATAGTTAAAATTTTTCCATGACTTCCCCACTCACTTAGAATTAATTGCAATTTCCTTCCCCATGGTTTCAGGACCTTACCCAGGATTCTAGTCCTCCTCTCTGATGTCACCTTCCAGCATCCATCCCCTCATTCTCTTGCCCCCAGCCAACCTTCTTTCTGTTCCCTTAACATGTCATGCCATCTCACCTGTGCTGGCTGGCTTCCCCACTGGAACCCTCTGTCTCAGGTCTTGATATCATTTGTTCCTTCTCCCCCTTTTGGTCTAAATTCAGTGAGGGCTCTCCTACCTTCTGTGTTCCTCCATCAATATGCATGCTGATCATTCCTATCACCCTACCCTGTTTAGTTTCCTTATGGCATTCACCATAGGAAATTAACTTATTTTATTAATTTGCTTATCTATTTTCTACACTAGGACTTAATCTGTTTTGTTCCCTACTGCACACCTATCCCCAGGAATAGTACAGGACTCCAGTGGTAGATAAACAAATCTCTATTTAGCACCTTTTCCATTTCACTATGTTACCTTCTATTGATACTGATTTGTAAATTACGCTTTACTTACTCATATCATGAGATGTCATGGCAGGCAGTGGCTAGCTTTGCTCTTGTGGGGGCTGGTAACTGGAGGGTGGGACCCTGGCTCTGAGCTTTATCCTCTGCCAGGGTTCTGAAAAATGGAGAAGTACTACTTGCCTCAACACCACTCAAAGAACACCCAAAAGTGCATATCCTAGATCTTATACTAGATATACTGAATCCACATCTCTGGAGGTGAAGGCCTTACCTAGGAATCTGCACTGTTAACAAGCTCTAGGGGTGATCCTTAAGACACATTCCTATATCATGAGTTCAAGCTCACCCATTAAGCATACCAAAATACTTTTTTTCTCCCTATTGAGTTCTCACATTTATACTTGCATTGCATTATCAATGATCAAATTCTGTCTGAGGTCCTGGGAAATACCTTGAGGTACAGAAAGCATGGGTATAGTGATTGATGTTCTGAGTACCCTCATGTATGAGTTATGAATTATCAATTGCAGTGTAACACATTACCCCAAACATCTACGTTCCTCCATCAACATACATGCTGATCATTCCCTATCACATTACCTTGTTTAGTTTCCTTATGGCATTCATTAGGCTACTTCATTAGAGACACTTTTCTGTTTACTAGAATTTTCTTGAGAAGGATGTGGGTAGGATGACATGAGTCAGGAGCCAAAATAGGAAAGGAAATTAAAATTCATTTCAAATTGCCTATTGTCTGGCTCAGTGAAAGGCTTAGATAAGGAGGAAGTTGAGGATATTAGTTAAGATGAGGCTGTAATATTGCTCTGGATTCTCATGATCCATAAGTAAAAGAGGACTAGGCTTGGAGTAGTGATGACTGTGGTGATAGTGACCATAATCTTTTCAATAAATACTTATTGAGCACCTACTATATGCCATCACTGACGTAGGCCCAAACATCAAAACAAAATCCCTACTCTATGAAGTCTAAGTTCTAGAAAAAGAAATGGAAGATAATGATGGTAGCATTTTCCCTTCCTGTTGAGCATTTCCTTCTCATGAGTTCATAGTCATTTCGGATTCTACCAGTTCCTTAGGCCCAATAAGGGATTCTAGAAACTTTATCTCATCCAGGGTATTTTTAGACTGGTATCTATTCAAAATGAACTCTGGCAGAAAGGTAGCTATCTCTGTATATGTGTTGGTGGTGAGAGATATGACAGTGTACAGAGGACTTAGAATAACTTCATTTATCTCATGGTTTTTGTAGGTTAGGAAATTCAGGGGCACGTGAGCTGCTCAGGCACTTTCATGAGGGTACTGTCAAGATATGCTGTAGTCAATCAAGGTTCAACTGGGAAAGGATCCACTGCCAAGTTCATTCACATAGCTATTGGCAATACTCAGTTCCTTGTGGGCTGTTGGACTTAGGGCCTTGGTTCCTTGTCATTTGCTCACTACATGGTCCTCTCCATAGGGCCGTCACAACACAGTGGCTGGCTTCCATCACAATGAGTAAGTGAGAAGAGCCAGAGAGAATGTCAGCAAGGTCAAAGTCACAGAATATAGCACCCTTACCTCTGAAGAGATATCCCATCACTTTTGCTATTCAATTAGAGAAGTCAGGAGGTCCAACCCTGCTCAAGAGGAGGTTAAATAAGGGCATCAATGTCCCTAGGCAGGGATCTGTGGGGGACATTTTAAAAGCTCCTTAATCCTCCTTTTGAACTATCTTTTGACATGGAACTCATTTTGGTAGACAAATAACTATGTGGAGATTCCAATGTGGCACCTGGAAATTTAATTAAAAATGGAGTGTTACACAGTAAGAAGAACACAGACTTCAGGTCCAGGGAGGCCTCTGTTAGAATCTCAACTTTGGCATTTACCAACTGCATGACCTTAGACTTCCAACCTCAGTTTTCTTATCTGAAAGATGTGAAAAATAATACCTGCCACATGATTCAAGATCAGAAAAATCACTTGAGTAAGGTACTTATCAAAATGTTAATTCCCAGTTTGCTCCCCAAGAAATTCTTATTCAGTAGACTTGGGTGTGGCACCTTAGAATTTCTGTTTTTAATGAGCACCCAGGCATTTCTGAGTACATAAGAAGAGGGCATGAGGTCCTATATTTGGTTAATAATTTGCATATTAATAGTAACTGTGCAAATATTCTTAAGGAGCTATATATTTGAGGAGAGTCAACTGGGATAGAACAAAATTTAGGAAAGCAAACTATACTGAGGATCAGAAAATGTATGAATTCTAGTCTTTGTCTGACACTTGGCTGTGGGATATTTGGATCAGAGCTGTCTAATCTTTTTTTTTTTTTTTTAAGTCTCTGTAAAATCTCCTATAACCTTGGTACTGTTGTATAGGTAAAGAAGAAACAAGAACAACCAGCCTGAAATCCATTTAGAGTGTGGAGAATCAAGTGCAGAGGCCTTCGCAATGAGTCATTGAGTCTGAATTTTTGAGTCTTCTAATATTTCTTCCTGTAGACAATTCCTTGGAGCCTCTCATTCTTCTACTCTTCTTCTAATTGATATGACCCCAACATCTCTGTATGTAATGAAATATATCTGAAAACAAACCCGTTTAAAAGAATAAATCTGTTAAGGAACTGAGAACTTTCTGGCATGAAATGAAAAATATTGATTGCTTCCCACCTGTTAGCAACGAAATTCCATCCAGTTAATTAACCTGCTCAGTGATAAAGTTTATTTTTGCCCTTCACCTTCAGCTCCAAATCTTTAAAACCATTAAAACAAGTACCTGGTCAATGAATAAATCTTCCCTAGAGTGGCATTTAGGGCCTTCTGTAATCTGGCTCCTTCACTTCTAGTTACTTAGCTTCAATCCCCTTCCAGCCCATCCAAATGGAAGAGCTAAAGTATTCAGTGTTTCTACTGCCAGGAATGTGCTTTCTTCCTTTGAATTCTATATACTTTAACTCAGTTCAAATGTCATTTCTTGAAAAAAGCTTTCCTAGAGATCTGGCATCTATCTCCTTCTCTCGCCCCCGCCCCCACTCTTCCCACCTCTCCTAATTGCTGCCAAACTGTGTTACCTCCCTATTCAGAACACTCCTAAAACTTCTCAGACTTTGTTGCACTTATTATTCTATGCCTTTCATTATGAGTATGTACATAGAAGACCCTACAAGATGCAATTCCAACAAACTCATTTTTGTGCTCTCTTTATCTTCCAACACCATTGCTTACCTATGATTGGTGTTCAGTAAATACTGTTTGAATGTTTAAATGGAGATCCATTGATTTAACGTTTTCTTTATGGTTGTTTTTACTCTTGGGGCTCATGATTCAACACCAACATAAGGAGAGTCTAACTCAGTGAAATGTTTTTCAGGATTCCCATTATATACACAATAGAGTTCTCAAGCCTCTCAGTCTCTCCAAAGACAATCTTATTGTTTTATCCCACCCCTGGCAATAAAGATCTTTATTCTTTCAGTGGAAGGGTTGGGAGAAGTGGTCTTATTATGAATATCACCTATTTCTATGACTCTGAAGATAGGCTTCAGATGGTCTTTTTATTTTGTGCTCCAGTTCACTTGCATAACACATTTGGAACTAGCATTTTATGAATATAAACCTAAACATCAATTTTAGACAAAGCAGATATTTTGTCATGTATGTCACACATATTTGTCTAGACCAAAGGGGAGAAATATGTAACTTCACTGGAATAAAAAATATCTATTTATTCATAAAGCTATTTTTTTGTCATCTACTGGACTCTAGGTGTGGTGTTATATGCTGCTAATACAAATATAAATACAGTCCCTTCAAGGAGCTCTGAGTCATATGAAGGGAGGTGAATGAGATGATTTTTATAGCGAATTGCACAATGCCAGAGGCGGATACAGGGTGAGTGGAACACAGATGATTTTCAATAAAGAAGTTTGTTTTCATAGCACAGTGTCCATACAGATATCAATAATTTAAGCATTATTTTGTAGTTATTAAAAGCATCAGCATCATTCTCAAACCACTCATCTTGGGCAGGGTCTTAGCATCCATAGTGTGTACTGGGGCATGATTCAGATAAGCAGCCATGCAGGGTTAATCAAGACCCAGACGTAAATTCTTGTTCCTTAGAGCTTATAAGGAATGAATCATTCACGGAGATGTCAGCAAAGGGGTAGTTTTCTTATGATTCATTGGGCTGAACTTCATGCCAATGATATTTTGGTGCAGAGATTTTGCATGGCGCTGTGTCTATGGTTTCAGTATTTCTAGACACATTATCACAGCTGTATAGATGACTCATTGGAATATGTTCCCCAAGTCTATGACCCTAGAGGTGTGTATGTGTGTGTGTGTGTGTGTGTGTGTGTGTGTGTGAGAGAGAGAGAGAGAGAGAGATTGATTTAAGAGAAAAGTCAAGAAGTATTTTTAAGTTTTAAATGACCAAAGTCTACAGCTGCAATTACTGGTTATTTACACAAACTCTTTTAAATATCCTTCTTCCTCTAGCTCTGCACATTGAGGGATACTTTTCTGCTCACTATAAACTCCTTGAGAGAGATGGGGTAGGGTGACATGAGTCAGAAGCAGAAAAATGAGAGGAAATTAAAATCCATTTCAAATTACTCCTTGCAGGTGGCTCAGTAAAAAGTTTGGATATGGAGGCAATTGGGGATATTGGTTAAGATGAGGCTATAATATTGCTCTGGATTCTTATGATTCACACTAAAAAAGGACTAGATTTGGAGTAATGATGATTGTGGTCTTGGCGATCACAAGTTATTTAACAAATATTTACCTTACTATATGCCACTGACTTGGGTACATGGAATCAAAATGGGCCAAAACAAACAAACCAACAAAATAAATAGCCGGCCCTTTGGAGCTTAAATTCTAGAGGGAGAAACCGTCAAACGTGGTGCTAGAATTGTCCTTTCTGCTTGTAGGTTTGAAGAGTTTTTCTCATGAGGTCTTAGTCATGAGGGACTTTAGTCTGCATCAAGTCCAAACTCCAATATCAAAGTCACAAAACTTTGTCTCTTCCAAAGCTTGCAGACCCACAACTACTTTAAGTGTTTATATGAATAGCGACATGGACACTGATTGAGAGGTATCTGTCTCTGTATACGTGCACTGAAGGCAGCGGTGACAATAAATGGGCAGAAATCCTACAAATGGTACCATCCACACTGATAGTTTCCACCTGGGTGGAAATGCGAGAGTTAGCACCTGAATCACACCGCCCCCACCCCCGCCATCCCAGTTACCTTTCTGCCTTTACCTTTTACTCTTCACTTGGCTCCCTCCTCTCTTGCTACCTCCCTTTCCCTTGGTCCCTCCCCATCCCCTTCCCTCGCACGGTTCTTTTCTCCTCCTCCTGCTCCTCTCCCTCTAGCCTCTTTCCCTCTCGTCTCCTTTCCCTCCTCCATCCCTCCATGGCATCTGCGTCAGGCCCCCACTAGCGTGACGCGCGGGGTCTGGGTGGGAGCTGTCCACTCGCCCCGGGTGCTGAATGCAGCGGCGGCGGCCTCGGCCGCGGCGGTGGAGATCGCTGGGAGCCTCCTCGCTCCGGCAACCTCGTTTCCAGTCCTCGGACCGGCAGCTTACCGCCCCGCCACATCCCTTCCAGCACCACCCCTTTGGGAACTGAGCCAGGGGGGCAGCAGTCGCGGCGGCGGCGGGTGCTGAGCAACGGCGGAAGACAACACCTGGCAGCAGCCTGGAATCTGATTTGCTTCCTTTCAGCTTTTATACGAGATATATCTGTACACGGTTCGGGGGAGTCTCGAGGACCAAGCTGGAGCCAAGTGCCGGCTGCCTCCCACCTCGGCCACGTTGCTCCGCTCCCCCCTCCCCACCTTCGGCTGGCACCGCGGACAAGCCTTACCTAGTTGCATCTGCGAGGAGAGGTAGCCACCGCGAGTCCAGCCAGCCAGAGGCGGCGACAGGAGGGAGGGGCGGGGTGGGGGTGGGGGCACAGAGCCCCGCGAGGCCGCCCTTGGTGGGGGTAGCGGGGGCAGAGCTGCCGAGAAGACCTGGCAGCCGCCCTCCTCCGCCCCCACCCACCAGAAGCACTCTTTCCTGATTATCTGAGAATCGAATTATTACATTAGTATTCTTTCATTTTTTGTATCATCCCC